>NC_091090.1:318030-621060 GCF_032405125.1 Capricornis sumatraensis | reverse complement strand
GACCTTCTTACTGGTGGTCATCATTAAGATTTTCACGCTCACTGTCACTTTGTGCAATGATATGGATCCTAGTGGAAACAGGTGCTGTTCATCCTACTTTTGTGAAGATTGAATTCATCATAGAAAGTGGAATGTGTTGAAATATTTATGGTATAAATATATCTTGTGTATATAATTACCCAGATTACTGCTGCGTATTTGATTGCTAAGTTATGAAATGTATGAGATAGATGTGATCCATCAATGGCGATTGGATACGTGGTGGAGAGGTATTTTGGTGATGCAAGAGATTTAAATGATGTGATCAGAGTATGTATATTCTTTTTATGTGGATAATGGGTCTTGGATCCATGTTTGAAACATTACGACCCTGTCTTTTGTTATGCATGGGAAGTGTCAAAAATGAAGATGAGGCGGGTACGTGCTTCAAGGGTAAGTATAGGGTTGAGGGCGTGACTATGATGTGGGTTAGGTTTAGGATGTGGATAGGGTGTCGGGGGCCAGCGTGAGGAACTCCGCCCATGGCAAAGGTCATGAGGAAGAAGGCTTGGCATATGCAAAGGCGTGATCAAGCCTCAGGAAACCCCCTGTTCCTGAGCATCTACCCCAAAACCAGACTCTGTTTTATGCTCTCACCTACACCTCTGACTTTACAGGGGGCTCTCCCCAATAACCGTTTCTCTCGGAGAAGGAGTAAACCTGCAGCTCCAAGGCAATAAAAATTCTTGGGCGTGACAAGAGTGTTTCAGCTTCCGGACTGCTCTGAAGGTTATCTAGCCCACCTGTTTAGGTTAGTCCAGCCACATGTGATTTACAGCCTCCCAATCTGAGAGGCACGAGATGTTTTAGACTTACTAAAGGCAAATTATTTTGGGGAGTTAGAAATTATTAGTATAATGGGTTGGTTAGGAATTATATTGGTGAAGGGTTTTTTCATTTGTTGTGTCAATAATTGCTGCTAATTCCCTGCTCTGGGTGGGACAAGGATGTCTCAGGTCAAACCTCTCTGCTGACAGACTAGCTTGTGTGACAGGATTATCCATACTCCTGCCACATGATTGTTTACTACCTCTTAACCATAAACAGCACAGAGTTTTGGAGAGTCTTAATTAGCATAGGGCTTTTTCTTCTTGTTGAGTCAATGATTGCCGCCAGGCCTCCATATCCTTAGGCACTTGGGAATATATTAATCAATGTATTTGGAATATAGAAAAGGAAATACAGTCGTTTTTGATGTTAGCAATACTAGACTTTTTAGCTAATGGATTTTCTCTTTTGTAATAGACCACTGGACTTTGCTACAAATCACTGTATCCTTGCTAAGTAAGAATGTAACTTTATCATATCTTAAGACTAAATAGATCTTAAGGGGAGCATTGGTGAAAGGATTTTCATTTGTTGGGCTGATGTTTGCTGCTAAATCTCCATGTTCCCTACCCTTCTAATGAATATAACTAACATATAGGAGAAATAAGTATTAACCTTTAAGATGAATCCTGTTAACCTTGGGTTAAGTAAATTCCTTTCTTGATTGTAACTCACTACACCCACACCCTATAGGAATGCAGCTTTATTTGGAGGGTGGTGCCTGGTTTGAGAAAAAACACACTTGGAAAAAATAAGTTTTTTGGTTATCAGAAAGAAAGGATCATAAAATGTCAGCAGGTCTCACTCATGGCCAGAAGATGATGTAGTATCCCTAAGACCTTTTTTATACATTTATGTGAAGCACCTGATTTTGATAAAGGTCAGGACTGCTGACCCCCACGTGACTCTGTATTCATCCCTATGTGTAACAAAAGGTATATAAGCAAACCCAAAAATAAAGAAATCGGATCAGTTTCCGGAAAGACTGATTCCCCCATGTCACTTCTTTCTTGCTCCCATTTTTCTGGCTGAATTCCCATCTGGAGCATGGATGCTATTCCACGTAATCTAAGTTATTCAGCCTCCTTTTCTTCACTAATCTTCCTACTGCACTAACCGTTTCTAATCTCTCTATATCTGTGATTAAATATGTATTTTTCTAAAGACGCCGGCTCCGCCCCCAACTTCAAATCACCCTGGATCCACCGGGGCTGGACCCCGGCAGTAGGGTTAAGGTTAGAGTTTGGGGAAGAGCCCCCAACTTGTTAGGGTGAGGGGTGAGGCGTGAGGGTTCAGGGTGAGGGTGTGGGTGAGGGTGAGGGTTCGGGGTGAGGGTTCAGGCTGAGGGTGTGGGCCTCATATCTGATAAAGGATTGTACTCCAAATATACCCTTCGCTTCCCTCGAACAGAGCTCTCACTGCTGGAGCCCTTGGCAGTGTGAAACACACCAGCCCCTAAAACCTCCACAAAGACGCCTGCGGCCTAGGTGCAAAGGCAAGGCAGGAGCGGAGCTGAGGCCAGGAAGGCGCCAGTGGTGTCTCCGAGCCTCGCGCAGCCTGCTCCTTCCTGGGAACTAACATTAGCAGCGAGGCAAGTCTGGGCAACGCTCGCCCAGAGCAGAGCAGCCTCACGCCAGGAACTCTGCCAGATCGGGCCTCTGAGCAGAGCTGAAGCTCTGCAGTAGTGGAGGCGCACTCGACTCTGCCCAAACTGGGCTTGCAGCTGCACGCGGTTGGGCTGCCTCATTTCCCCCGAGGAGGCTCGTTTCCCCTCATGCTGCGCACTTGGCTTCCAGGGAGGGGCCTCCTGCTTCTCCTACAGGTCTTACCTCAGGGGCTGCTTCCCCTGAGCTGGGGCTGTGGGCGGGAGCCCAGACACGCAGGGGCAGGCCCCAACCACCTGCACACGTCTCTGCTGGGGACGAGAGCGCTAGGGAATATACATCTATCAGGCACCTGCAGGGCGCCCACGGAGTGAGTCTCCGAGTCTGGGGACTGCAGATCCCAGCCAGGGGCCCTGGGTGTATGGTGCTCTCCGTGCGGCACATGTCTGGGCAGCCAAGCAACAACTGAAGGAGCCAAGCAGTTGCCCTTCCATTCCCTCTGACAGAGCTCTCACTGCTCTAGCCCGTGGCAATGTGGAACCCACCGGCCCCTAACTCCTCCCCAAGGACGCTTGGGGCCTACCTGCAAAGGCAAGGCAGGATCAGAGCTGAGGCAAGGAAGGTGCCCGTGGGATATACCAGCCTCGCACAGCCTGCTCCTTCATGGGCAAGAGCCTAGCAGCGAGGCACGTCTCGGAAAGGCTCGCCCAGGGCAGAGCAGCCTCGCTCCAGGAACTCTGCCAGATCGGGCCTCTGAGCAGACCTGGAGCTATGCCCTAGAGGAGGAGCACTTGACTCTGACCAACCAGGGCTTGTAGCGCCACGCGGCTATGCTGTCTCATCTACCTCCGAGGAGGCTCGATTCCCCACATGCTGTGCACTCCGCTTCCAGGCGAGCCGACCCTCGCCTCCTGCAGGTTTGGCTTAGGGTCTGCATCCCATGAGCTGTGTTGTGGGCAGGAGCACGGAGACGCAAGTGCAGGCCCCAACCACCTGCACACCTCTCTTCTGGGGAGGAGAGCACGAGGGAAATGACGACAGTCAGGCACCTTCTGGGCGCTCCCGAAGTTCGCCTCTGGTGTGTGGGGCTGCAGACCCCAGCCAGGAGCCCTGTGAGCCTGTGCTCTACGTGCTGTGCTGAGTCTGGGCGGTCAAGCAACCGCAAGAGACTTGCAGTTGCCCTCCCTTTGCCTCTAATAGAGCCCTCACTGCTGGAGCGCTTGGCAGTGTGCAACCCACCAGCAACTAAGCCCTCCACAAGAACGCCTGGGGACTAGGTGCAAAGGCAAGGCAGGAGTGGAGCTGAGGCCAGGAAGGCGCCAGTAGCATCTCCCAGTCTCACGCAGCCTGCTCCTTCCTGGACTGGAAGCCTATCCGCGAGGCAAGTCTGGGCAAGGCTCGCCCAGGGCAGAGCAGCCTCACGCCAGCAACTCTGCCAGATCGGGCCTCTGAGCAGAGCTGGAGCACTGCCGTAGTGGAGGGGCACTCGACTCCGCCAAAGTATTGATTGCAGCCACACGCAGCTGGGCTGTCTCCTCTTCTCCCGAGGAGTCTCGCTTCCCGCATGCTGTAAACTACGCTTCCAGGCGGGGCCCCCTGCGCCTCCCACAGGTCTTGGCTCAGGAGCTGCTTCCCTGAGCTGGGGCTGTGGACAGGAGCCCAGACACGCAGGGGCAGGCCCCAACCACCTGCACACGTCTCTGCTGGGGAGGAGAGCACTAGGGAAATGACGTCTGTCAGGCACCTTCTGCGCGCTCACGGACTCGGCCTCCGCGTGTGTGGGGCTGCAGACCCCAGCCAGGGGCCCTGTGAGCCTTGTGCTCTCCGTGCTGTGCTGAGTGTGGGCGGTCAAGCAGCCGCTGGAGGAGCCCTGCAGTTGCCCTCCCATTGCCTCTAATAGAGCCCTCACTGCTGGAGCGCTTGGCAGTGTGCAACCCACCGGCAACTAAGCCCTCCACAGGAACGCCTGGGAACTAGGTGCAAAGGCAAGGCAGGAGTGGAGCTGAGGCCAAGAAGGCGCCAGCAGCATCTCCCAGTCTCGCGCAGCCCGCTCCTTCCTGGATTGGAAGCCTATGTGCGAGGCAAGTCTGGGCAAGGCTCGCCCAGGACAGAGCAGCCTAACGCAAGCAACTCTGCCAGATCCGGACTCTGAGCAGAGCTGGAGCTCTGCCGTACTGGAGGCACACTCGGCTCCGCCAAAGCAGTGAATGCAGCCGCACACAGCAGGGCTGCCTTCTCTTCTCCCGAGGAGGCTGGCTTCCAGCATGCTGTAAACTAGGCTTCCAGGAGGGTCCCCCTGCGCCTCCCACAGGTCTTGGCTCAGGAGCTGCTTCCCTGAGCTGGGGCTGTGGACGGGAGCCCAGACACGCAGGGGCAGGCCCCAACCACCTACACACGTCTCTGCTGGGGAGGAGAGCACTAGGGAAATGATGTCTGTCAGGCACCTTCTGGGCGCTAACTGAGTTAGCCTCCGCGTGTGAGGGGCTGCAGACCCCAGCCAGGGGCCCTGTGAGCCTTGTGCTCTCCGTGCTGTGCTGAGTCTGGGCGGTCAAGCAACCGCAAGAGGAAACTTGCAGTTGCCCTCCCTTTGCCTCTAATAGAGCCCTCACTGCTGGAGCGCTTGGCAGTGTGCAACACACCGGCAACTAAGCCGTCCACAAGAACGCCTGGGGACTAGGTGCAAAGGCAAGGCAGGAGTGGAGCTGAGGCGAGGATGGCGCCAGTAGCATCTCCCAGTCTCGCGCAGCCCACTCCTTTCTGGACAGGAAGCCTACGCGAGGCAAGTCTGGGCAAGGCTCGCCCAGGGCAGAGCAGCCTCACGCCAGCAACTCTGCCAGATCGGGCCTCTGAGCAGAGCTGGAGCACTGCCGTAGTGGAGGGGCACTCGACTCCGCCAAAGTATTGATTGCAGCCACACGCAGCTGGGCTGTCTCCTCTTCTCCCGAGGAGTCTCGCTTCCCGCATGCTGTAAACTACGCTTCCAGGCGGGGCCCCCTGCGCCTCCCACAGGTCTTGGCTCAGGAGCTGCTTCCCTGAGCTGGGGCTGTGGACAGGAGCCCAGACACGCAGGGGCAGGCCCCAACCACCTGCACACGTCTCTGCTGGGGAGGAGAGCACTAGGGAAATGACGTCTGTCAGGCACCTTCTGCGCGCTCACGGACTCGGCCTCCGCGTGTGTGGGGCTGCAGACCCCAGCCAGGGGCCCTGTGAGCCTTGTGCTCTCCGTGCTGTGCTGAGTGTGGGCGGTCAAGCAGCCGCTGGAGGAGCCCTGCAGTTGCCCTCCCATTGCCTCTAATAGAGCCCTCACTGCTGGAGCGCTTGGCAGTGTGCAACCCACCGGCAACTAAGCCCTCCACAGGAACGCCTGGGAACTAGGTGCAAAGGCAAGGCAGGAGTGGAGCTGAGGCCAAGAAGGCGCCAGCAGCATCTCCCAGTCTCGCGCAGCCCGCTCCTTCCTGGATTGGAAGCCTATGTGCGAGGCAAGTCTGGGCAAGGCTCGCCCAGGACAGAGCAGCCTAACGCAAGCAACTCTGCCAGATCCGGACTCTGAGCAGAGCTGGAGCTCTGCCGTACTGGAGGCACACTCGGCTCCGCCAAAGCAGTGAATGCAGCCGCACACAGCAGGGCTGCCTTCTCTTCTCCCGAGGAGGCTGGCTTCCAGCATGCTGTAAACTAGGCTTCCAGGAGGGTCCCCCTGCGCCTCCCACAGGTCTTGGCTCAGGAGCTGCTTCCCTGAGCTGGGGCTGTGGACGGGAGCCCAGACACGCAGGGGCAGGCCCCAACCACCTACACACGTCTCTGCTGGGGAGGAGAGCACTAGGGAAATGATGTCTGTCAGGCACCTTCTGGGCGCTAACTGAGTTAGCCTCCGCGTGTGAGGGGCTGCAGACCCCAGCCAGGGGCCCTGTGAGCCTTGTGCTCTCCGTGCTGTGCTGAGTCTGGGTGGTCAAGCAACCGCAAGAGGAAACTTGCAGTTGCCCTCCCTTTGCCTCTAATAGAGCCCTCACTGCTGGAGCGCTTGGCAGTGTGCAACACACCGGCAACTAAGCCGTCCACAAGAACGCCTGGGGACTAGGTGCAAAGGCAAGGCAGGAGTGGAGCTGAGGCGAGGATGGCGCCAGTAGCATCTCCCAGTCTCGCGCAGCCCACTCCTTTCTGGACAGGAAGCCTACGCGAGGCAAGTCTGGGCAAGGCTCGCCCAGGGCAGAGCAGCCTCACGCCAGCAACTCTGCCAGATCGGGCCTCTGAGCAGTGCTGGAGCTCTGCCGTACTGGAAGTGCACTCGGCTCCGCCCAAGCAGTGAATGCAGCCGCACGCAGCCAGGCTGCCTTCTCTTCTCCCGAGGAGGCTCGCTTCCCGCATGCTGTAAACTAGGCTTCCAGGCGAGGCCCCCCGCGCCTCCCACAGGTCTTGGCTCAGGAGCTGCTTCCCTGAGCTGGGGCTGTGGACGGGAGCCCAGACACGCAGGGGCAGGCCCCAACCACCTGCACACGTCTCTGCTGGGAAGGAGAGTACTAGGGAAATGACGTTTCTCAGGCACCTTCTGGGCTCTCCCGGGGTTCACCTCCGGAGTGTGGGGCTGCACCCCAACCAGGGGCCCTGTGACCCTTTGGCTCTCCGTGCTGTGCTGAGTCTGGGGCGGGCAAGCAACCGCTGGAGGAGCCCTGCAGTTGCCCTCCCATTGCCTCTAATAGAGCCCTCACTGCTGGAGCGCTTGGCATTGTGCAACCCACCGGCAACTAAGCCCTCCACAAGAACGCCTGGGGACTAGCTGCAAAGGCAAGGCAGGAGTGGAGCTGAGGCCAGGAAGGCGCCATTAGCATCTCCCAGTCTTGCGCAGCCCGCTCCTTTCTGGACAGGAAGCCTACGCGATGCAAGTCTGGGCAAGGCTCGCCCAGGGCACAGGAGGCTCACGCCAGGAACTATGAGAGATCGGGCCTTTGAGCAGAGCTGGAGCTCTGCCGTACTGGAGGGTCACTCGGCTCCGCCAAAGTACTGATTGCATCCGCACGCAGCTGGGCTGCCTTCTCTTGTACTGAGGAGGCTCGCTTCCGGCATGCTGTAAACTAGGCTTCCCGGCGGGGGCGCCCAGCGCCTCCTACAGGTCTTAGCTGAGGAGCTGCTTCCCTGAGCTGGGGCTGTGGAAGGGAGTCCAGACACCCAAGGGCAGGCCCCAACCACCTGCACACGTCTCTGCTGCGGAGGAGAGCACTAGGGAAATGACGTCTGTCAGGCACTTTCTGGGCGCTAACTGAGTTAGCCTCCGCGTGTGTGGGGCTGCAGACCGCAGCCAGGGGCCCTGTGAGCCTTGTGCTCTCCGTGCTGTGCTGAGTCTAGTCGGTCAAGCAACCGCTGGAGGAGCCCTGCAGTTGCCCTCCCATTGCCTCTAATAGAGCCCTCACTGCTGGAGCGCTTGGCAGTGTGCAACCCACCGGCAACTAAGCCTTCCACAAGAACGCCTGGGGACTAGGTGCAAAGGCAAGGCAGGAGTGGAGCTGAGGCGAGGATGGCGCCAGTAGAATCTCCCAGTCTCGCGCAGCCTGCTCCTTCCTGGACTGGAAGCCTAGCCGCGAGGCAAGTCTGGGCAAGGCTCGCCCAGGGCAGAGCAGCCTCACGCCAGCAACTCTGCCAGATCGGGCCTCTGAGCAGAGCTGGAGCTCTTCCGTACTGGAGGCGACCTCGGCTCCGTCAAAGCAGTGAATTCAGCCGCACACGGCAGGGCTGCCTTCTCTTCTCCCGAGGAGGCTCGCTTCCCACATGCTGTAATCTAGGCTTCAAGGCGGGGACCCCGGCGCCTCCCACAGGTCTTGGCTCAGGAGCTGCTTCCCTGAGCTGGGGATGTGGACGGGAGCCCAGACACGCAGGGGCAGGCCCCAACCACCTGCACACGTCTCTGCTGGGGAGGAGAGCACTAGGGAAATGACGTCAGTCAGGCACCTTCTGGGCGCTCACCGAGTCAGCCTCCGCGTGTGTGGGGCTGCAGACCCCAGCCAGGGGCCCTGTGAGCCTTGTGCTCTCCGTGCTGTGCTGAGTCTGGGCGGTCAAGCAACCGTAAGAATAGACTTCCAGTTGCCCTCACTTTGCCTCTAATAGAGCCCTCAAGCTGTTGCGCTTGGCAGTGTGCAACCCACCAGCAACTAAGCCCTCCACAAGAACGCCTGGGGACTAGGTGCAAAGGCAAGGCAGGAGTGGAGCTGAGGCCAGAAAGGCACAAGTAGCATCTCCCAGTCTTGAGCAGCCTGCTCCTTCCTGGACTGGAAGCCTAGCCACGAGGCAAGTCTGGGCAAGGCTCGCCCAGGGCCGAGCAGACTCACGCCAGCAAATCTGCCAGATCGGGCCTCTGAGCAGAGCTGGAGCTCTGCCGTACTGGAGGCGCACTCGACTCCGCCCAAGCAGTGATTGCAGCCCCACGCATCTGGGCTGCCTCCTCTTCTCCCGAGGAGCCTCGCTTCCCTCATGCTGTGCACTAGGCTTCCAGGCGGGGGCGCCCCGCGCCTCCTACAGGTCTTGGCTGAGGAGCTGCTTCTCTGAGCTGGGGCTGTGGACGGGAGCACAGACACGCAGGGGCAGGCCCCAACCACCTGCACATGTCTCTGCTGGGGAGCAGAGCACTAGGGAAATGACGTCTGTCAGGCACCTTCTGGGTGCTCACCGAGTCAGCCTCCTTGTGTGTGGGACTGCAGACCCCATCCAGGGGCCCTGTGAGCCTTGTGCTCTCCGTGCTGTGCTGAGTCTGGGCGGTCAAGCAACCGCTGGAGGAGCCCTGCAGTTGCCCTCCCATTGCCTCTAATAGAGCCCTCTCTGCTGGAGCGCTTAGCAGTGTGCAACCCACCGGCAACTAAGCCCTCCACAAGAACGCCTGAGGACTAGGTGCAAAGGTAAGGCAGGAGTGGTGCTGAGGGCAGGAAGGCGCCAGTAGCATCTCCCAGTCTCGCACAGCCCGCTCCTTTCTGGACAGGAAGCCTAGGCGAGGCAAGTCTGGGCAAGGCTCGCCCAGGGCAGAGCAGCCTCACGCCAGCAACTCTGCCAGATCGGGCCTCTGAGCAGTGCTGGAGCTCTGCCGTACTGGAAGCGCACTCGGCTCTGCCCAAGCAGTGAATGCCGCCGCACGCAGCCGGGCTGCCTTCTCTTCTCCCGAGGAGGCTCGCTTCCCGCATGCTGTAAACTAGGCTTCCAGGCGAGGCCCCCGCGCCTCCCACAGGTCTTGACTCAGGAGCTGCTTCCCTGAGCTAGGGCCGTGGACGGGAGCCCAGACACGCAGTGGCAGGCCCCAACCACCTGCACACGTCTCTGCTGGGAAGGAGAGTACTAGGGAAATGACGTCTCTCAGGCACCTTCTGGGCTCTCTCGGGGTTCACCTCCGGAGTGTGCGGCTGCAGACCCGAGCCAGGGGCCCTGTGAGCCTTTCGCTCTCCGTGCTGTGCTGAGTCTGGGCGGTCAAGCAACCGTAAGAATAGACTTCCAGTTGCCCTCACTTTGCCTCTAATAGAGCCCTCAAGCTGGAGAGCTTGGCAGTGTGCAGCCCACCAGAAACTAAGCCCTCCACAAGAACGCCTGGGTACTAGGTGCAAAGGCAAGGCAGGAGTGGAGCTGAGGCCAGGAAGGCGCCAGTAGCATCTCCCAGTCTCGCGGAGCCCGCTCCTTTCTGGACTGTAAGCCTAGCCGCGAGGCAAGTCTGGGCAAGGCTCGCCCAGGGCAGAGCAGCCTCACGCCAGCAACTCTGCCAGATCGGGCCTCTGAGCAGAGCTGGAGCTCTGCCGTTCTGGAGGTGCACTCGGCTCCGCCCAAGCAGTGGTTGCAGCCCCACGCATCTGGGCTGCCTCTTCTTCTCCCAAGGAGGCTCGCTTCCCGCATGCTGTGCACGAGGCTTCCAGGCGGGGGCGCCCCGCGCCTCCTACAGGTCTTGGCTGAGGAGCTGCTTCCCTGAGCTGGGTCTGTCGACGGAACCCAGACACGCAGGGGCAGGCCCCAACCACCTGCACACGTCTCTGCTGGGGAGGAGAGCACTAGGGAAATGACGTCTGTCAGGCACCTTCTGGGCGCTCACCGAGTCAGACTCCGCGTGTGTGGGGCTGCAGACCCCAGCCAGGGGCCCTGTGAGCCTTGTGCTCTCCGAGCTGTGCTGAGTCTGGGCGGTCAAGCAACGGCTGGAGGAGCCCAGCAGTTGCCCTCCCATTGCCTCTAATAGAGCCCTCACTGCTGGAGCTCTTGGCAATGTGCAACCCACCAGCAACTAAGCCCTCCACAAGAACGACTGGGGACTAGGTGCAAAGGCAAGGCAGGAGTGGAGCTGAGGTCAGGTAGCCGCCAGTAGCATCTCCCAGTCTCTCGCAGCCTGCTCCTTCCTGGACTGGAAGCCTAGCCGCGAGGCAAGTCTGGGCAAGGCTCGCCCAGGGCAGAGCAGCCTCACGCCAGCAACTCTGAAAGATCGGGCCTCTGAGCAGAGCTGGAGCTCTTCCGTACTGGAGGCGACCTCGGCTCCGTCAAAGCAGTGAATTCAGCCGCACACGGCAGGGCTGCCTTCTCTTCTCCCGAGGAGGCTCGCTTCCCACATGCTGTAATCTAGGCTTCAAGGCGGGGACCCCTGCGCCTCCCACAGGTCTTGGCTCAGGAGCTGCATCCCTGAGCTGGGGCTGTGGACGGGAGCCCCGACACGCAGGGGCAGGCCCAAACCACCTGCACACGTCTCCGCTGGGGAGGAGAGCACTAGGGAAATGACGTCAGTCAGGCACCTTCTGGGCGCTCACCGAGTCAGCCTCCGCGTGTGTGGGGCTGCAGACCCCAGCCAGGGGCCCTGTGAGCCTTGTGCTCTCCGTGCTGTGCTGAGTCTGGGCGGTCAAGCAACCGTAAGAATAGACTTCCAGTTGCCCTCACTTTGCCTCTAATAGAGCCCTCAAGTTGTTGCGCTTGGCAGTGTGCAACCCACCAGCAACTAAGCCCTCCACAAGAACGCCTGGGGACTAGGTGCAAAGGCAAGGCAGGAGTGGAGCTGAGGCCAGAAAGGCACAAGTAGCATCTCCCAGTCTTGAGCAGCCTGCTCCTTCCTGGACTGGAAGCCTAGCCGCGAGGCAAGTCTGGGCAAGGCTCGCCCAGGGCCGAGCAGCCTCACGCCAGCAACTCTGCCAGATCGGGCCTCTGAGCAGAGCTGGAGCTCTGCCGTACTGGAGGTGCACTCGGCTCCGCCCAAGCAGTGATTGCAGCCCCACGCATCTGGGCTGCCTCCTCTTCTCCCAAGGAGGCTCGCTTCCCGCATGCTGTGCACGAGGCTTCCAGGCGGGGGCGCCCCGCGCCTCCTACAGGTCTTGGCTGAGGAGCTGCTTCCCTGAGCTGGGGCTGTGGACGGGAGACCAGACACGCAGGGGCAGGCCCCAACCACCTGCACACGTCTCTGCTGGGGAGGAGAGCACTAGGGAAAAGACGTCTCTCAGGCACCTTCTGGGCGCTCACCGAGTCAGCCTCAGCGTGTGTGGGGCTGCAGACCACAGCCAGAGGCCCTGTGAGCCTTGTGCTCTCCGTGCTGTGCTGAGTCTGGGCGGTCAAGCAACCGCTGGAGGAGCCCTGCAGTTGCCCTCACTTTGCCTCTACTAGAGCCCTCAAGCTGGAGCGCTTGGCAGTGTGCAACCCACCGGCAACTAAGCCCTCCACAAGAACGCCTGGGGACTAGGTGCAAAGGCAAGGCAGGAGTGGAGCTGAGGCCAGGAAGGCGCCAGTAGCATCTCCCAGTCTCGCGCAGCCCGCTCCTTTCTGGACTGGAAGCCTAGCCGCGAGGCAAGTTTAGGCAAGGCTCGCCCATGGCAGAGCAGCCTCACGCCAGCAACTCTGCCAGATCGGGCCTCTGAGCAGAGCTGGAGCTCTGCCGTACTGGAGGCGCACTCGGCTCCGCCAAAGCAGTGAATGCAGCCGCACACAGCAGGGCTGCCTTCTCTTCTCCCGAGGAGCCTCGCTTCCCGCATGCTGGAAACTAGGCTTCCAGGCGGGGCCCCCTGCGCCTCCCAAAGGTCTTGGCTCAGGAGCTGCTTCCCTGAGCTGGGGCTGTGGACGGGAGCCCAGACACGCAGGGGCAGGCCCCAACCACCTGCACACGTCTCTGCTGGGGAGGAGAGCACTAGGGAAATGACGTCTGTCAGGCACTTTCTGGGCGCTCACCGAGTCAGCCTCCGCGTGTGTGGGGCTGCAGACCCCAGCCAGGGGCCCTGTGAGCCTTGTGCTCTCCGTGCTGTGCTGAGTCTGGGCGGTCAAGCAACCGTAAGAATAGACTTTCAGTTGCCCTCACTTTGCCTCTAATACAGCCCTCAAGCTGGAGCGCTTGGCAGTGTGCAACCCACCGGCAACTAAGCCCTCCACAAGAACGCCTGGGGACTAGGTGCAAAGGCAAGGCAGGAGTGGAGCTGAGGCCAGGAAGGCGCCAGTAGCATCTCCCAGTCTCGCGCAGCCCGCTCCTTTCTGGACTGGAAGCCTAGCCGCGAGGCAAGTCTGGGCAAGGCTCGCCCAGGGCAGAGCAGCCTCATGCCAGCCCTCTGCCAGTTCGGGCCTCTGAGCAGAGCTGGAGCTCTGCCGTACTGGAGGCGCACTCGGCTCCGCCCAAGCAGTGATTGCAGCCCCACGCATCTGGGCTGCCTCTTCTCCCAAGGAGGCTCGCTTCCCTCATGCTGTGCACTAGGCTTCCAGGCGGGGGCGCCCCGCGCCTCCTACAGGTCTTGGCTGAGGAGCTGCTTCCCTGAGCTGGGGCTGTGGACGGGAGCCCAGACACGCAGGGGCAGGCCCCAACCACCTGCACACGTCTCTGCTGGGGTGGAGAGCACTAGGGAAATGACGTCTGTCAGGCACCTTCTGGGCGCTCACCGAGTCAGCCTCCGCTTGTGTGGGGCTGCAGACCCCAGCCAGGGGCCCTGTGAGCCTTGTGCTCTCCGTGCAGTGCTGAGTCTGGGCGGTCAAGCAAGCGTAAGAATAGACTTCCAGTTGCCCTCACTTTGCCTCTAATAGAGCCCTCAAGCTGGAGCGCTTGGCAGTGTGCAACCCACCGGCAACTAAGCCCTCCACAAGAACGCCTGGGGACTAGGTGCAAAGGCAAGGCAGGAGTGGAGCTGAGGCCAGGAAGGCGCCAGTAGCATCTCCCAGTCTCGCGCAGCCCGCTCCTTTCAGGACTGGAAGCCTAGCTGCGAGGCAAGTCTGGGCAAGGCTCGCCCAGGGCAGAGCAGCCTCACGCGGCCCTCTGCCAGATCGGGCCTCTGAGCAGAGCTGGAGCTCTGCCGTACTGGAGGCGCACTCGGCTCCGCCCAAGCAGTGATTGCAGCCCCACGCATCTGGGCTGCCTCCTCTTCTCCCAAGGAGGCTCGCTTCCCTCATGCTGTGCACAAGGCTTCCAGGCGGGGGCGCCCCGCGCCTCCTACAGGTCTTGGCTGAGGAGCTGCTTCCCTGAGCTGGGGCTGTGGACGGGAGCCCAGACACGCAGGGGCAGGCCCCAACCACCTGCACACGTCTCTGCTGGGGAGGAGAGCACTAGGGAAAAGACGTCTCTCAGGCACCTTCTGGGCGCTCACCGAGTCAGCCTCAGCGTGTGTGGGGCTGCAGACCACAGCCAGAGGACCTGTGAGCCTTGTGCTCTCCGTGCTGTGCTGAGTCTGGGCGGTCAAGCAACCGCTGGAGGAGCCCTGCAGTTGCCCTCCCATTGCCTCTAATAGAGCCCTCTCTGCTGGAGCGCTTGGCAGTGTGCAACACACCGGCATCTAAGCCCTCCACAAAAACGCCTTGGGACTAGGTGCAAAGGTAAGGCAGGAGTGGTGCTGAGGTCAGGAAGGCGCCAGTAGCATCTCCCAGTCTCGCGCAGCCCGCTCCTTTCTGGACTGGAAGCCTAGCCGCGAGGAAAGTCTGGGCAAGGCTCGCCTAGGGCAGAGCATCCTCACGCCAGCAACTCTGCCAGATCGGGCCTCTGAGTAGAGCTGGAGCTCTGCCGTACTGGAGGCGCACTCGGCTCCGCCAAAGCAGTGAATGCAGCCGCACACAGCAGGGCTGCCTTCTCTTCTCCCGAGGAAGCTCGTTTCCCGCATGCTGGAAACTAGGCTTCCAGGCGGGGCCCCCTGCGCCCTCCACAGGTCTTGGCTCAGGAGCTGCTTCCCTGAGCTGGGGCTGTGGACGGGAGCCCAGACACGCAGGGGCAGGCCCCAACCACCTGCACACGTCTCTGCTGGGGAGGAGAGCACTAGGGAAATGACGTCTGTCAGGCACCTTCTGGGCGCTCACCGAGTCAGCCTCCGCGTGTGTGGGGCTGCAGGCCCCAGCCAGGGGCCCTGTGAGCCTTGTGCTCTCCGTGCTGTGCTGAGTCTGGGCGGTCAAGCAACCGCTGGAGGAGCCCTGCAGTTGCCCTCCCATTGCCTCTAATAGAGCCCTCTCTGCTGGAGCGCTTGGCAGTGTGCAACCCACCGGCAACTAAGCCCTCCACAAGAACGCCTGAGGACTACGTGCAAAGGTAAGGCAGGAGTGGTGCTGAGGCCAGGAAGGCGCCAGTAGCATCTCCCAGTCTCGCGCAGCCCGCTCCTTTCTGGACTGGAAGCCTAGCCGCGAGGCATGTTTGGGCAAGGCTCGCCCATGGCAGAGCAGCCTCACGCCAGCAACTCTGCCAGATCGGGCCTCTGAGCAGAGCTGGTGCTCTGCCGTACTGGAGGCGCACTCGGCTCCGCCAAAGCAGTGAATGCAGCCGCACACAGCAGGGCTGCCTTCTCTTCTCCCGAGGAGGCTCGCTTCCCGCATGCTGTAAACTAGGCTTCCAGGCGGGGCCCCCTGCGCCCTCCACAGGTCTTGGCTGAGGAGCTGCTTCCCTGAGCTGGGTCTGTGGACGGGAGCCCAGACACGCAGGGGCAGGCCCCAACCACCTGCACACGTCTCTGCTGGGGTGGAGAGCACTAGGGAAATGACGTCTGTCAGGCACCTTCTGGGCGCTCACCGAGTCAGCCTCCGCTTGTGTGGGGCTGCAGACCCCAGCCAGGGGCCCTGTGAGCCTTGTGCTCTCCGTGCAGTGCTGAGTCTGGGCGGTCAAGCAAGCGTAAGAATAGACTTCCAGTTGCCCTCACTTTGCCTCTAATAGAGCCCTCAAGCTGGAGCGCTTGGCAGTGTGCAACCCACCGGCAACTAAGCCCTCCACAAGAACGCCTGGGGACTAGGTGCAAAGGCAAGGCAGGAGTGGAGCTGAGGCCAGGAAGGCGCCAGTAGCATCTCCCAGTCTCGCGCAGCCCGCTCCTTTCTGGACTGGAAGCCTAGCCGCGAGGCAAGTCTGGGCAAGGCTCGCCCAGGGCAGAGCAGCCTCACGCCAGCCCTCTGCCAGATCGGGCCTCTGAGCAGAGCTGCAGCTCTGCCGTACTGCAGGCCCCCTCGGCTATGCCCAAGCAGTGATTGCAGCCCCACGCATCTGGGCTGCCTCCTCTTCTCCCAAGGAGGCTCGCTTCCCTCATGCTGTGCACAAGGTTTCCAGGCGGGGGCGCCCCGCGCCTCCTACAGGTCTTGGCTGAGGAGCTGCTTCCCTGAGCTGGGGCTGTGGACGGGAGCCCAGACACGCAGGGGCAGGCCCCAACCACCTGCACACGTCTCTGCTGGGGAGGAGAGCACTAGGGAAAAGACGTCTGTCAGGCACCTTCTGGGCGCTCACCGAGTCAGCCTCAGCGTGTGTGGGGCTGCAGACCACAGCCAGAGGCCCTGTGAGCCTTGTGCTCTCCGTGCTGTGCTGAGTCTGGGCGGTCAAGCAACCGCTGGAGGAGCCCTGCAGTTGCCCTCCCATTGCCTCTAATAGAGCCCTCTCTGCTGGAGCGCTTGGCAGTGTGCAACCCACCGGCAACTAAGCCCTCCACAAGAACGCCTGGGGACTAGGTGCAAAGGTAAAGCAGGAGTGGTGCTGAGGCCAGGAAGGCGCCAGTAGCATCTCCCAGTCTCGCGCAGCCCGCTCCTTTCTGGACTGGAAGCCTAGCCGCGAGGCAAGTCTGGGCAAGGCTCGCCCAGGGCAGAAAAGCCTCACGCCAGCAACTCTGACAGATCCGGCCTCTGAGCAGAGCTGGAGCTCTGCCGTACTGGAGGCGCACTCGGCTCCGCCAAAGCAGTGAATGCAGCCGCACACAGCAGGGCTGCCTTCTCTTCTCCCGAGGAGGCTCGCTTCCCGCATGCTGGAAACTAGGCTTCCAGGCGGGGCCCCCTGCGCCCTCCACAGGTCTTGGCTCAGGAGCTGCTTCCCTGAGCTGGGGCTGTGGACGGGAGCCCAGACACGCAGGGGCAGGCCCCAACCACCTGCACACGTCTCTGCTGGGGAGGAGAGCACTAGGGAAATGACGTCTGTCAGGCACCTTCTGGGCGCTCACCGAGTCAGCCTCCGCGTGTGTGGGGCTGCAGACCCCAGCCAGGGGCCCTGTGAGCCTTGTGCTCTCCGTGCTGTGCTGAGTCTCGGCGGTCAAGCAACCGTAAGAATAGACTTCCAGTTGCCCTCACTTTGCCTCTACTAGAGCCCTCAAGCTGGAGCGCTTGGCAGTGTGCAACCCACCGGCAACTAAGCCCTCCACAAGAACGCCTGGGGACTAGGTGCAAAGGCAAGGCAGGAGTGGAGCTGAGGCCAGGAAGGCGCCAGTAGCATCTCCCAGTCTCGCGCAGCCCGCTCCTTTCTGGACTGGAAGCCTAGTCGCGAGGCAAGTCTGGGCAAGGCTCGCCCAGGGCAGAGCAGCCTCACGCCTGCCCTCTGCCAGATCGGGCCTCTGAGCATAGCTGGAGCTCTGCCGTAGTGGAGGCGCACTCGGCTCCGCCCAAGCAGTGATTGCAGCCCCACGCATCTGGGCTGCTTTCTCTTCTCCCAAGGAGGCTCGCTTCCCTCATGCTGTGCACAAGGCTTCCAGGCGGGGCCCCCTGCGCCCTCCACAGGTCTTGGCTGAGGAGTTGCTTCCCTGAGCTGGGGCTGTGGACGGGAGCCCAGACACGCAGGGGCAGGCCCCAACCACCTGCACACGTCTCTGCTGGGGAGGAGAGCACTAGGGAAAAGACGTCTGTCAGGCACCTTCTGGGCGCTCACCGAGTCAGCCTCAGCGTGTGTGGGGCTGCAGACCACAGCCAGAGGCCCTGTGAGCCTTGTGCTCTCCGTGCTGTGCTGAGTCTGGGCGGTCAAGCAACCGCTGGAGGAGCCCTGCAGTTGCCCTCCCATTGCCTCTAATAGAGCCCTCTCTGCTGGAGCGCTTGGCAGTGTGCAACCCACCAGCAACTAAGCCGTCCACAAGAACGCCTGAGGACTAGGTGCAAAGGCAAGGCAGGAGTGGAGCTGAGGCCAGGAAGGCGCCAGTAGCATCTCCCAGTCTCGCGCAGCCCGCTCCTTTCTGGACTGGAAGCCTAGCCACGAGGCAAGTCTGGGCAAGGCTCGCCCAGGGCAGAGCAGCCTCACGCCAGCACTCTGCCAGATCGGGCCTCTGAGCAGAGCTGGAGCTCTGCCGTACTGGAGGCCCACTCGGCTCTGCCCAAGCAGTGATTGCAACCCACGCATCTGGGCTGCCTCCTCTTCTCCCAAGGAGGCTCGCTTCCCTCATGCTGTGCACAAGGCTTCCAGGCGGGGGCGCCCCGCGCCTCCTACAGGTCTTGGCTGAGGAGCTGCTTCCCTGAGCTGGGGCTGTGGACGGGAGCCCAGACACGCAGGGGCAGGCCCCAACCACCTGCACACGTCTCTGCTGGAGAGGAGAGCATTAGGGAAAAGACGTCTGTCAGGCACCTTCTGGGCGCTCACCGAGTCAGCCTCAGCGTGTGTGGGGCTGCAGACCACAGCCAGAGGCCCTGTGAGCCTTGTGCTCTCCGTGCTGTGCTGAGTCTGGGCGGTCAAGCAACCGCTGGAGGAGCCCTGCAGTTGCCCTCCCATTGCCTCTAATAGAGCCCTCTCTGCTGGAGCGCTTGGCAGTGTGCAACCCACCGGCAACTAAGCCCTCCACAAGAACGCCTGAGGACTAGGTGCAAAGGTAAGGCAGGAGTGGTGCTGAGGCCAGCAAGGCGCCAGTAGCATCTCCCAGTCTCGCGCAGCCCGCTCCTTTCTGGACTGGAAGCCTAGCCGCGAGGCAAGTCTGGGCAAGGCTCGCCCAGGGCAGAGCAGCCTCACGCCAGCCCTCTGCCAGATTGGGCCTCTGAGCAGAGCTGGAGCTCTGCCGTACTGGAGGCGCACTCTGCTCCGCCCAAGCAGTGATTGCAGCCCCACGCATCTGGGCTGCTTTCTCTTCTCCCAAGGAGGCTCGCTTCCCTCATGCTGTGCACAAGGCTTCCAGGCGGGGGCGCCCCGCGCCTCCTACAGGTCTTGGCTCAGGAGCTGCTTCCCTGAGCTGGGGCTGTGGACGGGAGCCCAGACACGCAGGGGCAATCCCCAACCACCTGCACACGTCTCTGCTGGGGAGTAGAGCACTAGGGAAAAGACGTCTGTCAGGCACCTTCTGGGCGCTCACCGAGTCAGCCTCAGCGTGTGTGGGGCTGCAGACCACAGCCAGAGGCCCTGTGAGACTTGTGCTCTCCGTGCTGTGCTGAGTCTGGGCGGTCAAGCAACCGTAAGAATAGACTTTCAGTTGCCCTCACTTTGCCTCTACTAGAGCCCTCAAGCTGGAGCGCTTGGCAGTGTGCAACCCACCGGCAACTAAGCCCTCCACAAGAACGCCTGGGGACTAGGTGCAAAGGCAAGGCAGGAGTGGAGCTGAGGCCAGGAAGGGGCCAGTAGCATCTCCCAATCTCGCGCAGCCCGCTCCTTTCTGGACTGGAAGCCTAGCCGCGAGGCAAGTCTGGGCAAGGCTCGCCCAGGGCAGAGCAGCCTCACGCCAGCCCTCTGCCAGATCGGGCCTCTGAGCAGAGCTGGAGCTCTGCCGTACTGGAGGCGCACTCGGCTCCGCCCAAGCAGTGATTGCAGCCCCACGCATCTGGGTTGCCTTTTCCCCCAAGGAGGCTCGCTTCCCTCATGCTGTGCACTAGGCTTCCAAGCGGGGGCGCCCCGCGCCTCCTACAGGTCTTGGCTGAGGAGCTGCTTCCCTGAGCTGGGGCTGTGGACGGGAGCCCAGACACGCAGGGGCAGGCCCCAACCACCTGCACACGTCTCTGCTGGGGAGGAGAGCACTAGGGAAATGACGTCTGTCAGGCACCTTCTGGGCGCTCACAGAGTCAGCCTCCGCGTGTGTGGGGCTGCATACCCCAGCCAGGGGCCCTGTGAGCCTTGTGCTCTCCGTGCTGTGCTGAGTCTCGGCGGTCAAGCAACCGTAAGAATAGACTTCCAGTTGCCCTCACTTTGCCTCTACTAGAGCCCTCAAGCTGGAGCGCTTGGCAGTGTGCAACCCACCGGCAACTAAGCCCTCCACAAGAACGCCTGGGGACTAGGTGCAAAGGCAAGGCAGGAGTGGAGCTGAGGCCAGGAAGGCGCCAGTAGCATCTCCCAGTCTCGCGCAGCCCGCTCCTTTCTGGACTGGAAGCCTAGCCGCGAGGCAAGTCTGGGCAAGGCTCGCCCAGGGCAGAGCAGCCTCACGACAGCCCTCTGCCAGATCGGGCCTCTGAGCAGAGCTGGAGCTCTGCCGTACTGGAGGCGCACTCGGCTCCGCCCAAGCAGTGATTGCAGCCCCACGCATCTGGGCTGCCTCCTCTTCTCCCAAGGAGGCTCGCTTCCCTCATGCTGTGCACAAGGCTTCCAGGCGGGGGCGCCCCGCGCCTCCTACAGGTCTTGGCTGAGGAGCTGCTTCCCTGAGCTGGGGCTGTGGACGGGAGCCCAGACACGCATGGGCAGGCCCCAATCACCTGCAGACGTCTCTGCTGGGGAGGAGAGCACTAGAAAAAGACGTCTGTCAGGCAACTTCTGGGCGCTCACCGAGTCAGCCTCAGCGTGTGTGGGGCTGCAGACCACAGCCAGAGGCCCTGTGAGCCTTGTGCTCTCCGTGCTGTGCTGAGTCTGGGCGGTCAAGCAACCGTAAGAATAGACTTTCAGTTGCCCTCACTTTGCCTCTACTAGAGCCCTCAAGCTGGAGCGCTTGGCAGTGTGCAACCCACCGGCAACTACGCCCTCCACAAGAACGCCTGGGGACTAGGTGTAAAGGTAAGGCAGGAGTGGAGCTGAGGCCAGGAAGGCGCCAGTAGCATCTCCCAGTCTCGCGCAGCCCGCTCCTTTCTGGACTGGAAGCCTAGCCGCGAGGCAAGTTTGGGCAAGGCTAGCCCATGGCAGAGCAGCCTCACGCCAGCACTCTGCCAGATCGGGCCTCTGAGCAGAGCTGTAGCTCTGCCGTACTGGAGGCCCACTCGCTCTGCCCAAGCAGTGATTGCAGCCCCACGCATCTGGGCTGCCTCCTCTTCTCCCAAGGAGGCTCGCTTCCCTCATGCTGTGCACAAGGCTTCCAGGCGGGGGCGCCCCGCGCCTCCTACAGGTCTTGGCTGAGGAGCTGCTTCCCTGAGCTGGGGCTGTGGACGGGAGCCCAGACACGCAGGGGCAGGCCCCAACCACCTGCACACGTCTCTGCTGGGGAGGAGAGCACTAGGGAAAAGACATCTGTCAGGCACCTTCTGGGCGCTCACCGAGTCAGCCTCAGCGTGTGTGGGGCTGCAGACCACAGCCAGAGGCCCTGTGAGCCTTGTGCTCTCCGTGCTGTGCTGAGTCTGGGCGGTCAAGCAACCGCTGGAGGAGCCCTGCAGTTGCACTCCCATTGCTTCTGATAGAGCCCTCTCTGCTGGAGCGCTTGGCAGTGTGCAACCCACCGGCAACTAAGCCCTCCACAAGAAAGCCTGAGGACTAGGTGCAAAGGTAAGGCAGGAGTGGTACTGAGGCCAGGAAGGCGCCAGTAGCATCTCCCAGTCTCGCGCAGCCCGCTCCTTTCTGGACTGGAAGCCTAGCCGCGAGGCAAGTCTGGGCAAGGCTCGCCTAGGGCAGAGCAGCCTCACGCCAGCCCTCTGCCAGATCGGGCCTCTGAGCAGAGCTGGAGCTCTGCCGTACTGGAGGGCCCTCGGCTCTGCCCAAGCAGTGATTGCAGCCCCACACATCTGGGCTGCCTCCTCTTCTCCCAAGGAGGCTCGCTTCCATCATGCTGTGCACAAGGCTTCCAGGCGGGGGCGCCCCGCGCCTCCTACAGGTCTTGGCTGAGGAGCTGCTTCCCTGAGCTGGGGCTGTGGACGGGAGCCCAGACACGCAGGGGCAGGCCCCAACCACCTGCACACGTCTCTGCTGGGGAGGAGAGCATTAGGGAAAAGACGTCTGTCAGGCACCTTCTGGGCGCTCACCGAGTCAGCCTCAGCGTGTGTGGGGCTGCAGACCACAGCCAGAGGCCCTGTGAGCCTTGTGCTCTCCGTGCTGTGCTGAGTCTGGGCGGTCAAGCAACCGCTGGAGGAGCCCTGCAGTTGCCCTCCATTTGCCTCTAATAGAGCCCTCTCTGCTGGAGCGCTTGGCAGTGTGCAACCCACCGGCAACTAAGCCCTCCACAAGAACGCCTGAGGACTAGGTGCAAAGGTAAGGCAGGAGTGGTGCTGAGGCCAGCAAGGCGCCAGTAGCATCTCCCAGTCTCGCGCAGCCCGCTCCTTTCTGGACTGGAAGCCTAGCCGCGAGGCAAGTCTGGGCAAAGCTCGCCCAGGGCAGAGCAGCCTCACGCCAGCCCTCTGCCAGATCGGGCCTCTGAGCAGAGCTGGAGCTCTGCCGTACTGGAGGCGCACTCTGCTCCGCCCAAGCAGTGATTGCAGCCCCACGCATCTGGGCTGCTTTCTCTTCTCCCAAGGAGGCTCGCTTCCCTCATGCTGTGCACAAGGCTTCCAGGCGGGGGCGCCCCGGGCCTCCTACAGGTCTTGGCTCAGGAGCTGCTTCCCTGAGCTGGGGCTGTGGACGGGAGCCCAGACACGCAGGGGCAATCCCCAACCACCTGCACACGTCTCTGCTGGGGAGTAGAGCACTAGGGAAAAGACGTCTGTCAGGCACCTTCTGGGCGCTCACCGAGTCAGCCTCAGCGTGTGTGGGGCTGCAGACCACAGCCAGAGGCCCTGTGAGCCTTGTGCTCTCCGTGCTGTGCTGAGTCTGGGCGGTCAAGCAACCGTAAGAATAGACTTTCAGTTGCCCTCACTTTGCCTCTACTAGAGCCCTCAAGCTGGAGCGCTTGGCAGTCTGCAACCCACCGGCAACTAAGCCCTCCACAAGAACGCCTGGGGACTAGGTGCAAAGGCAAGGCAGGAGTGGAGCTGAGGCCAGGAAGGGGCCAGTAGCATCTCCCAGTCTCACGCAGCCCGCTCCTTTCTGGACTGGAAGCCTAGCCGCGAGGCAAGTCTGGGCAAGGCTCGCCCAGGGCAGAGCAGCCTCACGCCAGCCCTCTGCCAGATCGGGCCTCTGAGCAGAGCTGGAGCTCTGCCTTACTGGAGGCGCACTCGGCTCCGCCCAAGCAGTGATTGCAGCCCCACGCATCTGGGCTGCCTTTTCTCCCAAAGAGGCTCGCTTCCCTCATGCTGTGCACTAGGCTTTCAAGCGGGGGCGCCCCGCGCCTCCTACAGGTCTTGGCTGAGGAGCTGCTTCCCTGAGCTGGGGCTGTGGACGGGAGCCCAGACACGCAGGGGCAGGCCCCAACCACCTGCACACGTCTCTGCTGGGGAGGAGAGCACTAGGGAAATGACGTCTGTCAGGCACCTTCTGGGCGCTCACAGAGTCAGCCTCCACGTGTGTGGGGCTGCAGACCCCAGCCAGGGGCCCTGTGAGCCTTGTGCTCTCCGTGCTGTGCTGAGTCTCGGCGGTCAAGCAACCGTAAGAATAGACTTCCAGTTGCACTCCCATTGCTTCTGATAGAGCCCTCTCTGCTGGAGCGCTTGGCAGTGTGCAACCCACCGGCAACTAAGCCCTCCACAAGAACGCCTGGGGACTAGGTGCAAAGGCAAGGCAGGAGTGGAGCTGAGGCCAGGAAGGCGCCAGTAGCATCTCCCAGTCTCGCGCAGCCCGCTCCTTTCTGGACTGGAAGCCTAGCCGCGAGGCAAGTCTGGGCAAGGCTCGCCCAGGGCAGAGCAGCCTCACGACAGCCCTCTGCCAGATCGGGCCTCTGAGCAGAGCTGGAGCTCTGCCGTACTGGAGGCGCACTCGGCTCCGCCCAAGCAGTGATTGCAGCCCCACGCATCTGGGCTGCCTCCTCTTCTCCCAAGGAGGCTCGCTTCCCTCATGCTGTGCACAAGGCTTCCAGGCGGGGGCGCCCCGCGCCTCCTACAGGTCTTGGCTGAGGAGCTGCTTCCCTGAGCTGGGGCTGTGGACGGGAGCCCAGACACGCAGGGGCAGGCCCCAGCCACCTGCACACGTCTCTGCTGGGGAGGAGAGCACTAGGGAAAAGACGTCTGTCAGGCACCTTCTGGGCGCTCACCGAGTCAGCCTCAGCGTGTGTGGGGCTGCAGACCACAGCCAGAGGCCCTGTGAGCCTTGTGCTCTCCGTGCTGTGCTGAGTCTGGGCGGTCAAGCAACCGCTGGAGGAGCCCTGCAGTTGCCCTCCCATTGCCTCTAATAGAACCCTCTCTGCTGGAGCGCTTGGCAGTGTGCAACCCACCGGCAACTAAGCCCTCCACAATAACGCCTGAGGACTAGGTGCAAAGGTAAGGCAGGAGTGGAGCTGAGGCCAGGAAGGCGCCAGTAGCATCTCCCAGTCTCGCACAGCCCGCTCCTTTCTGGACTGGAAGCCTAGCCGCGAGGCAAGTCTGGGCAAGGCTCGCCCAGGGCAGAGCAGCCTCACGACAGCACTCTGCCAGATCGGGCCTCTGAGCAGAACTGCAGCTCTGCCGTACTGGAGGCGCACTTGGCTCCGCCCAAGCAGTGATTGCAACCCCACGCATCTGGGCTGCCTCCTCTTCTCCCAAGGAGGCTCGCTTCCCTCATGCTGTGCACAAGGCTTCCAGGCGGGGGCGCCCCGCGCCTCCTACAGGTCTTGGCTGAGGAGCTGCTTCCCTGAGCTGGGGCTGTGGACGGGAGCCCAGACACGCAGGGGCAGGCCCCAGCCACCTGCACACGTCTCTGCTGGGGAGGAGAGCACTAGGGAAAAGACGTCTGTCAGGCACCTTCTGGGCGCTCACCGAGTCAGCCTCAGCGTGTGTGGGGCTGCAGACCACAGCCAGAGGCCCTGTGAGCCTTGTGCTCTCCGTGCTGTGCTGAGTCTGGGCGGTCAAGCAACCGTAAGAATAGACTTTCAGTTGCCCTCACTTTGCCTCTACTAGAGCCCTCAAGCTGGAGCGCTTGGCAGTGTGCAACCCACCGGCAACTAAGCCCTCCACAAGAACGCCTGGGGACTAGGTGCAAAGGCAAGGCAGGAGTGGAGCTGAGGCCAGGAAGGCGCCAGTAGCATCTCCCAGTCTCGCGCAGCCCGCTCCTTTCTGGACTGGAAGCCTAGCCGCGAGGCAAGTCTGGGCAAGGCTCGCCCAGGGCAGAGCAGCCTCACGCCAGCACTCTGCCAGATCGGGCCTCTGAGCAGAGCTGGAGCTCTGCCGTACTGGAGGCGCACTCGGCTCCGCCCAAGCAGTGATTGCAGCCCCACGCATCTGGGCTGCCTCCTCTTCTCCCATGGAGGCTCGCTTCCCTCATGCTGTGCACAAGGCTTCCAGGCGGGTGCGCCCCGCGCCTCCTACAGGTCTTGGCTGAGGAGCTGCTTCCCTGAGCTGGGGCTGTGGACGGGAGCCCAGACACGCAGGGGCTGGCCCCAATCACCTGCAGACGTCTCTGCTGGGGAGGAGAGCACTAGAAAAAGACATCTGTCAGGCACCTTCTGGGCGCTCACCGAGTCAGCCTCAGCGTGTGTGGGGCTGCAGACCACAGCCAGAGGCCCTGTGAGCCTTGTGCTCTCCGTGCTGTGCTGAGTCTGGGCGGTCAAGCAACCGTAAGAATAGACTTTCAGTTGCCCTCACTTTGCCTCTACTAGAGCCCTCAAGCTGGAGCGCTTGGCAGTGTGCAACCCACCGGCAACTAAGCCCTCCACAAGAACGCCTGGGGACTAGGTGCAAAGGCAAGGCAGGAGTGGAGCTGAGGCCAGGAAGGCGCCAGTAGCATCTCCCAGTCTCGCGCAGCCCGCTCCTTTCTGGACTGGAAGCCTAGCCGCGAGGCAAGTCTGGGCAAGGCTCGCCCAGGGCAGAGCAGCCTCACGCCAGCACTCTGCCAGATCGGGCCTCTGAGCAGAGCTGGAGCTCTGCCGTACTGGAGGCGCACTCGGCTCCGCCCAAGCAGTGATTGCAGCCCCACGCATCTGGGCTGCCTCCTCTTCTCCCAAGGAGGCTCGCTTCCCTCATGCTGTGCACAAGGCTTCCAGGCGGGGGCGCCCCGCGCCTCCTACAGGTCTTGGCTGAGGAGCTGCTTCCCTGAGCTGGGGCTGTGGACGGGAGCCCAGACACGCATGGGCAGGCCCCAATCACCTGCAGACGTCTCTGCTGGGGAGGAGAGCACTAGAAAAAGACGTCTGTCAGGCACCTTCTGGGCGCTCACCGAGTCAGCCTCAGCGTGTGTGGGGCTGCAGACCACAGCCAGAGGCCCTGTGAGCCTTGTGCTCTCCGTGCTGTGCTGAGTCTGGGCGGTCAAGCAACCGTAAGAATAGACTTTCAGTTGCCCTCACTTTGCCTCTACTGGAGCCCTCAAGCTGGAGCGCTTGGCAGTGTGCAACCCACCGGCAACTAAGCCCTCCACAAGAACGCCTGAGGACTATGTGCAAAGGCAAGGCAGGAGTGGAGCTGAGGCCAGGAAGGCGCCAGTAGCATCTCCCAGTCTCGCGCAGCCCGCTCCTTTCTGGACTGGAAGCCTAGCCGCGAGGCAAGTTTGGGCAAGGCTCGCCCATGGCAGAGCAGCCTCACGCCTGCAACTCTGCCAGATCGGGCCTCTGAGCAGAGCTGGAGCTCTGCCGTACTGGAGGCGCACTCGGCTCCGCCAAAGCAGTGAATGCAGCCGCACACAGCAGGGCTGCCTTCTCTTCTCCCGAGGAGGCTCGCTTCCCGCATGCTGTAAACTAGGCTTCCAGGCGGGGCCCCCTGCGCCTCCCACAGGTCTTGGCTCAGGAGCTGCTTCCCTGAGCTGGGGCTATGGACGGGAGCCCAGACACGCAGGGGCAGGCCCCAACCACCTGCACACGTCTCTGCTGGGGAGGAGAGCACTAGGGAAATGACGTCTGTCAGGCACCTTCTGGGCGCTCACCGAGTCAGCCTCCGCGTGTGTGGGGCTGCAGACCCCAGCCAGGGGCCCTGTGAGCCTTGTGCTCTCCGTGCTGTGCTGAGTCTCGGCGGTCAAGCAACCGTAAGAATAGACTTCCAGTTGCACTCCCATTGCTTCTGATAGAGCCCTCTCTGCTGGAGCGCTTGGCAGTGTGCAACCCACCGGCAACTAAGCCCTCCACAAGAACGCCTGGGGACTAGGTGCAAAGGCAAGGCAGGAGTGGAGCTGAGGCCAGGAAGGCGCCAGTAGCATCTCCCAGTCTCGCGCAGCCCGCTCCTTTCTGGACTGGAAGCCTAGCCGCGAGGCAAGTCTGGGCAAGGCTCGCCCAGGGCAGAGCAGCCTCACGACAGCCCTCTGCCAGATCGGGCCTCTGAGCAGAGCTGGAGCTCTGCCGTACTGGAGGCGCACTCGGCTCCGCCCAAGCAGTGATTGCAGCCCCACGCATCTGGGCTGCCTCCTCTTCTCCCAAGGAGGCTCGCTTCCCTCATGCTGTGCACAAGGCTTCCAGGCGGGGGCGCCCCGCGCCTCCTACAGGTCTTGGCTGAGGAGCTGCTTCCCTGAGCTGGGGCTGTGGACGGGAGCCCAGACACGCAGGGGCAGGCCCCAGCCACCTGCACACGTCTCTGCTGGGGAGAAGAGCACTAGGGAAAAGACGTCTGTCAGGCACCTTCTGGGCGCTCACCGAGTCAGCCTCAGCGTGTGTGGGGCTGCAGACCACAGCCAGAGGCCCTGTGAGCCTTGTGCTCTCCGTGCTGTGCTGAGTCTGGGCGGTCAAGCAACCGCTGGAGGAGCCCTGCAGTTGCCCTCCCATTGCCTCTAATAGAACCCTCTCTGCTGGAGCGCTTGGCAGTGTGCAACCCACCGGCAACTAAGCCCTCCACAATAACGCCTGAGGACTAGGTGCAAAGGTAAGGCAGGAGTGGAGCTGAGGCCAGGAAGGCGCCAGTAGCATCTCCCAGTCTCGCACAGCCCGCTCCTTTCTGGACTGGAAGCCTAGCCGCGAGGCAAGTCTGGGCAAGGCTCGCCCAGGGCAGAGCAGCCTCACGACAGCACTCTGCCAGATCGGGCCTCTGAGCAGAACTGGAGCTCTGCCGTACTGGAGGCGCACTTGGCTCCGCCCAAGCAGTGATTGCAACCCCACGCATCTGGGCTGCCTCCTCTTCTCCCAAGGAGGCTCGCTTCCCTCATGCTGTGCACAAGGCTTCCAGGCGGGGGCGCCCCGCGCCTCCTACAGGTCTTGGCTGAGGAGCTGCTTCCCTGAGCTGGGGCTGTGGACGGGAGCCCAGACACGCAGGGGCAGGCCCCAGCCACCTGCACACGTCTCTGCTGGGGAGGAGAGCACTAGGGAAAAGACGTCTGTCAGGCACCTTCTGGGCGCTCACCGAGTCAGCCTCAGCGTGTGTGGGGCTGCAGACCACAGCCAGAGGCCCTGTGAGCCTTGTGCTCTCCGTGCTGTGCTGAGTCTGGGCGGTCAAGCAACCGTAAGAATAGACTTTCAGTTGCCCTCACTTTGCCTCTACTAGAGCCCTCAAGCTGGAGCGCTTGGCAGTGTGCAACCCACCGGCAACTAAGCCCTCCACAAGAACGCCTGGGGACTAGGTGCAAAGGCAAGGCAGGAGTGGAGCTGAGGCCAGGAAGGCGCCAGTAGCATTTCCCAGTCTCGCGCAGCCCGCTCCTTTCTGGACTGGAAGCCTAGCCGCGAGGCAAGTCTGGGCAAGGCTCGCCCAGGGCAGAGCAGCCTCACGCCAGCACTCTGCCAGATCGGGCCTCTGAGCAGAGCTGGAGCTCTGCCGTACTGGAGGCGCACTCGGCTCCGCCCAAGCAGTGATTGCAGCCCCACGCATCTGGGCTGCCTCCTCTTCTCCCATGGAGGCTCGCTTCCCTCATGCTGTGCACAAGGCTTCCAGGCGGGTGCGCCCCGCGCCTCCTACAGGTCTTGGCTGAGGAGCTGCTTCCCTGAGCTGGGGCTGTGGACGGGAGCCCAGACACGCAGGGGCTGGCCCCAATCACCTGCAGACGTCTCTGCTGGGGAGGAGAGCACTAGAAAAAGACATCTGTCAGGCACCTTCTGGGCGCTCACCGAGTCAGCCTCAGCGTGTGTGGGGCTGCAGACCACAGCCAGAGGCCCTGTGAGCCTTGTGCTCTCCGTGCTGTGCTGAGTCTGGGCGGTCAAGCAACCGTAAGAATAGACTTTCAGTTGCCCTCACTTTGCCTCTACTAGAGCCCTCAAGCTGGAGCGCTTGGCAGTGTGCAACCCACCGGCAACTAAGCCCTCCACAAGAACGCCTGGGGACTAGGTGCAAAGGCAAGGCAGGAGTGGAGCTGAGGCCAGGAAGGCGCCAGTAGCATCTCCCAGTCTCGCGCAGCCCGCTCCTTTCTGGACTGGAAGCCTAGCCGCGAGGCAAGTCTGGGCAAGGCTCGCCCAGGGCAGAGCAGCCTCACGCCAGCACTCTGCCAGATCGGGCCTCTGAGCAGAGCTGGAGCTCTGCCGTACTGGAGGCGCACTCGGCTCCGCCCAAGCAGTGATTGCAGCCCCACGCATCTGGGCTGCCTCCTCTTCTCCCAAGGAGGCTCGCTTCCCTCATGCTGTGCACAAGGCTTCCAGGCGGGGGCGCCCCGCGCCTCCTACAGGTCTTGGCTGAGGAGCTGCTTCCCTGAGCTGGGGCTGTGGACGGGAGCCCAGACACGCATGGGCAGGCCCCAATCACCTGCAGACGCCTCTGCTGGGGAGGAGAGCACTAGAAAAAGACGTCTGTCAGGCACCTTCTGGGCGCTCACCGAGTCAGCCTCAGCGTGTGTGGGGCTGCAGACCACAGCCAGAGGCCCTGTGAGCCTTGTGCTCTCCGTGCTGTGCTGAGTCTGGGCGGTCAAGCAACCGTAAGAATAGACTTTCAGTTGCCCTCACTTTGCCTCTACTGGAGCCCTCAAGCTGGAGCGCTTGGCAGTGTGCAACCCACCGGCAACTACGCCCTCCACAAGAACGCCTGGGGACTAGGTGCAAAGGTAAGGCAGGAGTGGAGCTGAGGCCAGGAAGGCGCCAGTAGCATCTCCCAGTCTCGCGCAGCCCGCTCCTTTCTGGACTGGAAGCCTAGCCGCGAGGCAAGTTTGGGCAAGGCTCGCCCATGGCAGAGCAGCCTCACGCCAGCACTCTGCCAGATCGGGCCTCTGAGCAGAGCTGTAGCTCTGCCGTAGTGGAGGCCCACTCGCTCTGCCCAAGCAGTGATTGCAGCCCCACGCATCTGGGCTGCCTCCTCTTCTCCCAAGGAGGCTCGCTTCCCTCATGCTGTGCACAAGGCTTCCAGGCGGGGGCGCCCCGCGCCTCCTACAGGTCTTGGCTGAGGAGCTGCTTCCCTGAGCTGGGCCTGTGGACGGGAGCCCAGACACGCAGGGGCAGGCCCCAACCACCTGCACACGTCTCTGCTGGGGAGGAGAGCACTAGGGAAATGACGTCTGTCAGGCACTTTCTGGGCGCTCACCGAGTCAGCCTCAGCGTGTGTGGGGCTGCAGACCACAGCCAGAGGCCCTGTGAGCCTTGTGCTCTCCGTGCTGTGCTGAGTCTGGGCGGTCAAGCAACCGCTGGAGGAGCCCTGCAATTGCCCTCCCATTGCCTCTAATAGAGCCCTCTCTGCTGGAGCGCTTGGCAGTGTGCAACCCACCGGCAACTAAGCCCTCCACAAGAACGCCTGAGGACTATGTGCAAAGGCAAGGCAGGAGTGGAGCTGAGGCCAGGAAGGCGCCAGTAGCATCTCCCAGTCTCGCGCAGCCCGCTCCTTTCTGGACTGGAAGCCTAGCCGCGAGGCAAGTTTGGGCAAGGCTCGCCCATGGCAGAGCAGCCTCACGCCTGCAACTCTGCCAGATCGGGCCTCTGAGCAGAGCTGGAGCTCTGCCGTACTGGAGGCGCACTCGGCTCCGCCAAAGCAGTGAATGCAGCCGCACACAGCAGGGCTGCCTTCTCTTCTCCCGAGGAGGCTCGCTTCCCGCATGCTGTAAACTAGGCTTCCAGGCGGGGCCCCCTGCGCCTCCCACAGGTCTTGGCTCAGGAGCCGCTTCCCTGAGCTGGGGCTATGGACGGGAGCCCAGACACGCAGGGGCAGGCCCCAACCACCTGCACACGTCTCTGCTGGGGAGGAGAGCACTAGGGAAATGACGTCTGTCAGGCACCTTCTGGGCGCTCACCGAGTCAGCCTCCGCGTGTGTGGGGCTGCAGACCCCAGCCAGGGGCCCTGTGAGCCTTGTGCTCTCCGTGCTGTGCTGAGTCTGGGCGGTCAAGCAACCGTAAGAATAGACTTCCAGTTGCCCTCACTTTGCCTCTACTAGAGCCCTCAAGCTGGAGCGCTTGGCAGTGTGCAACCCACCGGCAACTAAGCCCTCCACAAGGACGCCTGGGGACTAGGTGCAAAGGCAAGGCAGGAGTGGAGCTGAGGCCAGGAAGGCGCCAGTAGCATCTCCCAGTCTCGCACAGCCCGCTCCTTTCTGGACTGGAAGCCTAGCCGCGAGGCAAGTCTGGGCAAGGCTCGCCCAGGGCAGAGCAGCCTCACGACAGCACTCTGCCAGATCGGGCCTCTGAGCAGAACTGGAGCTCTGCCGTACTGGAGGCGCACTTGGCTCCGCCCAAGCAGTGATTGCAACCCCACGCATCTGGGCTGCCTCCTCTTCTCCCAAGGAGGCTCGCTTCCCTCATGCTGTGCACAAGGCTTCCAGGCGGGGGCGCCCCGCGCCTCCTACAGGTCTTGGCTGAGGAGCTGCTTCCCTGAGCTGGGGCTGTGGACGGGAGCCCAGACACGCAGGGGCAGGCCCCAGCCACCTGCACACGTCTCTGCTGGGGAGGAGAGCACTAGGGAAAAGACGTCTGTCAGGCACCTTCTGGGCGCTCACCGAGTCAGCCTCAGCGTGTGTGGGGCTGCAGACCACAGCCAGAGGCCCTGTGAGCCTTGTGCTCTCCGTGCTGTGCTGAGTCTGGGCGGTCAAGCAACCGTAAGAATAGACTTTCAGTTGCCCTCACTTTGCCTCTACTAGAGCCCTCAAGCTGGAGCGCTTGGCAGTGTGCAACCCACCGGCAACTAAGCCCTCCACAAGAACGCCTGGGGACTAGGTGCAAAGGCAAGGCAGGAGTGGAGCTGAGGCCAGGAAGGCGCCAGTAGCATCTCCCAGTCTCGCGCAGCCCGCTCCTTTCTGGACTGGAAGCCTAGCCGCGAGGCAAGTCTGGGCAAGGCTCGCCCAGGGCAGAGCAGCCTCACGCCAGCACTCTGCCAGATCGGGCCTCTGAGCAGAGCTGGAGCTCTGCCGTACTGGAGGCGCACTCGGCTCCGCCCAAGCAGTGATTGCAGCCCCACGCATCTGGGCTGCCTCCTCTTCTCCCATGGAGGCTCGCTTCCCTCATGCTGTGCACAAGGCTTCCAGGCGGGTGCGCCCCGCGCCTCCTACAGGTCTTGGCTGAGGAGCTGCTTCCCTGAGCTGGGGCTGTGGACGGGAGCCCAGACACGCAGGGGCTGGCCCCAATCACCTGCAGACGTCTCTGCTGGGGAGGAGAGCACTAGAAAAAGACATCTGTCAGGCACCTTCTGGGCGCTCACCGAGTCAGCCTCAGCGTGTGTGGGGCTGCAGACCACAGCCAGAGGCCCTGTGAGCCTTGTGCTCTCCGTGCTGTGCTGAGTCTGGGCGGTCAAGCAACCGTAAGAATAGACTTTCAGTTGCCCTCACTTTGCCTCTACTAGAGCCCTCAAGCTGGAGCGCTTGGCAGTGTGCAACCCACCGGCAACTAAGCCCTCCACAAGAACGCCTGGGGACTAGGTGCAAAGGCAAGGCAGGAGTGGAGCTGAGGCCAGGAAGGCGCCAGTAGCATCTCCCAGTCTCGCGCAGCCCGCTCCTTTCTGGACTGGAAGCCTAGCCGCGAGGCAAGTCTGGGCAAGGCTCGCCCAGGGCAGAGCAGCCTCACGCCAGCACTCTGCCAGATCGGGCCTCTGAGCAGAGCTGGAGCTCTGCCGTACTGGAGGCGCACTCGGCTCCGCCCAAGCAGTGATTGCAGCCCCACGCATCTGGGCTGCCTCCTCTTCTCCCAAGGAGGCTCGCTTCCCTCATGCTGTGCACAAGGCTTCCAGGCGGGGGCGCCCCGCGCCTCCTACAGGTCTTGGCTGAGGAGCTGCTTCCCTGAGCTGGGGCTGTGGACGGGAGCCCAGACACGCATGGGCAGGCCCCAATCACCTGCAGACGTCTCTGCTGGGGAGGAGAGCACTAGAAAAAGACGTCTGTCAGGCACCTTCTGGGCGCTCACCGAGTCAGCCTCAGCGTGTGTGGGGCTGCAGACCACAGCCAGAGGCCCTGTGAGCCTTGTGCTCTCCGTGCTGTGCTGAGTCTGGGCGGTCAAGCAACCGTAAGAATAGACTTTCAGTTGCCCTCACTTTGCCTCTACTGGAGCCCTCAAGCTGGAGCGCTTGGCAGTGTGCAACCCACCGGCAACTACGCCCTCCACAAGAACGCCTGGGGACTAGGTGCAAAGGTAAGGCAGGAGTGGAGCTGAGGCCAGGAAGGCGCCAGTAGCATCTCCCAGTCTCGCGCAGCCCGCTCCTTTCTGGACTGGAAGCCTAGCCGCGAGGCAAGTTTGGGCAAGGCTCGCCCATGGCAGAGCAGCCTCACGCCAGCACTCTGCCAGATCGGGCCTCTGAGCAGAGCTGTAGCTCTGCCGTAGTGGAGGCCCACTCGCTCTGCCCAAGCAGTGATTGCAGCCCCACGCATCTGGGCTGCCTCCTCTTCTCCCAAGGAGGCTCGCTTCCCTCATGCTGTGCACAAGGCTTCCAGGCGGGGGCGCCCCGCGCCTCCTACAGGTCTTGGCTGAGGAGCTGCTTCCCTGAGCTGGGCCTGTGGACGGGAGCCCAGACACGCAGGGGCAGGCCCCAACCACCTGCACACGTCTCTGCTGGGGAGGAGAGCACTAGGGAAATGACGTCTGTCAGGCACTTTCTGGGCGCTCACCGAGTCAGCCTCAGCGTGTGTGGGGCTGCAGACCACAGCCAGAGGCCCTGTGAGCCTTGTGCTCTCCGTGCTGTGCTGAGTCTGGGCGGTCAAGCAACCGCTGGAGGAGCCCTGCAGTTGCCCTCCCATTGCCTCTAATAGAGCCCTCTCTGCTGGAGCGCTTGGCAGTGTGCAACCCACCGGCAACTAAGCCCTCCACAAGAACGCCTGAGGACTATGTGCAAAGGCAAGGCAGGAGTGGAGCTGAGGCCAGGAAGGCGCCAGTAGCATCTCCCAGTCTCGCGCAGCCCGCTCCTTTCTGGACTGGAAGCCTAGCCGCGAGGCAAGTTTGGGCAAGGCTCGCCCATGGCAGAGCAGCCTCACGCCTGCAACTCTGCCAGATCGGGCCTCTGAGCAGAGCTGGAGCTCTGCCGTACTGGAGGCGCACTCGGCTCCGCCAAAGCAGTGAATGCAGCCGCACACAGCAGGGCTGCCTTCTCTTCTCCCGAGGAGGCTCGCTTCCCGCATGCTGTAAACTAGGCTTCCAGGCGGGGCCCCCTGCGCCTCCCACAGGTCTTGGCTCAGGAGCTGCTTCCCTGAGCTGGGGCTATGGACGGGAGCCCAGACACGCAGGGGCAGGCCCCAACCACCTGCACACGTCTCTGCTGGGGAGGAGAGCACTAGGGAAATGACGTCTGTCAGGCACCTTCTGGGCGCTCACCGAGTCAGCCTCCGCGTGTGTGGGGCTGCAGACCCCAGCCAGGGGCCCTGTGAGCCTTGTGCTCTCCGTGCTGTGCTGAGTCTGGGCGGTCAAGCAACCGTAAGAATAGACTTCCAGTTGCCCTCACTTTGCCTCTACTAGAGCCCTCAAGCTGGAGCGCTTGGCAGTGTGCAACCCACCGGCAACTAAGCCCTCCACAAGGACGCCTGGGGACTAGGTGCAAAGGCAAGGCAGGAGTGGAGCTGAGGCCAGGAAGGTGCCAGTAGCATCTCCCAGTCTCGCGCAGCCCGCTCCTTTCTGGACTGGAAGCCTATCCGCGAGGCAAGTCTTGGCAAGGCTCGCCCATGGCAGAGCAGCCTCACACCAGCACTCTGCCAGATCGGGCCTCTGAGCAGAGCTGGAGCTCTGCCGTACTGGAGGCGCACTCGGCTCCGCCCAAGCAGTGATTGCAGCCCCACGCATCTGGGCTGCCTCCTCTTCTCCCAAGGAGGCTCGCTTCCCTCATGCTGTGCACTAGGCTTCCAGGCGGGGGCGCCCCGCGCCTCCTACAGGTCTTGGCTGAGGAGCTGCTTCCCTGAGCTGGGGCTGTGGACGGGAGCCCAGACACGCAGGGGCAGGCCCCAACCACCTGCACACGTCTCTGCTGGGGAGGAGAGCACTAGGGAAATGACGTCTGTCAGGCACCTTCTGGGCGCTCACCGAGTCAGCCTCAGCGTGTGTGCGGCTGCAGACCACAGCCAGAGACCCTGTGAGCCTTGTGCTCTCCGTGCTGTGCTGAGTCTGGGCGGTCAAGCAACCGCTGGAGGAGCCCTGCAGTTGCCCTCCCATTGCCTCTAATAGAGCCCTCTCTGCTGGAGCGCTTGGCAGTGTGCAACCCACCGGCAACTAAGCCCTCCACAAGAACGCCTGAGGACTAGGTGCAAAGGCAAGGCAGGAGTGGAGCTGAGGCCAGGAAGGCGCCAGTAGCATCTCCCAGTCTCGCGCAGCCCGCTCCTTTCTGGACTGGAAGCCTAGCCGCGAGGCAAGTTTGGGCAAGGCTCGCCCATGGCAGAGCAGCCTCACGCCTGCAACTCTGCCAGATCGGGCCTCTGAGCAGAGCTGGAGCTCTGCCGTACTGGAGGCGCACTCGGCTCCGCCAAAGCAGTGAATGCAGCCGCACACAGCAGGGCTGCCTTCTCTTCTCCCGAGGAGGCTCGCTTCCGGCATGCTGTAAACTAGGCTTCAAGGCGGGGCCCCCTGCGCCTCCCACAGGTCTTGGCTCAGGAGCTGCTTCCCTGAGCTGGGGCTGTGGACGGGAGCCCAGACACGCAGGGGCAGGCCCCAACCACCTGCACACGTCTCTGCTGGGGAGGAGAGCACTAGGGTAAAGACGTCTGTTAGGCACCTTCTGGGCGCTCACCGAGTCAGCCTAAGCGTGTGTGGGGCTGCAGACCCTAGCCAGGGGCCCTGTGAGCCTTGTGCTCTCCGTGCTGTGCTGAGTCTGGGCGGTCAAGCAACCGTAAGAATAGACTTCCAGTTGCCCTCACTTTGCCTCTACTAGAGCCCTCAAGCTGGAGCGCTTGGCAGTGTGCAACCCACCGGCAACTAAGCCCTCCACAAGAAAGCCTGGGGACTAGGTGCAAAGGCAAGGCAGGAGTGGAGCTGAGGCCAGGAAGGCGCCAGTAGCATCTCCCAGTCTCGCGCAGCCCGCTCGTTTCTGGACTGGAAGCCTAGCCGCGAGGCAAGTCTGGGCAAGGCTCGCCCAGGGCAGAGCAGCCTCACGCCAGCACTCTGCCAGATCGGGCCTCTGAGCAGAGCTGGAGCTCTGCCGTACTGGAGGCGCACTCGGCTCCGCCCAAGCAGTGATTGCAGCCCCACGCATCTGGGCTGCCTCCTCTTCTCCCAAGGAGGCTCGCTTCCCTCATGCTGTGCACAAGGCTTCCAGGCGGGGGCGCCCGCGCCTCCTACAGGTCTTGGCTGAGGAGCTGCTTCCCTGAGCTGGGGCTGTGGATGGGAGCCCAGACACGCAGGGGCAGGCCCCAACCACCTGCACACGTCTCTGCTGGGGAGGAGAGCACTAGGGAAAAGACGTCTGTCAGGCACCTTCTGGGCGCTCACCGAGTCAGCCTCAGCGTGTGTGGGGCTGCAGACCACAGCCAGAGGCCCTGTGAGCCTTGCGCTCTCCGTGCTGTGCTGAGTCTGGGCGGTCGAGCAACTGTGGAGGAGCCCTTCAGTTGCCCTCCCATGGCCTCTAATAGAGCCCTCTCTGCTGGAGCGCTTGGCAGTGTGCAACCCACCGGCAACTAAGCCCTCCACAAGAACGCCTGAGGACTAGGTGCAAAGGTAAGGCAGGAGTGGTGCTGAGGCCAGGAAGGCGCCTGTAGCATCTCCCAGTCTCGCGCAGCCCGCTCCTTTCTGGACTGGAAGCCTAGCCGCGAGGCAAGTCTGGGCAAGGCTCGCCCAGGGCAGAGCAGCCTCACGCCAGCAACTCTGCCAGATCGGGCCTCTGAGCAGAGCTGGAGCTCTGCCGTACTGGAGGCGCACTCGGCTCCGCCAAAGCAGTGAATGCAGCCGCACACAGCAGGGCTGCCTTCTCTTCTCCCGAGGAGGCTCGATTCCCGCATGCTGTAAACTAGGCTTCCATGCGGGGCCCCCTGCACCTCCCACAGGTCTTGGCTCAGGAGCTGCTTCCCTGAGCGGTGGCTGTGGACGGGAGCCCAGACACGCAGGGGCAGGCCCCAACCACCTGCACACGTCTCTGCTGGGGAGGAGAGCACTAGGGAAATGACGTCTGTCAGGCACCTTCTGGGCGCTCACCGAGTCAGCCTCCACGTGTGTGGGGCTGCAGACCCCAGCCAGGGGCCCTGTGAGCCTTGTGCTCTCCGTGCTGTGCTGAGTCTGGGCGGTCAAGCAAGCGTAAGAATAGACTTCCAGTTGCCCTCACCTTGCCTCTAATAGAGCCCTCAAGCTGGAGCGCTTGGCAGTGTGCAACCCACCGGCAACTAATCCCTCCACAAGAACGCCTGGCGACTAGGTGCAAAGGCAAGGCAGGAGTGGAGCTGAGGCCAGGAAGGCGCCAGTAGCATCTCCCAGTCTCGCGCAGCCCGCTCCTTTCTGGACTGGAAGCCTAGCCGCGAGGCAAGTCTGGGCAAGGCTCGCCTAGGGCAGAGCAGCCTCACGCCAGCAACTCTGCCAGATCGAGCCTCTGAGCAGAGCTGGAGCTCTGCCGTACTGGAGGCGCACTCGGCTCCGCCAAAGCAGTGAATGCAGCCGCACACAGCAGGGCTGCCTTCTCTTCTCCCGAGGAGGCTCGATTCCCGCATGCTGTAAACTAGGCTTCCATGCGGGGCCCCCTGCACCTCCCACAGGTCTTGGCTCAGGAGCTGCTTCCCTGAGCTGGGGCTGTGGACGGGAGCCCAGACACGCAGGGGCAGGCCCCAACCACCTGCACACGTCTCTGCTGGGGAGGAGAGCACTAGGGAAATGACGTCTGTCAGGCACCTTCTGGGCGCTCACCGAGTCAGCCTCAGCGTGTGTGGGGCTGCAGACCACAGCCAGAGGCCCTGTGAGCCTTGTGCTCTCCGTGCTGTGCTGAGTCTGGGCGGTCAAGCAACCGCTGGAGGAGCCCTGCAGTTGCCCTCCCATTGCCTCTAATAGAGCCCTCTCTGCTGGAGCGCTTGGCATTGTGCAACCCACCGGCAACTAAGCCCTCCACAAGAACGCCTGAGGACTAGGTGCAAAGGCAAGGCAGGAGTGGAGCTGAGGCCAGGAAGGCGCCAGTAGCATCTCCCAGTCTCGCGCAGCCCGCTCCTTTCTGGACTGGAAGCCTAGCCGCGAGGCAAGTCTGGGCAAGGCTCGCCCAGGGCAGAGCAGCCTCACGCCAGCACTCTGCCAGATCGGGCCTCTGAGCAGAGCTGGAGCTCTGCCGTACTGGAGGCGCACTCGGCTCCGCCCAAGCAGTGATTGCAGCCCCACGCATCTGGGCTGCCTCCTCTTCTCCCAAGGAGGCTCGCTTCCCTCATGCTGTGCACAAGGCTTCCAGGCGGGGGCGCCCGCGCCTCCTACAGGTCTTGGCTGAGGAGCTGCTTCCCTGAGCTGGGGCTGTGGACGGGAGCCCAGACACGCAGGGGCAGGCCCCAACCACCTACACACGTCTCTGCTGGGGAGGAGAGCACTAGGGAAAAGACGTCTGTCAGGCACCTTCTGGGCGCTCACCGAGTCAGCCTCAGCGTGTGTGGGGCTGCAGACCACAGCCAGAGGCCCTGTGAGCCTTGTGCTCTCCGTGCTGTGCTGAGTCTGGGCGGTCGAGCAACTGCTGGAGGAGCCGTTCAGTTGCGCTCCCATGGCCTCTAATAGAGCCCTCTCTGCTGGAGCGCTTGGCAGTGTGCAACCCACCGTCAACTAAGCCCTCCACAAGAACGCCTGAGGACTAGGTGCAAAGGTAAGGCAGGAGTGGTGCTGAGGCCAGGAAGGCGCCTGTAGCATCTCCCAGTCTCGCGCAGCCCGCTCCTTTCTGGACTGGAAGCCTAGCCGCGAGGTAAGTCTGGGCAAGGCTCGCCCAGGGCAGAGCAGCCTCACGCCAGCAACTCTGCCAAATCGAGCCTCTGAGCAGAGCTGGAGCTCTGCCGTACTGGAGGCGCACTCGGCTCCGCCAAAGCAGTGAATGCAGCCGCACACAGCAGGGCTGCCTTCTCTTCTCCCGAGGAGGCTCGCTTCCCGCATGCTGTAAACTAGGCTTCCAGGCGGGGCCCCCTGCACCTCCCACAGGTCTTGGCTCAGGAGCTGCTTCCCTGAGCTGGGGCTGTGGACGGGAGCCCAGACACGCAGGTGCAGGCCCCAACCACCTGCACACGTCTCTGCTGGGGAGGAGAGCACTAGGGTAAAGACGTCTGTCAGGCACCTTCTGGGCGCAAACCGAGTCAGCCTCAGCGTGTGTGGGGCTGCAGACCACAGCCAGAGGCCCTGTGAGCCTTGTGCTCTCCGTGCTGTGCTGAGTTTGGGCGGTCAAGCAACCGTAAGAATAGACTTTCAGTTGCCCTCACTTTGCCTCTACTAGAGCCCTCAAGCTGGAGCGCTTGGCAGTGTGCAACCCACCGGCAACTAAGCCCTCCACAAGAACGCCTGGGGACTAGGTGCAAAGGCAAGGCAGAAGTGGAGCTGAGGCCAGGAAGGCGCCAGTAGCATCTCCCAGTCTCGCGCAGCCCGCTCCTTTCTGGACTGGAAGCCTAGCCGCGAGGCAAGTTTGGGCTAGGCACGCCCATGGCAGAGCAGCCTCACGCCAGCACTCTGCCAGATCGGGCCTCTGAGCAGAGCTGGAGCTCTGCCGTACTGGAGGCGCACTCGGCTCCGCCAAAGCAGTGAATGCAGCCGCACACAGCAGGGCTGCCTTCTCTTCTCCCGAGGAGGCTTGCTTCCCTCATGCTGTAAACTAGGCTTCCAGGCGGGGCCCCCAGCGCCCTCCACAGGTCTTGGCTCAGGAGCTGTTTCCCTGAGCTGGGGCTGTGGACGGGAGCCCAGACACGCAGGGGCAGGCCCCAACCACCTGCACACGTCTCTGCTGGGGAGGAGAGCACTAGGGAAATGACGTCTGTCAGGCACCTTCTGGGCGCTCACCGAGTCAGCCTCCGCGTGTGTGGGGCTGCAGACCCCAGCCAGGGGCCCTGTGAGCCTTGTGCTCTCCGTGCTGTGCTGAGTCTGGGCGGTCAAGCAACCGTAAGAATAGACTTCCAGTTGCCCTCACTTTGCCTCTAATAGAACCCTCAAGCTGGAGCGCTTGGCAGTGTGCAACCCACCAGCAACTAAGCCCTCCACAAGAACGCCTGGGGAATAGTTGCAAAGGCAAGGCAGGAGTGGAGCTGAGGCCAGGAAGGCGCCAGTAGGATCTCCCAGTCTCGCGCAGCCCGCTCCTTTCTGGACTGGAAGCCTAGCCGCGAGGCAAGTCTGGGCAAGGCTCGCCCAGGGCAGAGTAGCCTCACGCCAGCACTCTGCCAGATCGGGCCTCTGAGCAGAGCTGGAGCTCTGCCGTACTGGAGGCGCACTCGGCTCCGCCCAAGCAGTGATTGCAGCCCCACGCATCTGGGCTGCCTCCTCTTCTCCCAAGGAGGCTCGCTTCCCTCATGCTGTGCACTAGGCTTCCAGTCGGGGGCGCCCCGCGCCTCCTACAGGTCTTGGCTGAGGAGCTGCTTCCCTGAGCTGGGGCTGTGGACGGGAGCCCAGACACGCAGGGGCAGGCCCCAACCACCTGCACACGTCTCTCCTGGGGAGGAGAGCACTAGGGAAATGACGTCTGTCAGGCACCTTCTGGGCGCTCACCGAGTCAGCCTCAGCGTGTGTGGGGCTGCAGACCACAGCCAGAGGCCCTGTGAGCCTTGTGCTCTCCGTGCTGTGCTGAGTCTGGGCGGTGAAGCAACCGCTGGAGGAGCCCTGCAGTTACCCTCCCAGTGCCTCTAATAGAGCCCTCTCTGCTGGAGCGCTTGGCAGTGTGCAACCAACCGGCAACTAAGCCCTCCACAAGAACGCCTGAGGACTAGGTGCAAAGGCAAGGCAGGAGTGGAGCTGAGGCCAGGAAGGCGCCAGTAGCATCTCCCAGTCTCGCGCAGCCCGCTCCTTTCTGGACTGGAAGCCTAGCCGCGAGGCAAGTTTGGGCAAGGCTCGCCCATGGCAGAGCAGCCTCACGCCAGCACTCTGCCAGATCGGGCCTCTGAGCGGAGCTGGAGCTCTGCCGTACTGGAGGCGCACTCGGCTCCACCCAAGCAGTGATTGCAGCCCCACGCATCTGGGCTGCCTCCTCTTCTCCCAAGGAGGCTCGCTTCCCTCATGCTGTGCACTAGGCTTCCAGGCGGGGGCGCCCCGCGCCTCCTACAGGTCTTGGCTGAGGAGCTGCTTCCCTGAGCTGAGGCTGTGGACGGGAGCCCAGACACGCAGGGGCAGGCCCCAACCACCTGCACACGTCTCTGCTGGGGAAGAGAGCACTAGGGAAATGACGTCTGTCAGGCACCTTCTGGGCGCTCACCGAGTCAGCCTCAGGGTGTGTGGGGCTGCAGACCACAGCCAGAGGCCCTGTGAGCCTTGTGCTCTCCGTGCTGTGCTGAGTCTGGGTGGTCAAGCAACCGCTGGAGGAGCCCTGCAGTTACCCTCCCATTGCCTCTAATAGAGCCCTCTCTGCTGGAGCGCTTGGCAGTGTGCAACCCACCGGCAACAAAGCCATCCACAAGAACGCCTGAGGACTAGGTGCAAAGGCAAGGCAGGTGTGGAGCTGAGGCCAGGAAGGCGCCAGTAGCATCTCCCAGTCTCGCGCAGCCCGCTCCTTTCTGGACTGGAAGCCTAGCCACGAGGAAAGTTTGGGCAAGGCTCGCCCATGGCAGAGCAGCCTCACGCCAGCAACTCTGCCAGATCGGGCCTCTGAGCAGAGCTGGAGCTCTGCCGTACTGGAGGCGCACTCGGCTCCGCCAAAGCAGTGAATGCAGCCGCACACAGCAGGGCTGCCTTCTCTTCTCCCGAGGAGGCTCGCTTCCCGCATGCTGTAAACTAGGCTTCCAGGAGGGGCCCCCTGCGCCTCCCACAGGTCTTGGCTCAGGAGCTGCTTCCCTGAGCTGGGGCTGTGGACGGGAGCCCAGAGACGCAGGGGCAGGCCCCAACCACCTGCACACGTCTCTGCTGGGGAGGAGAGCACTAGGGAAATGACGTCTGTCAGGCACCTTCTGGGCGCTCACCGAGTCAGCCTCAGCGTGTGTGGGGCTGCAGACCACAGCCAGAGGCCCTGTGAGCCTTGTGCTCTCCGTGCTGTGCTGAGTCTGGGCGGTTAAGCAACCGCTGGAGGAGCCCTGCAGTTGCCCTCCCATTGCCTCTAATAGAGCCCTCTCTGCTGGAGCGCTTGGCAGTGTGCAACCCACCGGCAACTAAGCCCTCCACAAGAACGCCTGAGGACTAGGTGCAAAGGTAAGGCAGGAGTGGTGCTGAGGCCAGGAAGGCGCCAGTAGCATCTCCCAGTCTCGCGCAGCCCGCTCCTTTCTGGACTGGAAGCCTAGCCGCGAGGCAAGTCTGGGCAAGGCTCGCCCAGGGCAGAGCAGCCTCACGCCAGCAACTCTGCCAGATCGGGCCTCTGAGCAGAGCTGGAGCTCTGCCGTACTGGAGGCGCACTCGGCTCTGCCCAAGCAGTGATTGCAGCCCCACGCATCTGGGCTGCCTCCTCTTCTCCCAAGGAGGCTCGCTTCCCTCATGCTGTGCACTAGGCTTCCATGCGGGGGCGCCCCGCGCCTTCTACAGGTCTTCGCTGAGGAGCTGCTTCCCTGAGCTGGGGCTGTGGACGGGAGCCCAGACACGCAGGGGCAGGCCCCAACCACCTGCACACGTCTCTGCTGGGGAGGGGAGCACTAGGGAAATGACGCCTGTCAGGCACGCTCTGGGCGCTCACCGAGTCAGCCTCCGCGTGTGTGGGGCTGCAGACCACAGCCAGAGGCCCTGTGAGCCTTGTGCTCTCCGTGCTGTGCTGAGGCTGGGCGGTCAAGCAACCGTAAGAATAGACTTTCAGTTGCCCTCACTTTGCCTCTACTAGAGCCCTCAAGCTGGAGCGCTTGGCAGTGTGCAACCCACCGGCAACTAAGCCCTCCACAAGAACGCCTGGGGACTAGGTGCAAAGGCAAGGCAGGAGTGGAGCTGAGGCCAGGAAGGCGCCAGTAGCATCTCCCAGTCTCGCGCAGCCCGCTCCTTTCTGGACTGGAAGCCTAGCCGCGAGGCAAGTTTGGGCAAGGCTCGCCCATGGCAGAGCAGCCTCACGCCAGCACTCTGCCAGATCAGGCCTCTGAGCAGAGCTGGAGCTCTGCCGTACTGGAGGCGCACTCGGCTCGGCCAAAGCAGTGAATGCAGCCGCACACAGCAGGGCTGCCTTCTCTTCTCCCGAGGAGGCTCGCTTCCCTCATGCTGTAAACTAGGCTTCCAGGCGGGGCCCCCTGCGCCCTCCACAGGTCTTGGCTCAGGAGCTGTTTCCCTGAGCTGGGGCTGTGGACGGGAGCCCAGACACGCAGGGGCAGGCCCCAACCACCTGCACACGTCTCTGCTGGGGAGGAGAGCACTAGGGAAATGACGTCTGTCAGGCACCTTCTGGGCGCTCACCGAGTCAGCCTCCGCGTGTGTGGGGCTGCAGACCCCAGCCAGGGGCCCTGTGAGCCTTGTGCTCTCCGTGCTGTGCTGAGTCTGGGCGGTCAAGCAACCGTAAGAATAGACTTCCAGTTGCCCTCACTTTGCCTCTAATAGAGCCCTCAAGCTGTATCGCTTGGCAGTGTGCAACCCACCGGCAACTAAGCCCTCCACAAGAACGCCTGGGGACTAGTTGCAAAGGCAAGGCAGGAGTGGAGCTGAGGCCAGGAAGGCGCCAGTAGCATCTCCCAGTCTCGCGCAGCCCGCTCCTTTCTGGACTGGAAGCCTAGCCGCGAGGCAAGTCTGGGCAAGGCTCGCCCAGGGCAGAGTAGCCTCACGCCAGCACTCTGCCAGATCGGGCCTCTGAGCAGAGCTGGAGCTCTGCCGTACTGGAGGCGCACTCGGCTCCTCCCAAGCAGTGATTGCAGCCGCACGCATCTGGGCTGCCTCCTCTTCTCCCAAGGAGGCTCGCTTCCCTCATGCTGTGCACTAGGCTTCCAGGCGGGGGCGCCCCGCGCCTCCTACAGGTCTTGGCTGAGGAGCTGCTTCCCTGAGCTGGGGCTGTGGACGGGAGCCCAGACACGCAGGGGCAGGCCCCAACCACCTGCACACGTCTCTGCTGGGGAGGAGAGCACTAGGGAAATGACGTCTGTCAGGCACCTTCTGGGCGCTCACCGAGTCAGCCTCTGGGTGTGTGGGGCTGCAGACCACAACCAGAGGCCCTGTGAGCCTTGTGCTCTCCGTGCTGTGCTGAGTCTGGGCGGTGAAGCAACCGCTGGAGGAGCCCTGCAGTTGGCCTCCCATTGCCTCTAATAGAGCCCTCTCTGCTGGAGCGCTTGGCAGTGTGCAACCCACCGGCAACTAAGCCCTCCACAAGAGCGCCTGAGGACTAGGTGCAAAGGCAAGGCAGGAGTGGAGCTGAGGCCAGGAAGGCGCCAGTAGCATCTCCCAGTCTCGTGCAGCCCGCTCCTTTCCGGACTGGAAGCCTAGCCGCGAGGCAAGTTTGGGCAAGGCTCGCCCATGGCAGAGCAGCCTCACGCCAGCAACTCTGCCAGATCGGGCCTCTGAGCAGAGCTGGAGCTCTGCCGTACTGGAGACGCACTCGGCTCCGCCCAAGCAGTGATTGCAGCCCCACGCATCTGGGCTGCCTCCTCTTCTCCCAAGGAGGCTCGCTTCCCTCATGCTGTGCACTAGGCTTCCAGGCGGGGGCGCCCCGCGCCTCCTACAGGTCTTGGCTGAGGAGCTGCTTCCCTGAGCTGGGGCTGTGGACGGGAGCCCAGACACGCAGGGGCAGGCCCCAATCACCTGCACACGTCTCTTGTGGGGAGGAGAGCACTAGGGAAAAGACGTCTGTCAGGCACCTTCTGGGCGCTCACCGAGTCAGCCTCAGCGTGTGTGGGGCTGCAGACCACAGCCAGAGGCCCTGTGAGCCTTGTGCTCTCCGTGCTGTGCTGAGTCTGGGCGGTCAAGCAACCGTAAGAATAGACTTTCAGTTGCCCTCACTTTGCCTCTACTAGAGCCCTCAAGTTGGAGCGCTTGGCAGTGTGCAACCCACCGGCAACTAAGCCCTCCACAAGAACGCCTGGGGACTAGGTGCAAAGGTAAGGCAGGAGTGGAGCTGAGGCCAGGAAGGCGCCAGTAGCATCTCCCAGTCTCGCGCAGCCCGCTCCTTTCTGGACTGGAAGCCTAGCCGCGAGGCAAGTCTGGGGCCTCACGCCAGCACTCTGCCAGATCGGGCCTCTGAGCGGAGCTGGAGCTCTGCCGTACTGGAGGCGCACTCGGCCCCACCCAAGCAGTGATTGCAGCCCCACGCATCTGGGCTGCCTCCTCTTCTCCCAAGGAGGCTCGCTTCCCTCATGCTGTGCACTAGGCTTCCAGGCGGGGGCGCCCCGCGCCTCCTACAGGTCTTGGCTGAGGAGCTGCTTCCCTGAGCTGGGGCTGTGGACGGGAGCCCAGACACGCAGGGGCAGGCCCCAACCACCTGCACACGTCTCTGCTGGGGAAGAGAGCACTAGGGAAATGACGTCTGTCAGGCACCTTCTGGGCGCTCACCGAGTCAGCCTCAGGGTGTGTGGGGCTGCAGACCACAGCCAGAGGCCCTGTGAGCCTTGTGCTCTCCGTGCTGTGCTGAGTCTGGGCGGTCAAGCAACCGTAAGAATAAACTTCCAGTTGCCCTCACTTTGCCTCTAATAGAGCCCTCAAGCTGGAGCGCTTGGCAGTGTGCAACTCACCGGCAACTAAGCCCTCCACAAGAACGCCTGGCGACTAGGTGCAAAGGCAAGGCAGGAGTGGAGCTGAGGCCAGGAAGGCGCCAGTAGCATCTCCCAGTCTCGCGTAGCCCGCTCCTTTCTGGACTGTAAGCCTAGCCGCGAGGCAAGTCTGGGCAAGGCTCGCCCAGGGCAGAGCAGCCTCACGCAAGCACTCTGCCAGATCGGGCCTCTGAGCAGAGCTGGAGCTCTGCCGTACTGGAGGCGCACTTGGCTCCGCCCAAGCAGTGATTGCAGCCCCACGCATCTGGGCTGCCTCCTCTTCTCCCAAGGAGGCTCGCTTCCCTCATGCTGTGCACAAGGCTTCCAGGCGGGGGCGCCCCGCTCCTCCTACAGGTCTTGGCTGAGGAGCTGCTTCCCTGACCTGGGGCTGTGGACGGGAGCTCAGACACGCAGGGGCAGGCCCCTACCACCTGCACACGTCTCTTGCGGGGAGAAGAGCACTAGGAAAAAGACGTCTGTCAGGCACCTTCTGGGCGCTCACCGAGTCAGCCTCAGCGTGTGTGGGGCTGCAGACCACAGCCAGAGGCCCTGTGAGCCTTGTGCTCTCCGTGCTGTGCTGAGTCTGGGCGGTCAAGCAACCGTAAGAATAGACTTTCAGTTGCCCTCACTTTGCCTCTACTAGAGCCCTCAAGCTGGAGCGCTTGGCAGTGTGCAACCCACCAGCAACTAAGCCCTCCACAAGAACGCCTGGGGACTAGGTGCAAAGGCAAGGGAGGAGTGGAGCTGAGGCCAGGAAGGCGCCAGTAGCATCTCCCAGTCTCGCGCAGCCCGCTTCTTTCTGGACTGGAAGCCTAGCCGCGAGGCAAGTCTTGGCAAGGCTCGCCCATGGCAGAGCAGCCTCACGCCAGCACTCTGCCAGATCGGGCCTCTGAGCAGAGCTGGACCTCTGCCGTACTGGAGGCGCACTCGGCTCCGCCCAAGCAGTGATTGCAGCCCCACGCATCTGGGCTGCCTCCTCTTCTCCCAAGGAGGCTCGCTTCCCTCATGCTGTGCACTAGGCTTCCAGGCGGGGGCGCCCCGCGCCTCCTACAGGTCTTGGCTGTGGAGCTGCTTCCCTGAGCTGGGGCTGTGGACGGGAGCCCAGACACGCAGGGGCAGGCCCCAACCACCTGCACACGTCTCTGCTGGGGAGGAGAGCACTAGGGAAATGACGTCTGTCAGGCAGCTTCTGGGCGCTCACCGAGTCAGCCTCCGCGTGTGTGGGGCTGCAGACCCCAGCCAGGGGCCCTGTGAGCCTTGTGTTCTCCGTGCTGTGCTGAGTCTGGGCGGTCAAGCAACCATAAGAATAGAATTCCAGTTGCCCTCACTTTGCCTCTAATAGAGCCCTCAAGCTGGAGCGCTTGGCAGTGTGCATCCCAACGGCAACTAAGCCCTCCACAAGAACACCTGGGGACTAGGTGCAAAGGCAAGGCAGGAGTGGAGCTGAGGCCAGGAAGGCGCCAGTAGCATCTCCCAGTCTCGCGCAGCCCGCTCCTTTCTGGACTGGAAGCCTAGCCGCGAGGCAAGTTTGGGCAAGGCTCGCCCATGGCAGAGCAGCCTCACGCCAGCAACTCTGCCAGATCGGGCCTCTGAGCAGAGCTGGAGCTCTGCCGTACTGGAGGCCCACTCGGCTCCGCCAAAGCAGTGAATGCAGCCGCACACAGCAGGGCTGCCTTCTCTTCTCCCGAGGAGGCTCGCTTCCCGCATGCTGGAAACTAGGCTTCCAGGCGGGGCCCCCTGCGCCCTCCACAGGTCTTGGCTCAGGAGCTGCTTCCCTGAGCTGGGGCTGTGGACGGGAGCCGAGACACGCAGGGGCAGGCCCCAACCACCTGCACACGTCTCTGCTGGGGAGGAGAGCACTAGGGAAATGACGTCTGTCAGGCACCTTCTGGGCGCTCACCGAGTCAGCCTCAGCGTGTGTGGGGCTGCAGACCACAGCCAGAGGCCCTGTGAGCCTTGTGCTCTCCGTGCTGTGCTGAGTCTGGGCGGTCAAGCAACCGCTGGAGGAGCCCTGCAGTTGACCTCCCATTGCCTCTAATAGAGCCCTCTCTGCTGGAGCGCTTGGCAGTGTGCAACCCACCTGCAACTAAGCCCTCCACAAGAACGCCTGAGGACTAGGTGCAAAGGCAAGGCAGGAGTGGAGCTGAGGCCAGGAAGGCGCCAGTAGCATCTCCCAGTCTCGCGCAGCCCGCTCCTTTCTGGACTGGAAGCCTAGCCGCGAGGCAAGTTTGGGCAAGGTTCACCCATGGCAGAGCAGCCTCACGCCTGCAACTCTGCCAGATCGGGCCTCTGAGCAGAGCTGGAGCTCTGCCGTACTGGAGGCGCACTCGGCTCCGCCAAAGCAGTGAATGCAGCCGCACACAGCAGGGCTGCCTTCTCTTCTCCCGAGGAGGCTCGCTTCCCGCATGCTGTAAACTAGGCTTCCAGGCGGGGCCCCCTGCGCCTCCCACAGGTCTTGGCTGAGGAGCTGCTTCCCTGAGCTGGGGCTGTGGACGGGAGCCCAGACACGCAGGGGCAGGCCCCAACCACCTGCACACGTCTCTGCTGGGGAGGAGAGCACTAGGGAAATGACGTCTGTCAGGCACCTTCTGGGCGCTCACCGAGTCAGCCTCAGCGTGTGTGGGGCTGCAGACCCCAGCCAGGGGCCCTGTGAGCCTTGTGCTCTCCGTGCTGTGCTGAGTCTGGGCGGTCAAGCAACCGTAAAAATAGACTTCCAGTTGCCCTCCCATTGCCTCTAATAGAGCCCTCAAGCTGGAGCGCTTGGCAGTGTGCAACCCACCGGCAACTAAGCCCTCCACAAGAACGCCTGGGGACTAGGTGCAAAGGCAAGGCAGGAGTGGAGCTGAGGCCAGGAAGGCGCCAGTAGCATCTCCCAGTCTCGCGTAGCCCGCTCCTTTCTGGACTGTAAGCCTAGCCGCGAGGCAAGTCTGGGCAAGGCTCGCCCAGGGCAGAGCAGCCTCACGCAAGCACTCTGCCAGATCGGGCCTCTGAGCAGAGCTGGAGCTCTGCCGTACTGGAGGCACACTTGGCTCCGCCCAAGCAGTGATTGCAGCCCCACGCATCTGGGCTGCCTCCTCTTCTCCCAAGGAGGCTCCCTTCCCTCATGCTGTGCACAAGGCTTCCAGGCGGGGGCGCCCCGCGCCTCCTACAGGTCTTGGCTGAGGAGCTGCTTCCCTGACCTTGGGCTGTGGACGGGAGCTCAGACACGCAGGGGCAGGCCCCAACCACCTGCACACGTCTATTGCGGGGAGAAGAGCACTAGGAAAAAGACGTCTGTCAGGCACCTTCTGGGCGCTCACCGAGTCAGCCTCAGCGTGTGTGGGGCTGCAGACCACAGCCAGAGGCCCTGTGAGCCTTGTGCTCTCCGTGCTGTGCTGAGTCTGGGCGGTCAAGCAACCGTAAGAATAGACTTTCAGTTGCCCTCACTTTGCCTCTACTAGAGCCCTCAAGCTGGAGCGCTTGGCAGTGTGCAACCCACCAGCAACTAAGCCCTCCACAAGAACGCCTGGGGACTAGGTGCAAAGGCAAGGGAGGAGTGGAGCTGAGGCCAGGAAGGCGCCAGTAGCATCTCCCAGTCTCGCGCAGCCCGCTTCTTTCTGGACTGGAAGCCTAGCCGCGAGGCAAGTCTTGGCAAGGCTCGCCCATGGCAGAGCAGCCTCACGCCAGCACTCTGCCAGATCGGGCCTCTGAGCAGAGCTGGACCTCTGCCGTACTGGAGGCGCACTCGGCTCCGCCAAAGCAGTGATTGCAGCCCCACGCATCTGGGCTGCCTCCTCTTCTCCCAAGGAGGCTCGCTTCCCTCATGCTGTGCACTAGGCTTCCAGGCGGGGGCGCCCCGCGCCTCCTACAGGTCTTGGCTGTGGAGCTGCTTCCCTGAGCTGGGGCTGTGGACGGGAGCCCAGACACGCAGGGGCAGGCCCCAACCACCTGCACACGTCTCTGCTGGGGAGGAGAGCACTAGGGAAATGACGTCTGTCAGGCAGCTTCTGGGCGCTCACCGAGTCAGCCTCCGCGTGTGTGGGGCTGCAGACCCCAGCCAGGGGCCCTGTGAGCCTTGTGTTCTCCGTGCTGTGCTGAGTCTGGGCGGTCAAGCAACCATAAGAATAGAATTCCAGTTGCCCTCACTTTGCCTCTAATAGAGCCCTCAAGCTGGAGCGCTTGGCAGTGTGCAACCCAACGGCAACTAAGCCCTCCACAAGAACACCTGGGGACTAGGTGCAAAGGCAAGGCAGGAGTGGAGCTGAGGCCAGGAAGGCGCCAGTAGCATCTCCCAGTCTCGCGCAGCCCGCTCCTTTCTGGACTGGAAGCCTAGCCGCGAGGCAAGTTTGGGCAAGGCTCGCCCATGGCAGAGCAGCCTCACGCCAGCAACTCTGCCAGATCGGGCCTCTGAGCAGAGCTGGAGCTCTGCCGTACTGGAGGCGCACTCGGCTCCGCCAAAGCAGTGAATGCAGCCGCACACAGCAGGGCTGCCTTCTCTTCTCCCGAGGAGGCTCGCTTCCCGCATGCTGGAAACTAGGCTTCCAGGCGGGGCCCCCTGCGCCCTCCACAGGTCTTGGCTCAGGAGCTGCTTCCCTGAGCTGGGGCTGTGGACGGGAGCCGAGACACGCAGGGGCAGGCCCCAACCACCTGCACACGTCTCTGCTGGGGAGGAGAGCACTAGGGAAATGACGTCTGTCAGGCACCTTCTGGGCGCTCACCGAGTCAGCCTCAGCGTGTGTGGGGCTGCAGACCACAGCCAGAGGCCCTGTGAGCCTTGTGCTCTCCGTGCTGTGCTGAGTCTGGGCGGTCAAGCAACCGCTGGAGGAGCCCTGCAGTTGACCTCCCATTGCCTCTAATAGAGCCCTCTCTGCTGGAGCGCTTGGCAGTGTGCAACCCACCTGCAACTAAGCCCTCCACAAGAACGCCTGAGGACTAGGTGCAAAGGCAAGGCAGGAGTGGAGCTGAGGCCAGGAAGGCGCCAGTAGCATCTCCCAGTCTCGCGCAGCCCGCTCCTTTCTGGACTGGAAGCCTAGCCGCGAGGCAAGTTTGGGCAAGGTTCACCCATGGCAGAGCAGCCTCACGCCTGCAACTCTGCCAGATCGGGCCTCTGAGCAGAGCTGGAGCTCTGCCGTACTGGAGGCGCACTCGGCTCCGCCAAAGCAGTGAATGCAGCCGCACACAGCAGGGCTGCCTTCTCTTCTCCCGAGGAGGCTCGCTTCCCGCATGCTGTAAACTAGGCTTCCAGGCGGGGCCCCCTGCGCCTCCCACAGGTCTTGGCTGAGGAGCTGCTTCCCTGAGCTGGGGCTGTGGACGGGAGCCCAGACACGCAGGGGCAGGCCCCAACCACCTGCACACGTCTCTGCTGGGGAGGAGAGCACTAGGGAAATGACGTCTGTCAGGCACCTTCTGGGCGCTCACCGAGTCAGCCTCAGCGTGTGTGGGGCTGCAGACCCCAGCCAGGGGCCCTGTGAGCCTTGTGCTCTCCGTGCTGTGCTGAGTCTGGGCGGTCAAGCAACCGTAAAAATAGACTTCCAGTTGCCCTCCCATTGCCTCTAATAGAGCCCTCAAGCTGGAGCGCTTGGCAGTGTGCAACCCACCGGCAACTAAGCCCTCCACAAGAACGCCTGGGGACTAGGTGCAAAGGCAAGGCAGGAGTGGAGCTGAGGCCAGGAAGGCGCCAGTAGCATCTCCCAGTCTCGCGCAGCCCGCTCCTTTCTGGACTGGAAGCATAGCCGCGAGGCAAGTTTGGGCAAGGCTCGCCATGGCAGAGCAGCCTCACGCCTGCAACTCTGCCAGATCGGGCCTCTGAGCAGAGCTGGAGCTCTGCCGTACTGGAGGCGCACTCGGCTCCGCCAAAGCAGTGAATGCAGCCGCACACAGCAGGGCTGCCTTCTCTTCTCCCGAGGAGGCTCGCTTCCCGCATGCTGTAAACTAGGCTTCCAGGCGGGGCCCCCTGCGCCTCCCACAGGTCTTGGCTCAGGAGCTGCTTCCCTGAGCTGGGGCTGTGGACGGGAGCCCAGACACGCAGGGGCAGGCCCCAACCACCTGCACACGTCTCTGCTGGGGAGGAGAGCACTAGGGAAATGACGTCTGTCAGGCACCTTCTGGGCGCTCACCGAGTCAGCCTCAGCGTGTGTGGGGCTGCAGACCACAGCCAGAGGCCCTGTGAGCCTTGTGCTCTCCGTGCTGTGCTGAGTCTGGGCGGTTAAGCAACCGCTGGAGGAGCCCTGCAGTTGCCCTCCCATTGCCTCTAATAGAGCCCTCTCTGCTGGAGCGCTTGGCAGTGTGCAACCCACCGGCAACTAAGCCCTCCACAAGAACGCCTGAGGACTAGGTGCAAAGGTAAGGCAGGAGTGGTGCTGAGGCCAGGAAGGCGCCAGTAGCATCTCCCAGTCTCGCGCAGCCCGCTCCTTTCTGGACTGGAAGCCTAGCCGCGAGGCAAGTCTGGGCAAGGCTCGCCCAGGGCAGAGCAGCCTCACGCCAGCAACTCTGCCAGATCGGGCCTCTGAGCAGAGCTGGAGCTCTGCCGTACTGGAGGCGCACTCGGCTCTGCCCAAGCAGTGATTGCAGCCCCACGCATCTGGGCTGCCTCCTCTTCTCCCAAGGAGGCTCGCTTCCCTCATGCTGTGCACTAGGCTTCCATGCGGGGGCGCCCCGCGCCTCCTACAGGTCTTTGCTGAGGAGCTGCTTCCCTGAGCTGGGGCTGTGGACGGGAGCCCAGACACGCAGGGGCAGGCCCCAACCACCTGCACACGTCTCTGCTGGGGAGGAGAGCACTAGGGAAATGACGCCTGTCAGGCACGCTCTGGGCGCTCACCGAGTCAGCCTCCGCGTGTGTGGGGCTGCAGACCACAGCCAGAGGCCCTGTGAGCCTTGTGCTCTCCGTGCTGTGCTGAGGCTGGGCGGTCAAGCAACCGTAAGAATAGACTTTCAGTTGCCCTCACTTTGCCTCTACTAGAGCCCTCAAGCTGGAGCGCTTGGCAGTGTGCAACCCACCGGCAACTAAGCCCTCCACAAGAACGCCTGGGGACTAGGTGCAAAGGCAAGGCAGGAGTGGAGCTGAGGCCAGGAAGGCGCCAGTAGCATCTCCCAGTCTCGCGCAGCCCACTCCTTTCTGGACTGGAAGCCTAGCCGCGAGGCAAGTTTGGGCAAGGCTCGCCCATGGCAGAGCAGCCTCACGCCAGCACTCTGCCAGATCAGGCCTCTGAGCAGAGCTGGAGCTCTGCCGTACTGGAGGCGCACTCGGCTCCGCCAAAGCAGTGAATGCAGCCGCACACAGCAGGGCTGCCTTCTCTTCTCCCGAGGAGGCTCGCTTCCCTCATGCTGTAAACTAGGCTTCCAGGCGGGGCCCCCTGCGCCCTCCACAGGTCTTGGCTCAGGAGCTGTTTCCCTGAGCTGGGGCTGTGGACGGGAGCCCAGACACGCAGGGGCAGGCCCCAACCACCTGCACACGTCTCTGCTGGGGAGGAGAGCACTAGGGAAATGACGTCTGTCAGGCACCTTCTGGGCGCTCACCGAGTCAGCCTCCGCGTGTGTGGGGCTGCAGACCCCAGCCAGGGGCCCTGTGAGCCTTGTGCTCTCTGTGCTGTGCTGAGTCTGGGCGGTCAAGCAACCGTAAGAATAGACTTCCAGTTGCCCTCACTTTGCCTCTAATAGAGCCCTCAAGCTGGAGCGCTTGGCAGTGTGCAACCCACCAGCAACTAACCCCTCCACAAGAACGCCTGGGGACTAGTTGCAAAGGCAAGGCAGGAGTGGAGCTGAGGCCAGGAAGGCGCCAGTAGGATCTCCCAGTCTCGCGCAGCCCGCTCCTTTCTGGACTGGAAGCCTAGCCGCGAGGCAAGTCTGGGCAAGGCTCGCCCAGGGCAGAGTAGCCTCACGCCAGCACTCTGCCAGATCGGGCCTCTGAGCAGAGCTGGAGCTCTGCCGTACTGGAGACGCACTCGGCTCCGCCCAAGCAGTGATTGCAGCCCCACGCATCTGGGCTGCCTCCTCTTCTCCCAAGGAGGCTCGCTTCCCTCATGCTGTGCACTAGGCTTCCAGGCGGGGGCGCCCCGCGCCTCCTACAGGTCTTGGCTGAGGAGCTGCTTCCCTGAGCTGGGGCTGTGGACGGGAGCCCAGACACGCAGGGGCAGGCCCCAATCACCTGCACACGTCTCTTGTGGGGAGGAGAGCACTAGGGAAAAGACGTCTGTCAGGCACCTTCTGGGCGCTCACCGAGTCAGCCTCAGCGTGTGTGGGGCTGCAGACCACAGCCAGAGGCCCTGTGAGCCTTGTGCTCTCCGTGCTGTGCTGAGTCTGGGCGGTCAAGCAACCGTAAGAATAGACTTTCAGTTGCCCTCACTTTGCCTCTACTAGAGCCCTCAAGTTGGAGCGCTTGGCAGTGTGCAACCCACCGGCAACTAAGCCCTCCACAAGAACGCCTGGGGACTAGGTGCAAAGGTAAGGCAGGAGTGGAGCTGAGGCCAGGAAGGCGCCAGTAGCATCTCCCAGTCTCGCGCAGCCCGCTCCTTTCTGGACTGGAAGCCTAGCCGCGAGGCAAGTTTGGGCAAGGCTCGCCCATGGCAGAGCAGCCTCACGCCAGCAACTCTGCCAGATCGGGCCTCTGAGCAGAGCTGGAGCTCTGCCGTACTGGAGGCCCACTCGGCTCCGCCAAAGCAGTGAATGCAGCCGCACACAGCAGGGCTGCCTTCTCTTCTCCCGAGGAGGCTCGCTTCCCGCATGCTGGAAACTAGGCTTCCAGGCGGGGCCCCCTGCGCCCTCCACAGGTCTTGGCTCAGGAGCTGCTTCCCTGAGCTGGGGCTGTGGACGGGAGCCGAGACACGCAGGGGCAGGCCCCAACCACCTGCACACGTCTCTGCTGGGGAGGAGAGCACTAGGGAAATGACGTCTGTCAGGCACCTTCTGGGCGCTCACCGAGTCAGCCTCAGCGTGTGTGGGGCTGCAGACCACAGCCAGAGGCCCTGTGAGCCTTGTGCTCTCCGTGCTGTGCTGAGTCTGGGCGGTCAAGCAACCGCTGGAGGAGCCCTGCAGTTGACCTCCCATTGCCTCTAATAGAGCCCTCTCTGCTGGAGCGCTTGGCAGTGTGCAACCCACCTGCAACTAAGCCCTCCACAAGAACGCCTGAGGACTAGGTGCAAAGGCAAGGCAGGAGTGGAGCTGAGGCCAGGAAGGCGCCAGTAGCATCTCCCAGTCTCGCGCAGCCCGCTCCTTTCTGGACTGGAAGCCTAGCCGCGAGGCAAGTTTGGGCAAGGTTCACCCATGGCAGAGCAGCCTCACGCCTGCAACTCTGCCAGATCGGGCCTCTGAGCAGAGCTGGAGCTCTGCCGTACTGGAGGCGCACTCGGCTCCGCCAAAGCAGTGAATGCAGCCGCACACAGCAGGGCTGCCTTCTCTTCTCCCGAGGAGGCTCGCTTCCCGCATGCTGTAAACTAGGCTTCCAGGCGGGGCCCCCTGCGCCTCCCACAGGTCTTGGCTGAGGAGCTGCTTCCCTGAGCTGGGGCTGTGGACGGGAGCCCAGACACGCAGGGGCAGGCCCCAACCACCTGCACACGTCTCTGCTGGGGAGGAGAGCACTAGGGAAATGACGTCTGTCAGGCACCTTCTGGGCGCTCACCGAGTCAGCCTCAGCGTGTGTGGGGCTGCAGACCCCAGCCAGGGGCCCTGTGAGCCTTGTGCTCTCCGTGCTGTGCTGAGTCTGGGCGGTCAAGCAACCGTAAAAATAGACTTCCAGTTGCCCTCCCATTGCCTCTAATAGAGCCCTCAAGCTGGAGCGCTTGGCAGTGTGCAACCCACCGGCAACTAAGCCCTCCACAAGAACGCCTGGGGACTAGGTGCAAAGGCAAGGCAGGAGTGGAGCTGAGGCCAGGAAGGCGCCAGTAGCATCTCCCAGTCTCGCGTAGCCCGCTCCTTTCTGGACTGTAAGCCTAGCCGCGAGGCAAGTCTGGGCAAGGCTCGCCCAGGGCAGAGCAGCCTCACGCAAGCACTCTGCCAGATCGGGCCTCTGAGCAGAGCTGGAGCTCTGCCGTACTGGAGGCGCACTTGGCTCCGCCCAAGCAGTGATTGCAGCCCCACGCATCTGGGCTGCCTCCTCTTCTCCCAAGGAGGCTCCCTTCCCTCATGCTGTGCACAAGGCTTCCAGGCGGGGGCGCCCCGCGCCTCCTACAGGTCTTGGCTGAGGAGCTGCTTCCCTGACCTGGGGCTGTGGACGGGAGCTCAGACACGCAGGGGCAGGCCCCAACCACCTGCACACGTCTATTGCGGGGAGAAGAGCACTAGGAAAAAGACGTCTGTCAGGCACCTTCTGGGCGCTCACCGAATCAGCCTCAGCGTGTGTGGGGCTGCAGACCACAGCCAGAGGCCCTGTGAGCCTTGTGCTCTCCGTGCTGTGCTGAGTCTGGGCGGTCAAGCAACCGTAAGAATAGACTTTCAGTTGCCCTCACTTTGCCTCTACTAGAGCCCTCAAGCTGGAGCGCTTGGCAGTGTGCAACCCACCAGCAACTAAGCCCTCCACAAGAACGCCTGGGGACTAGGTACAAAGGCAAGGGAGGAGTGGAGCTGAGGCCAGGAAGGCGCCAGTAGCATCTCCCAGTCTCGCGCAGCCCGCTTCTTTCTGGACTGGAAGCCTAGCCGCGAGGCAAGTCTTGGCAAGGCTCGCCCATGGCAGAGCAGCCTCACGCCAGCACTCTGCCAGATCGGGCCTCTGAGCAGAGCTGGACCTCTGCCGTACTGGAGGCGCACTCGGCTCCGCCAAAGCAGTGATTGCAGCCCCACGCATCTGGGCTGCCTCCTCTTCTCCCAAGGAGGCTCGCTTCCCTCATGCTGTGCACTAGGCTTCCAGGCGGGGGCGCCCCGCGCCTCCTACAGGTCTGGGCTGTGGAGCTGCTTCCCTGAGCTGGGGCTGTGGACGGGAGCCCAGACACGCAGGGGCAGGCCCCAACCACCTGCACACGTCTCTGCTGGGGAGGAGAGCACTAGGGAAATGACGTCTGTCAGGCAGCTTCTGGGCGCTCACCGAGTCAGCCTCCGCGTGTGTGGGGCTGCAGACCCCAGCCAGGGGCCCTGTGAGCCTTGTGTTCTCCGTGCTGTGCTGAGTCTGGGCGGTCAAGCAACCATAAGAATAGAATTCCAGTTGCCCTCACTTTGCCTCTAATAGAGCCCTCAAGCTGGAGCGCTTGGCAGTGTGCAACCCAACGGCAACTAAGCCCTCCACAAGAACACCTGGGGACTAGGTGCAAAGGCAAGGCAGGAGTGGAGCTGAGGCCAGGAAGGCGCCAGTAGCATCTCCCAGTCTCGCGCAGCCCGCTCCTTTCTGGACTGGAAGCCTAGCCGCGAGGCAAGTTTGGGCAAGGCTCGCCCATGGCAGAGCAGCCTCACGCCAGCAACTCTGCCAGATCGGGCCTCTGAGCAGAGCTGGAGCTCTGCCGTACTGGAGGCGCACTCGGCTCCGCCAAAGCAGTGAATGCAGCCGCACACAGCAGGGCTGCCTTCTCTTCTCCCGAGGAGGCTCGCTTCCCGCATGCTGGAAACTAGGCTTCCAGGCGGGGCCCCCTGCGCCCTCCACAGGTCTTGGCTCAGGAGCTGCTTCCCTGAGCTGGGGCTGTGGACGGGAGCCGAGACACGCAGGGGCAGGCCCCAACCACCTGCACACGTCTCTGCTGGGGAGGAGAGCACTAGGGAAATGACGTCTGTCAGGCACCTTCTGGGCGCTCACCGAGTCAGCCTCAGCGTGTGTGGGGCTGCAGACCACAGCCAGAGGCCCTGTGAGCCTTGTGCTCTCCGTGCTGTGCTGAGTCTGGGCGGTCAAGCAACCGCTGGAGGAGCCCTGCAGTTGACCTCCCATTGCCTCTAATAGAGCCCTCTCTGCTGGAGCGCTTGGCAGTGTGCAACCCACCTGCAACTAAGCCCTCCACAAGAACACCTGAGGACTAGGTGCAAAGGCAAGGCAGGAGTGGAGCTGAGGCCAGGAAGGCGCCAGTAGCATCTCCCAGTCTCGCGCAGCCCGCTCCTTTCTGGACTGGAAGCCTAGCCGCGAGGCAAGTTTGGGCAAGGTTCACCCATGGCAGAGCAGCCTCACGCCTGCAACTCTGCCAGATCGGGCCTCTGAGCAGAGCTGGAGCTCTGCCGTACTGGAGGCGCACTCGGCTCCGCCAAAGCAGTGAATGCAGCCGCACACAGCAGGGCTGCCTTCTCTTCTCCCGAGGAGGCTCGCTTCCCGCATGCTGTAAACTAGGCTTCCAGGCGGGGCCCCCTGCGCCTCCCACAGGTCTTGGCTGAGGAGCTGCTTCCCTGAGCTGGGGCTGTGGACGGGAGCCCAGACACGCAGGGGCAGGCCCCAACCACCTGCACACGTCTCTGCTGGGGAGGAGAGCACTAGGGAAATGACGTCTGTCAGGCACCTTCTGGGCGCTCACCGAGTCAGCCTCAGCGTGTGTGGGGCTGCAGACCCCAGCCAGGGGCCCTGTGAGCCTTGTGCTCTCCGTGCTGTGCTGAGTCTGGGCGGTCAAGCAACCGTAAAAATAGACTTCCAGTTGCCCTCCCATTGCCTCTAATAGAGCCCTCAAGCTGGAGCGCTTGGCAGTGTGCAACCCACCGGCAACTAAGCCCTCCACAAGAACGCCTGGGGACTAGGTGCAAAGGCAAGGCAGGAGTGGAGCTGAGGCCAGGAAGGCGCCAGTAGCATCTCCCAGTCTCGCGCAGCCCGCTCCTTTCTGGACTGGAAGCATAGCCGCGAGGCAAGTTTGGGCAAGGCTCGCCATGGCAGAGCAGCCTCACGCCTGCAACTCTGCCAGATCGGGCCTCTGAGCAGAGCTGGAGCTCTGCCGTACTGGAGGCGCACTCGGCTCCGCCAAAGCAGTGAATGCAGCCGCACACAGCAGGGCTGCCTTCTCTTCTCCCGAGGAGGCTCGCTTCCCGCATGCTGTAAACTAGGCTTCCAGGCGGGGCCCCCTGCGCCTCCCACAGGTCTTGGCTCAGGAGCTGCTTCCCTGAGCTGGGGCTGTGGACGGGAGCCCAGACACGCAGGGGCAGGCCCCAACCACCTGCACACGTCTCTGCTGGGGAGGAGAGCACTAGGGAAATGACGTCTGTCAGGCACCTTCTGGGCGCTCACCGAGTCAGCCTCAGCGTGTGTGGGGCTGCAGACCACAGCCAGAGGCCCTGTGAGCCTTGTGCTCTCCGTGCTGTGCTGAGTCTGGGCGGTTAAGCAACCGCTGGAGGAGCCCTGCAGTTGCCCTCCCATTGCCTCTAATAGAGCCCTCTCTGCTGGAGCGCTTGGCAGTGTGCAACCCACCGGCAACTAAGCCCTCCACAAGAACGCCTGAGGACTAGGTGCAAAGGTAAGGCAGGAGTGGTGCTGAGGCCAGGGAGGCGCCAGTAGCATCTCCCAGTCTCGCGCAGCCCGCTCCTTTCTGGACTGGAAGCCTAGCCGCGAGGCAAGTCTGGGCAAGGCTCGCCCAGGGCAGAGCAGCCTCACGCCAGCAACTCTGCCAGATCGGGCCTCTGAGCAGAGCTGGAGCTCTGCCGTACTGGAGGCGCACTCGGCTCCGCCCAAGCAGTGATTGCAGCCCCACGCATCTGGGCTGCCTCCTCTTCTCCCAAGGAGGCTCGCTTCCCTCATGCTGTGCACTAGGCTTCCAGGCGGGGGCGCCCCGCGCCTCCTACAGGTCTTTGCTGAGGAGCTGCTTCCCTGAGCTGGGGCTGTGGACGGGAGCCCAGACACGCAGGGGCAGGCCCCAACCACCTGCACACGTCTCTGCTGGGGAGGAGAGCACTAGGGAAATGACGCCTGTCAGGCACGCTCTGGGCGCTCACCGAGTCAGCCTCCGCGTGTGTGGGGCTGCAGACCACAGCCAGAGGCCCTGTGAGCCTTGTGCTCTCCGTGCTGTGCTGAGGCTGGGCGGTCAAGCAACCGTAAGAATAGACTTTCAGTTGCCCTCACTTTGCCTCTACTAGAGCCCTCAAGCTGGAGCGCTTGGCAGTGTGCAACCCACCGGCAACTAAGCCCTCCACAAGAACGCCTGGGGACTAGGTGCAAAGGCAAGGCAGGAGTGGAGCTGAGGCCAGGAAGGCGCCAGTAGCATCTCCCAGTCTCGCGCAGCCCGCTCCTTTCTGGACTGGAAGCCTAGCCGCGAGGCAAGTTTGGGCAAGGCTCGCCCATGGCAGAGCAGCCTCACGCCAGCACTCTGCCAGATCAGGCCTCTGAGCAGAGCTGGAGCTCTGCCGTACTGGAGGCGCACTCGGCTCCGCCAAAGCAGTGAATGCAGCCGCACACAGCAGGGCTGCCTTCTCTTCTCCCGAGGAGGCTCGCTTCCCTCATGCTGTAAACTAGGCTTCCAGGCGGGGCCCCCTGCGCCCTCCACAGGTCTTGGCTCAGGAGCTGTTTCCCTGAGCTGGGGCTGTGGACGGGAGCCCAGACACGCAGGGGCAGGCCCCAACCACCTGCACACGTCTCTGCTGGGGAGGAGAGCACTAGGGAAATGACGTCTGTCAGGCACCTTCTGGGCGCTCACCGAGTCAGCCTCCGCGTGTGTGGGGCTGCAGACCCCAGCCAGGGGCCCTGTGAGCCTTGTGCTCTCCGTGCTGTGCTGAGTCTGGGCGGTCAAGCAACCGTAAGAATAGACTTCCAGTTGCCCTCACTTTGCCTCTAATAGAGCCCTCAAGCTGGAGCGCTTGGCAGTGTGCAACCCACCGGCAACTAAGCCCTCCACAAGAATGCCTGGGGACTTTTTGCAAAGGCAAGGCAGGAGTGGAGCTGAGGCCAGGAAGGCGCCAGTAGCATCTCCCAGTGTCGCGCAGCCCGCTCCTTTCTGGACTGGAAGCCTAGCCGCGAGGCAAGTCTGGGCAAGGCTCGCCCAGGGCAGAGTAGCCTCACGCCAGCACTCTGCCAGATCGGGCCTCTGAGCAGAGCTGGAGCTCTGCCGTACTGGAGGCGCACTCGGCTCCTCCCAAGCAGTGATTGCAGCCGCACGCATCTGGGCTGCCTCCTCTTCTCCCAAGGAGGCTCGCTTCCCTCATGCTGTGCACTAGGCTTCCAGGCGGGGGCGCCCCGCGCCTCCTACAGGTCTTGGCTGAGGAGCTGCTTCCCTGAGCTGGGGCTGTGGACGGGAGCCCAGACACGCAGGGGCAGGCCCCAACCACCTGCACACGTCTCTGCTGGGGAGGAGAGCACTAGGGAAATGACGTCTGTCAGGCACCTTCTGGGCGCTCACCGAGTCAGCCTCTGGGTGTGTGGGGCTGCAGACCACAGCCAGAGGCCCTGTGAGCCTTGTGCTCTCCGTGCTGTGCTGAGTCTGGGCGGTGAAGCAACCGCTGGAGGAGCCCTGCAGTTGCCCTCCCATTGCCTCTAATAGAGCCCTCTCTGCTGGAGCGCTTGGCAGTGTGCAACCCACCGGCAACTAAGCCCTCCACAAGAGCGCCTGAGGACTAGGTGCAAAGGCAAGGCAGGAGTGGAGCTGAGGCCAGGAAGGCGCCAGTAGCATCTCCCAGTCTCGTGCAGCCCGCTCCTTTCCGGACTGGAAGCCTAGCCGCGAGGCAAGTTTGGGCAAGGCTCGCCCATGGCAGAGCAGCCTCACGCCAGCAACTCTGCCAGATCGGGCCTCTGAGCAGAGCTGGAGCTCTGCCGTACTGGAGACGCACTCGGCTCCGCCCAAGCAGTGATTGCATCCCCACGCATCTGGGCTGCCTCCTCTTCTCCCAAGGAGGCTCGCTTCCCTCATGCTGTGCACTAGGCTTCCAGGCGGGGGCGCCCCGCGCCTCCTACAGGTCTTGGCTGAGGAGCTGCTTCCCTGAGCTGGGGCTGTGGACGGGAGCCCAGACACGCAGGGGCAGGCCCCAATCACCTGCACACGTCTCTTGTGGGGAGGAGAGCACTAGGGAAAAGACGTCTGTCAGGCACCTTCTGGGCGCTCACCGAGTCAGCCTCAGCGTGTGTGGGGCTGCAGACCACAGCCAGAGGCCCTGTGAGCCTTGTGCTCTCCGTGCTGTGCTGAGTCTGGGCGGTCAAGCAACCGTAAGAATAGACTTTCAGTTGCCCTCACTTTGCCTCTACTAGAGCCCTCAAGTTGGAGCGCTTGGCAGTGTGCAACCCACCGGCAACTAAGCCCTCCACAAGAACGCCTGGGGACTAGGTGCAAAGGTAAGGCAGGAGTGGAGCTGAGGCCAGGAAGGCGCCAGTAGCATCTCCCAGTCTCGCGCAGCCCGCTCCTTTCTGGACTGGAAGCCTAGCCGCGAGGCAAGTCTGGGGCCTCACGCCAGCACTCTGCCAGATCGGGCCTCTGAGCGGAGCTGGAGCTCTGCCGTACTGGAGGCGCACTCGGCCCCACCCACGCAGTGATTGCAGCCCCACGCATCTGGGCTGCCTCCTCTTCTCCCAAGGAGGCTCGCTTCCCTCATGCTGTGCACTAGGCTTCCAGGCGGGGGCGCCCCGCGCCTCCTACAGGTCTTGGCTGAGGAGCTGCGTCCCTGAGCTGGGGCTGTGGACGGGAGCCCAGACACGCAGGGGCAGGCCCCAACCACCTGCACACGTCTCTGCTGGGGAAGAGAGCACTAGGGAAATGACGTCTGTCAGGCACCTTCTGGGCGCTCACCGAGTCAGCCTCAGGGTGTGTGGGGCTGCAGACCACAGCCAGAGGCCCTGTGAGCCTTGTGCTCTCCGTGCTGTGCTGAGTCTGGGCGGTCAAGCAACCGTAAGAATAGACTTCCAGTTGCCCTCACTTTGCCTCTAATAGAGCCCTCAAGCTGGAGCGCTTGGCAGTGTGCAACTCACCGGCAACTAAGCCCTCCACAAGAACGCCTGGCGACTAGGTGCAAAGGCAAGGCAGGAGTGGAGCTGAGGCCAGGAATGCGCCAGTAGCATCTCCCAGTCTCGCGTAGCCCGCTCCTTTCTGGACTGTAAGCCTAGCCGCGAGGCAAGTCTGGGCAAGGCTCGCCCAGGGCAGAGCAGCCTCACGCAAGCACTCTGCCAGATCGGGCCTCTGAGCAGAGCTGGAGCTCTGCCGTACTGGAGGCGCACTTGGCTCCGCCCAAGCAGTGATTGCAGCCCCACGCATCTGGGCTGCCTCCTCTTCTCCCAAGGAGGCTCGCTTCCCTCATGCTGTGCACAAGGCTTCCAGGCGGGGGCGCCCCGCGCCTCCTACAGGTCTTGGCTGAGGAGCTGCTTCCCTGACCTGGGGCTGTGGACGGGAGCTCAGACACGCAGGGGCAGGCCCCAACCACCTGCACACGTCTCTTGCGGGGAGAAGAGCACTAGGAAAAAGACGTCTGTCAGGCACCTTCTGGGCGCTCACCGAGTCAGCCTCAGCGTGTGTGGGGCTGCAGACCACAGCCAGAGGCCCTGTGAGCCTTGTGCTCTCCGTGCTGTGCTGAGTCTGGGCGGTCAAGCAACCGTAAGAATAGACTTTCAGTTGCCCTCACTTTGCCTCTACTAGAGCCCTCAAGCTGGAGCGCTTGGCAGTGTGCAACCCACCAGCAACTAAGCCCTCCACAAGAACGCCTGGGGACTAGGTGCAAAGGCAAGGCAGGAGTGGAGCTGAGGCCAGGAAGGCGCCAGTAGCATCTCCCAGTCTCGCGCAGCCCGCTCCTTTCTGGACTGGAAGCCTAGCCGCGAGGCAAGTCTTGGCAAGGCTCGCCCATGGCAGAGCAGCCTCACGCCAGCACTCTGCCAGATCGGGCCTCTGAGCAGAGCTGGACCTCTGCCGTACTGGAGGCGCACTCGGCTCCGCCCAAGCAGTGATTGCAGCCCCACGCATCTGGGCTGCCTCCTCTTCTCCCAAGGAGGCTCGCTTCCCTCATGCTGTGCACTAGGCTTCCAGGCGGGGGCGCCCCGCGCCTCCTACAGGTCTTGGCTGTGGAGCTGCTTCCCTGAGCTGGGGCTGTGGACGGGAGCCCAGACACGCAGGGGCAGGCCCCAACCACCTGCACACGTCTCTGCTGGGGAGGAGAGCACTAGGGAAATGACGTCTGTCAGGCAGCTTCTGGGCGCTCACCGAGTCAGCCTCCGCGTGTGTGGGGCTGCAGACCCCAGCCAGGGGCCCTGTGAGCCTTGTGTTCTCCGTGCTGTGCTGAGTCTGGGCGGTCAAGCAACCATAAGAATAGAATTCCAGTTGCCCTCACTTTGCCTCTAATAGAGCCCTCAAGCTGGAGCGCTTGGCAGTGTGCAACCCAACGGCAACTAAGCCCTCCACAAGAACACCTGGGGTCTAGGTGCAAAGGCAAGGCAGGAGTGGAGCTGAGGCCAGGAAGGCGCCAGTAGCATCTCCCAGTCTCGCGCAGCCCGCTCCTTTCTGGACTGGAAGCCTAGCCGCGAGGCAAGTTTGGGCAAGGCTCGCCCATGGCAGAGCAGCCTCACGCCAGCAACTCTGCCAGATCGGGCCTCTGAGCAGAGCTGGAGCTCTGCCGTACTGGAGGCGCACTCGGCTCCGCCAAAGCAGTGAATGCAGCCGCACACAGCAGGGCTGCCTTCTCTTCTCCCGAGGAGGCTCGCTTCCCGCATGCTGGAAACTAGGCTTCCAGGCGGGGCCCCCTGCGCCCTCCACAGGTCTTGGCTCAGGAGCTGCTTCCCTGAGCTGGGGCTGTGGACGGGAGCCGAGACACGCAGGGGCAGGCCCCAACCACCTGCACACGTCTCTGCTGGGGAGGAGAGCACTAGGGAAATGACGTCTGTCAGGCACCTTCTGGGCGCTCACCGAGTCAGCCTCAGCGTGTGTGGGGCTGCAGACCACAGCCAGAGGCCCTGTGAGCCTTGTGCTCTCCGTGCTGTGCTGAGTCTGGGCGGTCAAGCAACCGCTGGAGGAGCCCTGCAGTTGACCTCCCATTGCCTCTAATAGAGCCCTCTCTGCTGGAGCGCTTGGCAGTGTGCAACCCACCTGCAACTAAGCCCTCCACAAGAACGCCTGAGGACTAGGTGCAAAGGCAAGGCAGGAGTGGAGCTGAGGCCAGGAAGGCGCCAGTAGCATCTCCCAGTCTCGCGCAGCCCGCTCCTTTCTGGACTGGAAGCCTAGCCGCGAGGCAAGTTTGGGCAAGGTTCGCCCATGGCAGAGCAGCCTCACGCCTGCAACTCTGCCAGATCGGGCCTCTGAGCAGAGCTGGAGCTCTGCCGTACTGGAGGCGCACTCGGCTCCGCCAAAGCAGTGAATGCAGCCGCACACAGCAGGGCTGTCTTCTCTTCTCCCGAGGAGGCTCGCTTCCCACATGCTGTAAACTAGGCTTCCAGGCGGGGCCCCCTGCGCCTCCCACAGGTCTTGGCTGAGGAGCTGCTTCCCTGAGCTGGGGCTGTGGACGGGAGCCCAGACACGCAGGGGCAGGCCCCAACCACCTGCACACGTCTCTGCTGGGGAGGAGAGCACTAGGGAAATGACGTCTGTCAGGCACCTTCTGGGCGCTCACCGAGTCAGCCTCAGCGTGTGTGGGGCTGCAGACCCCAGCCAGGGGCCCTGTGAGCCTTGTGCTCTCCGTGCTGTGCTGAATCTGGGCGGTCAAGCAACCGTAAAAATAGACTTCCACTTGCCCTCCCATTGCCTCTAATAGAGCCCTCAAGCTGGAGCGCTTGGCAGTGTGTAACCCACCGGCAACTAAGCCATCCACAAGAACGCCTGGGGACTAGGTGCAAAGGCAAGGCAGGAGTGGAGCTGAGGCCAGGAAGGCGCCAGTAGCATCTCCCAGTCTCGCGCAGCCCGCTCCTTTCTGGACTGGAAGCCTAGCCGCGAGGCAAGTTTGGGCAAGGCTCGCCATGGCAGAGCAGCCTCACGCCTGCAACTCTGCCAGATCGGGCCTCTGAGCAGAGCTGGAGCTCTGCCGTACTGGAGGCGCACTCGGCTCCGCCAAAGCAGTGAATGCAGCCGCACACAGCAGGGCTGCCTTCTCTTCTCCCGAGGAGGCTCGCTTCCCGCATGCTGTAAACTAGGCTTCCAGGCGGGGCCCCCTGCGCCTCCCACAGGTCTTGGCTCAGGAGCTGCTTCCCTGAGCTGGGGCTGTGGACGGGAGCCCAGACACGCAGGGGCAGGCCCCAACCACCTGCACACGTCTCTGCTGGGGAGGAGAGCACTAGGGAAATGACGTCTGTCAGGCACCTTCTGGGCGCTCACCGAGTCAGTCTCAGCGTGTGTGGGGCTGCAGACCACAGCCAGAGGCCCTGTGAGCCTTGTGCTCTCCGTGCTGTGCTGAGTCTGGGCGGTTAAGCAACCGCTGGAGGAGCCCTGCAGTTGCCCTCCCATTGCCTCTAATAGAGCCCTCTCTGCTGGAGCGCTTGGCAGTGTGCAACCCACCGGCAACTAAGCCCTCCACAAGAACGCCTGAGGACTAGGTGCAAATGTAAGGCAGGAGTGGTGCTGAGGCCAGGAAGGCGCCAGTAGCATCTCCCAGTCTCGCGCAGCCCGCTCCTTTCTGGACTGGAAGCCTAGCCGCGAGGCAAGGCTGGGCAAGGCTCGCCCAGGGCAGAGCAGCCTCACGCCAGCAACTCTGCCAGATCGGGCCTCTGAGCAGAGCTGGAGCTCTGCCGTACTGGAGGCGCACTCGGCTCTGCCCAAGCAGTGATTGCAGCCCCACGCATCTGGGCTGCCTCCTCTTCTCCCAAGGAGGCTCGCTTCCCTCATGCTGTGCACTAGGCTTCCATGCGGGGGCGCCCCGCGCCTCCTACAGGTCTTTGCTGAGGAGCTGCTTCCCTGAGCTGGGGCTGTGGACGGGAGCCCAGACACGCAGGGGCAGGCCCCAACCACCTGCACACGTCTCTGCTGGGGAGGAGAGCACTAGGGAAATGACGCCTGTCAGGCACGCTCTGGGCGCTCACCGAGTCAGCCTCCGCGTGTGTGGGGCTGCAGACCACAGCCAGAGGCCCTGTGAGCCTTGTGCTCTCCGTGCTGTGCTGAGGCTGGGCGGTCAAGCAACCGTAAGAATAGACTTTCAGTTGCCCTCACTTTGCCTCTACTAGAGCCCTCAAGCTGGAGCGCTTGGCAGTGTGCAACCCACCGGCAACTAAGCCCTCCACAAGAACGCCTGGGGACTAGGTGCAAAGGCAAGGCAGGAGTGGAGCTGAGGCCAGGAAGGCGCCAGTAGCATCTCCCAGTCTCGCGCAGCCCGCTCCTTTCTGGACTGGAAGCCTAGCCGCGAGGCAAGTCTTGGCAAGGCTCGCCCATGGCAGAGCAGCCTCACGCCAGCACTCTGCCAGATCGGGCCTCTGAGCAGAGCTGGAGCTCTGCCGTCCTGGAGGCGCACTCGGCTCCGCCCAAGCAGTGATTGCAGCCCCACGCATCTGGGCTGCCTCCTCTTCTCCCAAGGAGGCTCGCTTCCCTCATGCTGTGCACTAGGCTTCCAGGCGGGGGCGCCCCGCGCCTCCTACAGGTCTTGGCTGAGGAGCTGCTTCCCTGAGCTGGGGCTGTGGACGGGAGCCCAGACACGCAGGGGCAGGCCCCAACCACCTGCACACGTCTCTGCTGGGGAGGAGAGCACTAGGGAAATGACGTCTGTCAGGCACCTTCTGGGTGCTCACCGAGTCAGCCTCAGCGTGTGTGGGGCTGCAGACCACAGCCAGAGGCCCTGTGAGCCTTGTGCTCTCCGTGCTGTGCTGAGTCTGGGCGGTCAAGCAACCGCTGGAGGAGCCTTGCAGTTGCCCTCCCATTGCCTCTAAAAGAGCCCTCTCTGCTGGAGCGCTTGGCAGTGTGCAACCCACCGGCAACTAAGCCCTCCACAAGAACGCCTGAGGACTAGGTGCAAAGGCAAGGCAGGAGTGGAGCTGAGGCCAGGAAGGCGCCAGTAGCATCTCCCAGTCTCGCGCAGCCCGCTCCTTTCTGGACTGGAAGCCTAGCCGCGAGGCAAGTTTGGGCAAGGCTCGCCCATGGCAGAGCAGCCTCACGCCAGCACTCTGCCAGATCGGGCCTCTGAGCAGAGCTGGAGCTCTGCCGTACTGGAGGCGCACTCGGCTCCGCCAAAGCAGTGAATGCAGCCGCACACAGCAGGGCTGCCTTCTCTTCTCCCGAGGAGGCTCGCTTCCCGCATGCTGTAAACTAGGCTTCCAGGCGGGGCCCCCTGCGCCTCCCACAGGTCTTGGCTCAGGAGCTGCTTCCCTGAGCTGGGGCTGTGGACGGGAGCCCAGACACGCAGGGGCAGGCCCCAACCACCTGCACACGTCTCTGCTGGGGAGGAGAGCACTAGGGAAAAGACGTCTGTCAGGCACCTTCTGGGCGCTCACCGAGTCAGCCTCAGCGTGTGTGGGGCTGCAGATCACAGCCAGAGGCCCTGTGAGCCTTGTGCTCTCCGTGCTGTGCTGAGTCTGGGCGGTCAAGCAACCGTAAGAATAGACTTTCAGTTGCCCTCACTTTGACTCTACTAGAGCCCTCAAGCTGGAGCGCTTGGCAGTGTGCAACCCAGCGGCAACTAAGCCCTCCACAAGAACGCCTGGGTACTAGGTGCAAAGGCAAGGCAGGAGTGGAGCTGAGGCCAGGAAGGGGCCAGTAGCATCTCCCAGTCTCGCGCAGCCCGCTCCTTTCTGGACTGGAAGCCTAGCCGCGAGGCAAGTCTGGGCAAGGCTCGCCCAGGGCAGAGCAGCCTCACGCCAGCCCTCTGCCAGATCGGGCCTCTGAGCAGAGCTGGAGCTCTGCCGTACTGGAGGCGCACTCGGCTCCGCCCAAGCAGTGATTGCAGCCCCACGCATCTGGGCTGCCTCCTCTTCTCCCAAGGAGGCTCGCTTCCCTCATGCTGTGCACAAGGCTTCCAGGCGGGGGCGCCCCGCGCCTCCTACAGGTCTTGGCTGAGGAGCTGCTTCCCTGAGCTGGGGCTGTGGACGGGAGCCCAGACACGCAGGGGCAGGCCCCAACCACCTGCACACGTCTCTGCTGGGGAGGAGAGCACTAGGGAAAAGACGTCTGTCAGGCACCTTCTGGGCGCTCACCGAGTCAGCCTCAGCGTGTGTGGGGCTGCAGACCACAGCCAGAGGCCCTGTGAGGCTTCTGCTCTCCGTGCTGTGCTGAGTCTGGGCGGTTAAGCAACTGCTGGAGGAGCCCTGCAGTTGCCCTCCCATTGCCTCTAATAGAGCCCTCTCTGCTGGAGCGCTTGGCAGTGTGCAACCCACCGGCAACTAAGCCCTCCACAAGAACGCCTGAGGACTAGGTGCAAAGGTAAGGCAGGAGTGGTGCTGAGGCCAGGAAGGCGCCAGTAGCATCTCCGAGTCTCGCGCAGCCCGCTCCTTTCTGGACTGGAAGCCTAGCCGCGAGGCAAGTTTGGGCAAGGCTCGCCCATGGCAGAGCAGCCTCACGCCAGCAACTCTGCCAGATCGGGCCTCTGAGCAGAGCTGGAGCTCTGCCGTACTGGAGGCGCACTCGGCTCCGCCAAAGCAGTGAATGCAGCCGCACACAGCAGGGCTGCCTTCTCTTCTCCCGAGGAGGCTCGCTTCCCGCATGCTGGAAACTAGGCTTCCAGGCGGGGCCCCCTGCGCCCTCCACAGGTCTTGGCTCAGGAGCTGCTTCCCTGAGCTGGGGCTGTGGACGGGAGCCGAGACACGCAGGGGCAGGCCCCAACCACCTGCACACGTCTCTGCTGGGGAGGAGAGCACTAGGGAAATGACGTCTGTCAGGCACCTTCTGGGCGCTCACCGAGTCAGCCTCAGCGTGTGTGGGGCTGCAGACCACAGCCAGAGGCCCTGTGAGCCTTGTGCTCTCCGTGCTGTGCTGAGTCTGGGCGGTCAAGCAACCGCTGGAGGAGCCCTGCAGTTGACCTCCCATTGCCTCTAATAGAGCCCTCTCTGCTGGAGCGCTTGGCAGTGTGCAACCCACCTGCAACTAAGCCCTCCACAAGAACGCCTGAGGACTAGGTGCAAAGGCAAGGCAGGAGTGGAGCTGAGGCCAGGAAGGCGCCAGTAGCATCTCCCAGTCTCGCGCAGCCCGCTCCTTTCTGGACTGGAAGCCTAGCCGCGAGGCAAGTTTGGGCAAGGTTCGCCCATGGCAGAGCAGCCTCACGCCTGCAACTCTGCCAGATCGGGCCTCTGAGCAGAGCTGGAGCTCTGCCGTACTGGAGGCGCACTCGGCTCCGCCAAAGCAGTGAATGCAGCCGCACACAGCAGGGCTGTCTTCTCTTCTCCCGAGGAGGCTCGCTTCCCACATGCTGTAAACTAGGCTTCCAGGCGGGGCCCCCTGCGCCTCCCACAGGTCTTGGCTGAGGAGCTGCTTCCCTGAGCTGGGGCTGTGGACGGGAGCCCAGACACGCAGGGGCAGGCCCCAACCACCTGCACACGTCTCTGCTGGGGAGGAGAGCACTAGGGAAATGACGTCTGTCAGGCACCTTCTGGGCGCTCACCGAGTCAGCCTCAGCGTGTGTGGGGCTGCAGACCCCAGCCAGGGGCCCTGTGAGCCTTGTGCTCTCCGTGCTGTGCTGAATCTGGGCGGTCAAGCAACCGTAAAAATAGACTTCCAGTTGCCCTCCCATTGCCTCTAATAGAGCCCTCAAGCTGGAGCGCTTGGCAGTGTGCAACCCACCGGCAACTAAGCCCTCCACAAGAACGCCTGGGGACTAGGTGCAAAGGCAAGGCAGGAGTGGAGCTGAGGCCAGGAAGGCGCCAGTAGCATCTCCCAGTCTCGCGCAGCCCGCTCCTTTCTGGACTGGAAGCCTAGCCGCGAGGCAAGTTTGGGCAAGGCTCGCCATGGCAGAGCAGCCTCACGCCTGCAACTCTGCCAGATCGGGCCTCTGAGCAGAGCTGGAGCTCTGCCGTACTGGAGGCGCACTCGGCTCCGCCAAAGCAGTGAATGCAGCCGCACACAGCAGGGCTGCCTTCTCTTCTCCCGAGGAGGCTCGCTTCCCGCATGCTGTAAACTAGGCTTCCAGGCGGGGCCCCCTGCGCCTCCCACAGGTCTTGGCTCAGGAGCTGCTTCCCTGAGCTGGGGCTGTGGACGGGAGCCCAGACACGCAGGGGCAGGCCCCAACCACCTGCACACGTCTCTGCTGGGGAGGAGAGCACTAGGGAAATGACGTCTGTCAGGCACCTTCTGGGCGCTCACCGAGTCAGTCTCAGCGTGTGTGGGGCTGCAGACCACAGCCAGAGGCCCTGTGAGCCTTGTGCTCTCCGTGCTGTGCTGAGTCTGGGCGGTTAAGCAACCGCTGGAGGAGCCCTGCAGTTGCCCTCCCATTGCCTCTAATAGAGCCCTCTCTGCTGGAGCGCTTGGCAGTGTGCAACCCACCGGCAACTAAGCCCTCCACAAGAACGCCTGAGGACTAGGTGCAAATGTAAGGCAGGAGTGGTGCTGAGGCCAGGAAGGCGCCAGTAGCATCTCCCAGTCTCGCGCAGCCCGCTCCTTTCTGGACTGGAAGCCTAGCCGCGAGGCAAGTCTGGGCAAGGCTCGCCCAGGGCAGAGCAGCCTCACGCCAGCAACTCTGCCAGATCGGGCCTCTGAGCAGAGCTGGAGCTCTGCCGTACTGGAGGCGCACTCGGCTCTGCCCAAGCAGTGATTGCAGCCCCACGCATCTGGGCTGCCTCCTCTTCTCCCAAGGAGGCTCGCTTCCCTCATGCTGTGCACTAGGCTTCCATGCGGGGGCGCCCCGCGCCTCCTACAGGTCTTTGCTGAGGAGCTGCTTCCCTGAGCTGGGGCTGTGGACGGGAGCCCAGACACGCAGGGGCAGGCCCCAACCACCTGCACACGTCTCTGCTGGGGAGGAGAGCACTAGGGAAATGACGCCTGTCAGGCACGCTCTGGGCGCTCACCGAGTCAGCCTCCGCGTGTGTGGGGCTGCAGACCACAGCCAGAGGCCCTGTGAGCCTTGTGCTCTCCGTGCTGTGCTGAGGCTGGGCGGTCAAGCAACCGTAAGAATAGACTTTCAGTTGCCCTCACTTTGCCTCTACTAGAGCCCTCAAGCTGGAGCGCTTGGCAGTGTGCAACCCACCGGCAACTAAGCCCTCCACAAGAACGCCTGGGGACTAGGTGCAAAGGCAAGGCAGGAGTGGAGCTGAGGCCAGGAAGGCGCCAGTAGCATCTCCCAGTCTCGCGCAGCCCGCTCCTTTCTGGACTGGAAGCCTAGCCGCGAGGCAAGTCTTGGCAAGGCTCGCCCATGGCAGAGCAGCCTCACGCCAGCACTCTGCCAGATCGGGCCTCTGAGCAGAGCTGGAGCTCTGCCGTCCTGGAGGCGCACTCGGCTCCGCCCAAGCAGTGATTGCAGCCCCACGCATCTGGGCTGCCTCCTCTTCTCCCAAGGAGGCTCGCTTCCCTCATGCTGTGCACTAGGCTTCCAGGCGGGGGCGCCCCGCGCCTCCTACAGGTCTTGGCTGAGGAGCTGCTTCCCTGAGCTGGGGCTGTGGACGGGAGCCCAGACACGCAGGGGCAGGCCCCAACCACCTGCACACGTCTCTGCTGGGGAGGAGAGCACTAGGGAAATGACGTCTGTCAGGCACCTTCTGGGTGCTCACCGAGTCAGCCTCAGTGTGTGTGGGGCTGCAGACCACAGCCAGAGGCCCTGTGAGCCTTGTGCTCTCCGTGCTGTGCTGAGTCTGGGCGGTCAAGCAACCGCTGGAGGAGCCCTGCAGTTGCCCTCCCATTGCCTCTAATAGAGCCCTCTCTGCTGGAGCGCTTGGCAGTGTGCAACCCACCGGCAACTAAGCCCTCCACAAGAACGCCTGAGGACTAGGTGCAAAGGCAAGGCAGGAGTGGAGCTGAGGCCAGGAAGGCGCCAGTAGCATCTCCCAGTCTCGCGCAGCCCGCTCCTTTCTGGACTGGAAGCCTAGCCGCGAGGCAAGTTTGGGCAAAGCTCGCCCATGGCAGAGCAGCCTCACGCCAGCACTCTGCCAGATCGGGCCTCTGAGCAGAGCTGGAGCTCTGCCGTACTGGAGGCGCACTCGGCTCCGCCAAAGCAGTGAATGCAGCCGCACACAGCAGGGCTGCCTTCTCTTCTCCCGAGGAGGCTCGCTTCCCGCATGCTGTAAACTAGGCTTCCAGGCGGGGCCCCCTGCGCCTCCCACAGGTCTTGGCTCAGGAGCTGCTTCCCTGAGCTGGGGCTGTGGACGGGAGCCCAGACACGCAGGGGCAGGCCCCAACCACCTGCACACGTCTCTGCTGGGGAGGAGAGCACTAGGGTAAAGACGTCTGTTTTTCACCTTCTGGGCGCTCACCGAGTCAGCCTCAGCGTGTGTGGGGCTGCAGACCCCAGCCAGGGGCCCTGTGAGCCTTGTGCTCTCCGTGCTGTGCTGAGTCTGGGCGGTCAAGCAACCGTAAGAATAGACTTTCAGTTGCCCTCACTTTGCCTCTACTAGAGCCCTCAAGCTGGAGCGCTTGGCAGTGTGCAACCCACCGGCAACTAAGCCCTCCACAAGAACGCCTGGGGACTAGGTGCAAAGGTAAGGCAGGAGTGGTGCTGAGGCCAGCAAAGCGCCAGTAGCATCTCCCAGTCTCGCGCAGCCCGCTCCTTTCTGGACTGGAAGCCTAGCCGCGAGGCAAGTCTGGGCAAGGCTCGCCCAGGGCAGAGCAGCCTCACGCCAGCCCTCTGCCAGATCGGGCCTCTGAGCAGAGCTGGAGCTCTGCCGTACTGGAGGCGCACTCGGCTCCGCCCAAGCAGTGATTGCAGCCCCACGCATCTGGGCTGCTTTCTCTTCTCCCAAGGAGGCTCGCTTCCCTCATGCTGTGCACAAGGCTTCCAGGCGGGGGCGCCCCGCGCCTCCTACAGGTCTTTGCTGAGGAGCTGCTTCCCTGAGCTGGGGCTGTGGACGGGAGCCCAGACACGCAGGGGCAATCCCCAACCACCTGCACACGTCTCTGCTGGGGAGGAGAGCACTAGGGAAAAGACGTCTGTCAGGCACCTTCTGGGCGCTCACCGAGTCAGCCTCAGCGTGTGTGGGGCTGCAGACCACAGCCAGAGGCCCTGTGAGCCTTGTGCTCTCCGTGCTGTGCTGAGTCTGGGCGGTCAAGCAACCGTAAGAATAGACTTTCAGTTGCCCTCACTTTGACTCTACTAGAGCCCTCAAGCTGGAGCGCTTGGCAGTGTGCAAGCCAGCGGCAACTAAGCCCTCCACAAGAACGCCTGGGTACTAGGTGCAAAGGCAAGGCAGGAGTGGAGCTGAGGCCAGGAAGGGGCCAGTAGCATCTCCCAGTCTCGCGCAGCCCGCTCCTTTCTGGACTGGAAGCCTAGCCGCGAGGCAAGTCTGGGCAAGGCTCGCCCAGGGCAGAGCAGCCTCACGCCAGCCCTCTGCCAGATCGGGCCTCTGAGCAGAGCTGGAGCTCTGCCGTACTGGAGGCGCACTCGGCTCCGCCCAAGCAGTGATTGCAGCCCCACGCATCTGGGCTGCCTCCTCTTCTCCCAAGGAGGCTCGCTTCCCTCATGCTGTGCACAAGGCTTCCAGGCGGGGGCGCCCCGCGCCTCCTACAGGTCTTGGCTGAGGAGCTGCTTCCCTGAGCTGGGGCTGTGGACGGGAGCCCAGACACGCAGGGGCAGGCCCCAACCACCTGCACACGTCTCTGCTGGGGAGGAGAGCACTAGGGAAAAGACGTCTGTCAGGCACCTTCTGGGCGCTCACCGAGTCAGCCTCAGCGTGTGTGGGGCTGCAGACCACAGCCAGAGGCCCTGTGAGGCTTCTGCTCTCCGTGCTGTGCTGAGTCTGGGCGGTTAAGCAACTGCTGGAGGAGCCCTGCAGTTGCCCTCCCATTGCCTCTAATAGAGCCCTCTCTGCTGGAGCGCTTGGCAGTGTGCAACCCACCGGCAACTAAGCCCTCCACAAGAACGCCTGAGGACTAGGTGCAAAGGTAAGGCAGGAGTGCTGCTGAGGCCAGGAAGGCGCCAGTAGCATCTCCGAGTCTCGCGCAGCCCGCTCCTTTCTGGACTGGAAGCCTAGCCGCGAGGCAAGTCTGGGAAAGGCTCGCCCAGGGCAGAGCAGCCTCACGGCAGCAACTCTGCCAGATCGGGCCTCTGAGCAGAGCTGGAGCTCTGCCGTACTGGAGGCGCACTCAGCTCCGCCAAAGCAGTGAATGCAGCCGCACACAGCAGGGCTGCCTTCTCTTCTCCCGAGGAGGCTCGCTTCCCACATGCTGTAAACTAGACTTCCAGGCGGTGCCCCCTGCGCCTCCCACAGGTCTTGGCTGAGGAGCTGCTTCCCTGAGCTGGGGCTGTGGACGGGAGCCCAGACACGCAGGGGCAGGCCCCAACCACCTGCACACGTCTCTGCTGGGGAGGAGAGCACTAGGGAAATGACGTCTGTCAGGCACCTTCTGGGCGCTCACCGAGTCAGCCTCACCGTGTGTGGGGCTGCAGACCACAGCCAGAGGCCCTGTGAGCCTTGTGCTCTCCGAGCTGTGCTGAGTCTGGGTGGTCAAGCAACCGCTGGAGGAGCCCTGCAGTTACCCTCCCATTGCCTCTAGTAGAGCCCTCTCTGCTGGAGCGCTTGGCAGTGTGCAACCCACCGGCAACTAAGCCATCCACAAGAACGCCTGAGGACTAGGTGCAAAGGCAAGGCAGGAGTGGAGCTGAGGCCAGGAAGGCGCCAGTAGCATCTCCCAGTCTCGCGCAGCCCGCTCCTTTCTGGACTGGAAGCCTAGCCGCGATGAAAGTCTGGGCAAGGCTCGCCCATGGCAGAGCAGTCTCACGCCAGCAACTCTGCCAGATCGGGCCTCTGAGCAGAGCTGGAGCTCTGCCGTCCTGGAGGCGCACTCGGCTCCGCCAAAGCAGTGAATGCAGCCGCACACAGCAGGGCTGCCTTCTCTTCTCCCGAGGAGGCTCGCTTCCCGCATGCTGTGCACTAGGCTTCCAGGCGGGGGCGCCCCGCGCCTCCTACAGGTCTTTGCTGAGGAGCTGCTTCCCTGAGCTGGGGCTGTGGACGGGAGCCCAGACACGCAGGGGCAGGCCCCAACCACCTGCACACGTCTCTGCTGGGGAGGAGAGCACTAGGGAAATGACGCCTGTCAGGCACGCTCTGGGCGCTCACCGAGTCAGCCTCCGCGTGTGTGGGGCTGCAGACCACAGCCAGAGGCCCTGTGAGCCTTGTGCTCTCCGTGCTGTGCTGAGGCTGGGCGGTCAAGCAACCGTAAGAATAGACTTTCAGTTGCCCTCACTTTGCCTCTACTAGAGCCCTCAAGCTGGAGCGCTTGGCAGTGTGCAACCCACCGGCAACTAAGCCCTCCACAAGAACGCCTGGGGACTAGGTGCAAAGGCAAGGCAGGAGTGGAACTGAGGCCAGGAAGGCGCCAGTAGCATCTCCCAGTCTCGCGCAGCCCGCTCCTTTCTGGACTGGAAGCCTAGCCGCGAGGCAAGTCTGCGCAAGGCTCGCCCAGGGCAGAGCAGCCTCACGCCAGCAACTCTGCCAGATCGGGCCTCTGAGCAGAGCTGGAGCTCTGCCGTACTGGAGGCGCACTCGGCTCCGCCAAAGCAGTGAATGCAGCCGCACACAGCAGGGCTGCCTTCTCTTCTCCCGAGGAGGCTCGCTTCCCGCATGCTGTAAACTAGTTTTCCAGGCGGGGCCCCCTGCGCCTCCCACAGGTCTTGGCTCAGGAGCTGCTTCCCTGAGCTGGGGCTGTGGACGGGAGCCAAGACACGCAGGGGCAGGCCCCAACGACCTGCACACGTCTCTGCTGGGGAGGAGAGCACTAGGGAAATGACGTCTGTCAGGCACCCTCTGGGCGCTCACCGAGTCAGCCTCCGCGTGTGAGGGGCTGCAGACCCCAGCCAGGGGCCCTGTGAGCCTTGTGCTCTCCGTGCTGTGCTGAGTCTGGGCGGTCAAGCAACCGTAAGAATAGACTTCCAGTTGCCCTCACTTTGCCTCTACTAGAGCCCTCAAGCTGGAGCGCTTGGCAGTGTGCAACCCACCGGCAACTAAGCCCTCCACAAGAACGCCTGAGGACTAGGTGCAAAGGTAAGGCAGGAGTGGTGCTGAGGCCAGGAAGGCGCCAGTAGCATCTCCCAGTCTCGCGCAGCCCGCTCCTTTCTGGACTGGAAGCCTAGCCGCGAGGCAAGTCTGGGCAAGGCTCGCCCAGGGCAGAGCAGCCCCACGCCAACACTCTGCCAGATCGGGCCTCTGAGCAGAGCTGGAGCTCTGCCGTACTGGAGGCGCACTCGGCTCCGCCCAAGCAGTGATTGCAGCCCCACGCATCTGGGCTGCCTCCTCTTCTCCCAAGGAGGCTCGCTTCCCTCATTTTGTGCACTAGGCTTCCAGGCGGGGGCGACCCGCGCCTCCTACAGGTCTTGGCTGAGGAGCTGCTTCCCTGAGCTGGGGCTGTGGACGGGAGCCCAGACACGCAGGGGCAGGCCCCAACCACCTGCACACGTCTCTGCTGGGGAGGAGAGCACTAGGGAAATGACGTCTGTCAGGCACCTTCTGGGCGCTCACCGAGTCAGCCTCAGCGTGTGTGGGGCTGCAGACCACAGCCAGAGGCCCTGTGAGCCTTGTGCTCTCCGTGCTGTGCTGAGTCTGGGCGGTCAAGCAACCGCTGGAGGAGCCCTGCAGTTGCCCTCCCATTGCCTCTAATAGAGCCCTCTCTGCTGGAGCGCTTGGCAGTGTGCAACCCACCGGCAACTAAGCCCTCCACAAGAACGCCTGAGGACTAGGTGCAAAGGCAAGGCAGGAGTGGAGCTGAGGCCAGGAAGGCGCCAGTAGAATCTCCCAGTCTCGTGCAGCCCGCTCCTTTCCGGACTGGAAGCCTAGCCGCTAGGTAAGTTTGGGCAAGGCTCGCCCATGGCAGAGCAGCCTCACGCCAGCAACTTTGCCAGATCGGGCCTCTGAGCAGAGCTGGAGCTCTGCCGTACTGGAGACGCACTCGGCTCCGCCAAGCAGTGATTGCAGCCCCACGCATCTGGGCTGCCTCCTCTTCTCCCAAGGAGGCTCGCTTCCCTCATGCTGTGCACTAGGCTTCCAGGCGGGGGCGCCCCGCGCCTCCTACAGGTCTTGGCTGAGGAGCTGCTTCCCTGAGCTGGGGCTGTGGACGGGAGCCCAGACACGCAGGGGCAGGCCCCAATCACCTGCACACGTCTCTTGTGGGGAGGAGAGCACTAGGGAAAAGACGTCTGTCAGGCACCTTCTGGGCGCTCACCGAGTCAGCCTCAGCGTGTGTGGGGCTGCAGACCACAGCCAGAGGCCCTGTGAGCCTTGTGCTCTCCGTGCTGTGCTGAGTCTGGGCGGTCAAGCAACCGTAAGAATAGACTTTCAGTTGCCCTCACTTTGCCTCTACTAGAGCCCTCAAGTTGGAGCGCTTGGCAGTTTGCAACCCACCGGCAACTAAGCCCTCCACAAGAACGCCTGGGGACTAGGTGCAAAGGTAAGGCAGGAGTGGAGCTGAGGCCAGGAAGGCGCCAGTAGCATCTCCCAGTCTCGCGCAGCCCGCTCCTTTCTGGACTGGAAGCCTAGCCGCGAGGCAAGTTTGGGCAAGGCTCGCCCATGGCAGAGCAGCCTCACGCCAGCACTCTGCCAGATCGGGCCTCTGAGCGGAGCTGGAGCTCTGCCGTACTGGAGGCGCACTCGGCCCCACCCAAGCAGTGATTGCAGCCCCACGCATCTGGGCTGCCTCCTCTTCTCCCAAGGAGGCTCGCTTCCCTCATGCTGTGCACTAGGCTTCCAGGCGGGGGCGCCCCGCGCCTCCTACAGGTCTTGGCTGAGGAGCTGCTTCCCTGAGCTGGGGCTGTGGACGGGAGCCCAGACACGCAGGGGCAGGCCCCAACCACCTGCACACGTCTCTGCTGGGGAAGAGAGCACTAGGGAAATGACGTCTGTCAGGCACCTTCTGGGCGCTCACCGAGTCAGCATCAGGGTGTGTGGGGCTGCAGACCACAGCCAGAGGCCCTGTGAGCCTTGTGCTCTCCGTGCTGTGCTGAGTCTGGGTGGTCAAGCAACCGCTGGAGGAGCCCTGCAGTTACCCTCCCATTGCCTCTAATAGAGCCCTCTCTGCTGGAGCGCTTGGCAGTGTGCAACCCACCGGCAAGAAAGCCATCCACAAGAACGCCTGAGGACTAGGTGCAAAGGCAAGGCAGGAGTGGAGCTGAGGCCAGGAAGGCGCCAGTAGCATCTCCCAGTCTCGCGCAGCCCGCTCCTTTCTGGACTGGAAGCCTAGCCGCGTGGAAAGTTTGGACAAGGCTCGCCCATGGCAGAGCAGCCTCACGCCAGCAACTCTGCCAGATCGGGCCTCTGAGCAGAGCTGGAGCTCTGCCGTACTGGAGGCGCACTCGGCTCCGCCAAAGCAGTGAATGCAGCCGCACACAGCAGGGCTGCCTTCTCTTCTCCCGAGGAGGCTCGCTTCCCGCATGCTGGAAACTAGGCTTCCAGGCGGGGCCCCCTGCGCCCTCCACAGGTCTTGGCTCAGGAGCTGCTTCCCTGAGCTGGGGCTGTGGACGGGAGCCCAGACACGCAGGGGCAGGCCCCAACCACCTGCACACGTCTCTGCTGGGGAGGAGAGCACTAGGGAAATGACGTCTGTCAGGCACCTTCTGGGCGCTCACAGAGTCAGCCTCTGCGTGTGTGGGGCTGCAACCCCAGCCAGGCTCCCTGTGAGCCTTGTGCTCTCCGTGCTGCGCTGAGTCTCGGCGGTCAAGAAACCGTAAGAATAGACTTCCAGTTGCCCTCACTTTGCCTCTACTAGAGCCCTCAAGCTGGAGCGCTTGGCAGTGTGCAACCCACCGGCAACTAAGCCCTCCAGAAGAACGCCTGAGGACTATGTGCAAAGGTAAGGCAGGAGTGGTGCTGAGGCCAGCAAGGCGCCAGTAGCATCTCCCAGTCTCGCGCAGCCCGCTCCTTTCTGGACTGGAAGCCTAGCCGCGAGGCAAGTCTGGGCAAGGCTCGCCCAGGGCAGAGCAGCCTCACGCCAGCCCTCTGCCAGATCGGGCCTCTGAGCAGAGCTGGAGCTCTGCCGTACTGGAGGCGCACTCGGCTCCGCCCAAGCAGTGATTGCAGCCCCACGCATCTGGGCTGCTTTCTCTTCTCCCAAGGAGGCTCGCTTCCCTCATGCTGTGCACAAGGTTTCCAGGCGGGGGCGCCCCGCGCCTCCTACAGGTCTTGGCTGATGAGCTGCTTCCCTGAGCTGGGGCTGTGGACGGGAGCCCAGACACGCAGGGGCAATCCCCAACCACCTGCACACGTCTCTGCTGGGGAGGAGAGCACTAGGGAAAAGACGTCTGTCAGGCACCTTCTGGGCGCTCACCGAGTCAGCCTCAGCGTGTGTGGGGCTGCAGACCACAGCCAGAGGCCCTGTGAGCCTTGTGCTCTCCGTGCTGTGCTGAGTCTGGGCGGTCAAGCAACCGTAAGAATAGACTTTCAGTTGCCCTCACTTTGCCTCTACTAGAGCCCTCAAGCTGGAGCGCTTGGCAGTGTGCAACCCAACGGCAACTAAGCCCTCCACAAGAACGCCTGGGGACTAGGTGCAAAGGCAAGGCAGGAGTGGAGCTGAGGCCAGGAAGGCGCCAGTAGCATCTCCCAGTCTCGCGCAGCCCGCTCCTTTCTGGACTGGAAGCCTAGCCGCGAGGCAAGTCTGGGCAAGGCTCGCCCAGGGTAGAGCAGCCTCACGCCATCCCTCTGCCAGATCGGGCCTCTGAGCAGAGCTGGAGCTCTGCCGTACTGGAGGCGCACTCGGCTCCGCCCAAGCAGTGATTGCAGCCACATGCATCTGGGCTGCCTCCTCTTCTCCCAAGGAGGCTCGCTTCCCTCATGCTGTGCACAAGGCTTCCAGGCGGGGGTGCCCCGCGCCTCCTACAGGTCTTGGCTGAGAATCTGCTTCCCTGAGCTGGGGCTGTGGACGGGAGCCCAGACACGCAGGGGCAGGCCCCAACCACCTGCACACGTCTCTGCTGGGGAGGAGAGCACTAGGGAAAAGACGTCTGTCAGGCACCTTCTGGGCGCTCACCGAGTCAGCCTCAGCGTGTGTGGGGCTGCAGACCACAGCCAGAGGCCCTGTGAGCCTTCTGCTCTCCGTGCTGTGCTGAGTCTGGGCGGTCAAGCAACTGCTGGAGGAGCCCTGCAGTTGCCCTCCCATTGCCTCTAATAGAGCGCTCTCTGCTGGAGCGCTTGGCAGTGTGCAACCCACCGGCAACTAAGCCCTCCACAAGAACGCCTGAGGACTAGGTGCAAAGGTAAGGCAGGAGTGGTGCTGAGGCCAGGAAAGCGCCAGTAGCTTCTCCCAGTCTCGCGCAGCCCGCTCCTTTCTGGACTGGAAGCCTAGCCGCGAGGCAAGTCTGGGCAAGGCTCGCCCAGGGCAGAGCAGCCTCACGCCAGCAACTCTGCCAGATCGGGCCTCTGAGCAGAGCTGGAGCTCTGCCGTACTGGAGGCGCACTCGGCTCCGCCAAAGCAGTGAATGCAGCCGCACACAGCAGGGCTGCCTTCTCTTCTCCCGAGGAGGCTCGCTCCCCGCATGCTGTGCACTAGGCTTCCAGGCGGGGCCCCCTGCGCCCTCCACAGGTCTTGGCTGAGGAGCTGCTTCCCTGAGCTGGGGCTGTGGACGGGAGCCCAGACACGCAGGGGCAGGCCCCAACCACCTGCACACGTCTCTGCTGGGGAGGAGAGCCCTAGGGAAAAGACGTCTGTCAGGCACCTTCTGGGCGCTCACCGAGTCAGCCTCAGCGTGTGTGGGGCTGCAGACCACAGCCAGAGGCCCTGTGAGCCTTGTGCTCTCCGTGCTGTGCTGAGTCTGGGCGGTCAAGCAACCGTAAGAATAGACTTTCAGTTGCCCTCACTTTGCCTCTACTAGAGCCCTCAAGCTGGAGCGCTTGGCAGTGTGCAACCCACCGGCAACTAAGCCCTCCACAAGAACGCCTGGGGACTAGGTGCAAAGGCAAGGCAGGAGTGGAGCTGAGGCCAGGAAGGCGCCAGTAGCATCTCCCAGTCTCGCGCAGCCCGCTCCTTTCTGGACTGGAAGCCTAGCCGCGAGGCAAGTCTGGGCAAGGCTCGCCCAGGGCAGAGCAGCCTCACGCCAGCCCTCTGCCAGATCGGGCCTCTGAGCAGAGCTGGAGCTCTGCCGTACTGGAGGCGCACTCGGCTCCGCCCAAGCAGTGATTGCAGCCCCACGCATCTGGGCTGCCTCCTCTTCTCCCAAGGAGGCTCGCTTCCCTCATGCTGTGCACAAGGCTTCCAGGCGGGGGCGCCCCGCGCCTCCTACAGGTCTTGGCTGAGAAGCTGCTTCCCTGAGCTGGGGCTGTGGACGGGAGCCCAGACACGCAGGGGCAGGCCCCAACCACCTGCACACGTCTCTGCTGGGGAGGAGAGCACTAGGGAAAAGACGTCTGTCAGGCACCTTCTGGGCGCTCACCGAGTCAGCCTCAGCGTGTGTGGGGCTGCAGACCACAGCCAGAGGCCCTGTGAGCCTTCTGCTGTCCGTGCTGTGCTGAGTCTGGGCGGTCAAGCAACTGCTGGAGGAGCCCTGCAGTTGCCCTCCCATTGCCTCTAATAGAGCCCTCTCTGCTGGAGCGCTTGGCAGTGTGCAACCCACCGGCAACTAAGCCCTCCACAAGAACGCCTGAGGACTAGGTGCAAAGGTAAGGCAGGAGTGGTGCTGAGGCCAGGAAGGCGCCAGTAGCTTCTCCCAGTCTCGCGCAGCCCGCTCCTTTCTGGACTGGAAGCCTAGCCGCGAGGCAAGTCTGGGCAAGGCTCGCCCAGGGCAGAGCAGCCTCACGCCAGCAACTCTGCCAGATCGGGCCTCTGAGCAGAGCTGGAGCTCTGCCGTACTGGAGGCGCACTCGGCTCCGCCAAAGCAGTGAATGCAGCCGCACACAGCAGGGCTGCCTTCTCTTCTCCCGAGGAGGCTCGCTTCCCGCATGCTGGAAACTAGGCTTCCAGGCGGTGCCCCCTGCGCCCTCCACAGGTCTTGGCTGAGGAGCTGCTTCCCTGAGCTGGGGCTGTGGACGGGAGCCCAGACACGCAGGGGCAGGCCCCAACCACCTGCACACGTCTCTGCTGGGGAGGAGAGCCCTAGGGAAAAGACGTCTGTCAGGCACCTTCTGGGCGCTCACCGAGTCAGCCTCAGCGTGTGTGGGGCTGCAGACCACAGCCAGAGGCCCTGTGAGCCTTGTGCTCTCCGTGCTGTGCTGAGTCTGGGCGGTCAAGCAACCGCTGGAGGAGCCCTGCAGTTGCCCTCCCATTGCTTCTAATAGAGCCCTCTCTGCTGGAGCGCTTGGCAGTGTGCAACCCACCGGCAACTAAGCCCTCCACAAGAACGCCTGAGGACTAGGTGCAAAGTTAAGGCAGGAGTGGTGCTGAGGCCAGCAAGGCGCCAGTAGCATCTCCCAGTCTCGCGCAGCCCGCTCCTTTCTGGACTGGAAGCCTAGCCGCGAGGCAAGTCTGGGCAAGGCTCGCCCATGGCAGAGCAGCCTCACGCCAGCAACTCTGCCAGATCGGGCCTCTGAGCAGAGCTGGAGCTCTGCAGTACTGGAGGCGCACTCGGATCCGACAAAGCAGTGAATGCAGCCTCACACAGCAGGGCTGCCTTCTCTTCTCCCGAGGAGGCTCGCTTCCCGCATGCTGGAAACTAGGCTTCCAGGCGGGGCCCCCTGCGCCCTCCACAGGTCTTGGCTGAGGAGCTGCTTCCCTGAGCTGGGGCTGTGGACGGGAGCCCAGACACGCAGGGGCAGGCCCCAGCCACCTGCACACGTCTCTGCTGGGGAGGAGAGCACTAGGGAAAAGACGTCTGTCAGGCACCTTCTGGGCGCTCACCGAGTCAGCCTCAGCGTGTGTGGGGCTGCAGACCACAGCCAGAGGCCCTGTGAGCCTTGTGCTCTCCGTGCTGTGCTGAGTCTGGGCGGTCAAGCAACTGCTGGAGGCGCCCTGCAGTTGCCCTCCCATTGCCTCTAATAGAGCCCTCTCTGCTGGAGCGCTTGGCAGTGTGCAACCCACCGGCAACTAAGCCCTCCACAAGAACGCCTGAGGACTAGGTGCAAAGGTAAGGTAGGAGTGGTGCTGAGGCCAGGAAGGCGCCAGTAGCATCTCCCAGTCTCGCGCAGCCCGCTCCTTTCTGGACTGGAAGCCTAGCCGCGAGGCAAGTCTGGGCAAGGCTCGCCCAGGGCAGAGCAGCCTCACGCCAGCAACTCTGCCAGATCGGGCCTCTGAGCAGAGCTGGAGCTCTGCCGTACTGGAGGCGCACTCGGCTCCGCCCAAGCAGTGATTGCAGCCCCACGCATCTGGGCTGCCTCCTCTTCTCCCAAGGAGGCTCGCTTCCCTCATGCTGTGCACAAGGCTTCCAGGCGGGGGCGCCCCGCGCCTCCTACAGGTCTTGGCTGAGGAGCTGCTTCCCTGAGCTGGGGCTGTGGACGGGAGCCCAGACACTCAGGGGCAGGCCCCAACCACCTGCACACGTCTCTGCTGGGGAGGAGAGCACTAGGGAAAAAACGTCTGTCAGGCACCTTCTGGGTGCTCACCGAGTTAGCCTCAGCGTGTGTGGGGCTGCAGACCACAGCCAGAGGCCCTGTGAGCCTTGTGCTCTCCGTGCTGTGCTGAGTCTGTGCGGTCAAGCAACCGTAAGAATAGACTTTCAGTTGCCCTCACTTTGCCTCTACTAGAGCCCTCAAGGTGGAGCGCTTGGCAGTGTGCAACCCACCGGCAACAAAGCCCTCCACAAGAACGCCTGGGGACTAGGTGCAAAGGCAAGGCAGGAGTGGAGTTGAGGCCAGGAAGGCGCCAGTAGCATCTCCCAGTCTCGCACAGCCCGCTCCTTTCTGGACTGGAAGCCTAGCCGCGAGGCATGTTTGGGCAAAGCTCGCCCATGGCAGAGCAGCCTCACGCCAGCAACTCTGCCAGATCGGGCCTATGAGCAGAGCTGGAGCTCTGCCGTACTGGAGGCGCACTCGGCTCCGCCAAAGCAGTGAATGCAGCCGCACACAGCAGGGCTGCCTTCTCTTCTCCCGAGTAGGCTCGCTTCCCGCATGCTGTAAACTATGGCTTCCAGGCGGGGCCCCCTACGCCTCCCACAGGTCTTGGCTCAGGAGCTGCTTCCCTGAGCTGGGGCTGTGGACGGGAGCCCAGACACGCAGGGGCAGGCCCCAACCACCTGCACACGTCTCTGCTGGGGAGGAGAGCACTAGGGAATTGACGTCTGTCAGGCACCTTCTGGGCGCTCACCGAGTCAGCCTCAGCGTGTGTGGTGCTGCAGACCCCAGCCAGGGGCCCTGTGAGCCTTGTGCTCTCCGTGCTGTGCTGAGTCTGGGCGGTCAAGCAACCGTAAGAATAGACTTTCAGTTGCCCTCACTTCGCCTCTACTAGAACCCTCAAGCTGGAGCGCTTGGCAGTGTGCAACCCACCGGCAACTAAGCCCTCCACAAGAACGCCTGGGGACTAGGTGCAAAGGCAAGGCAGGAGTGGAGCTGAGGCCAGGAAGGCGCCAGTAGCATCTCCCAGTCTCGCGCAGCCCGCTCCTTTATGGACTGGAAGCCTAGCCGCGAGGCAAGTCTGGGCAAGGCTCGCCCATGGCAGAGCAGCCTCACGCCAGCCCTCTGCCAGATCGGGCCTCTGAGCAGAGCTGGAGCTCTGCCGTACTGGAGGCGCACTCGGCTCCGCCCAAGCAGTGATTGCAGCCCCACGCATCTGGGCTGCCTCCTCTTCTCCCAAGGAGGCTCGCTTCCCTCATGCTGTGCACAAGGCTTCCAGGCGGGGGCGCCCCGCGCCTCCTACAGGTCTTGGCTGAAAAGCTGCTTCCCTGAGCTGGGCCTGTGGACGGGAGCCCAGACACGCAGGGGCAGGCCCCAACCACCTGCACACGTCTCTGCTGGGGAGGAGAGCACTAGGGAAAAGACGTCTGTCAGGCACCTTCTGGGCGCTCACCGAGTCAGCCTCAGCGTGTGTGGGGCTGCAGACCACAGCCAGAGGCCCTGTAAGCCTTCTGCTCTCCGTGCTGTGCTGAGTCTGGGCGGTCAAGCAACTGCTGGAGGAGCCCTGCAGTTGCCCTCCCATTGCCTCTAATAGAGCCCTCTCTGCTGGAGCGCTTGGCAGTGTGCAACCCACCGGCAACTAAGCCCTCCACAAGAACGCCTGAGGACTAGGTGCAAAGGTAAGGCAGGAGTGGTGCTGAGGCCAGGAAGGCGCCAGTAGCTTCTCCCAGTCTCGCGCAGCCCGCTCCTTTCTGGACTGGAAGCCTAGCCGCGAGGCAAGTCTGGGCAAGGCTCGCCCAGGGCAGAGCAGCCTCACGCCAGCAACTCTGCCAGATCGGGCCTCTGAGCAGAGCTGGAGCTCTGCCGTACTGGAGGCGCACTCGGCTCCGCCAAAGCAGTGAATGCAGCCGCACACAGCAGGGCTGCCTTCTCTTCTCCCGAGGAGGCTCGCTTCCCGCATGCTGTAAACTAGGCTTCCAGGCGGGGCCCCCTGCGCCCTCCACAGGTCTTGGCTGAGGAGCTGCTTCCCTGAGCTGGGGCTGTGGACGGGAGCCCAGACACGCAGGGGCAGGCCCCAACCACCTGCACACGTCTCTGCTGGGGAGGAGAGCCCTAGGGAAAAGACGTCTGTCAGGCACCTTCTGGGCGCTCACCGAGTCAGCCTCAGCGTGTGTGGGGCTGCAGACCACAGCCAGAGGCCCTGTGAGCCTTGTGCTCTCCGTGCTGTGCTGAGTCTGGGCGGTCAAGCAACCGCTGGAGGAGCCCTGCAGTTGCCCTCCCATTGCTTCTAATAGAGCCCTCTCTGCTGGAGCGCTTGGCAGTGTGCAACCCACCGGCAACTAAGCCCTCCACAAGAACGCCTGAGGACTAGGTGCAAAGGTAAGGCAGGAGTGGTGCTGAGGCCAGGAAGGCGCCAGTAGCATCTCCCAGTCTCGCGCAGCCCGCTCCTTTCTGGACTGGAAGCCTAGCCGCGAGGCAAGTCTGGGCAAGGCTCGCCCAGGGCAGAGCAGCCTCACGCCAGCCCTCTGCCAGATCGGGCCTCTGAGCAGAGCTGGAGCTCTGCCGTACTGGAGGCGCACTCGGCTCCGTCCAAGCAGTGATTGCAGCCCCACGCATCTGGGCTGCTTTCTCTTCTCCCAAGGAGGCTCGCTTCCCTCATGCTGTGCACAAGGCTTCCAGGCGGGGGCGCCCCGCGCCTCCTACAGGTCTTGGCTGAGGAGCTGCTTCCCTTAGCTGGGGCTGTGGACGGGAGCCCAGACACGCAGGGGCAGGCCCCAACCACCTGCACACGTCTCTGCTGAGGAGGAGAGCACTAGGGAATTGACGTCTGTCAGGCACCTTCTGGGCGCTCACCGAGTCAGCCTCCACGTGTGTGGGGCTGCAGACCCCAGCCAGGGGCCCTGTGAGCCTTGTGCTCTCCGCGCTGTGCTGAGTCTGGGCGGTCAAGCAACCGTAAGAATAGACTTTCAGTTGCCCTCACTTTGCCTCTAATACAGCCCTCAAGCTGGAGCGCTTGGCAGTGTGCAACCCACCGGCAACTAAGCCCTCCACAAGAACGCCTGGGGACTAGGTGCAAAGGCAAGGCAGGAGTGGAGCTGAGGCCAGGAAGGGGCCAGTAGCATCTCCCAGTCTCGCGCAGCCCGCTCCTTTCTGGACTGGAAGCCTAGCCGCGAGGCAAGTCTGGGCAAGGCTCGCCCAGGGCAGAGCAGCCTCACGCCAGCCCTCTGCCAGATCGGGCCTCTGAGCAGAGCTGGAGCTCTGCCGTACTGGAGGCGCACTCGGCTCCGCCCAAGCAGTGATTGCAGCCCCACGCATCTGGGCTGCCTCTTCTCCCAAGGAGGCTCGCTTCCCTCATGCTGTGCACTAGGCTTCCAGGCGGCGGCGCCCCGCGCCTCCTACAGGTCTTGGCTGAGTAGCTGCTTCCCTGAGCTGGGGCTGTGGACGGGAGCCCAGACACGCAGGGGCAGGCCACAACCACCTGCACACGTCTCTGCTGGGGAGGAGAGCACTAGGGAAAAGACGTCTGTCAGGCAACTTCTGGGCACTCACCGAGTCAGCCTCCGCGTGTGTGGGGCTGCAGAGCACAGCCAGAGGCCCTGTGAGCCTTGTGCTCTCCGTGCTGTGCTGAGTCTGCGCGGTCAAGCAACCGTAAGAATAGACTTTCAGTTGCCCTCACTTTGCCTCTACTAGAGCCCTCAAGCTGGAGCGCTTGGCAGTGTGCAACCCACCGGCAACTAAGCCCTCCACAAGAACGCCTGGGGACTAGGTGCAAAGGCAAGGCAGGAGTGGAGCTGAGGCCAGGAAGGCGCCAGTAGCATCTCCCAGTCTCCCGCAGCCCGCTCCTTTCTGGACTGGAAGCCTAGCCGCGAGGCAAGTCTGGGCAAGGCTCGCCCAGGGCAGAGCAGCCTCACGCCAGCAACTCTTCCAGATCGGGCCTCTGAGCAGAGCTGGAGCTCAGCCGTACTGGAGGCGCACTCGGCTCCGCCAAAGCAGTGAATGCAGCCGCACACAGCAGGGCTGCCTTCTCTTCTCCCGAGGAGGCTCGCTTCCCGCATGCTGGAAACTAGGCTTCCAGGCGGGGCCCCCTGCGCCCTCCACAGGTCTTGGCTCAGGAGCTGCTTCCCTGAGCTGGGGCTGTGGACGGGAGCCCAGACACGCAGGGGCAGGCCCCAACCACCTGCACACGTCTCTGCTGGGGAGGAGAGCACTAGGGAAAAGACGTCTGTCAGGCACCTTCTGGGCACTCAACGAGTCAGCCTCAGCGTGTGTGGGGCTGCAGACCACAGCCAGAGGCCCTGTGAGCCTTGTGCTCTCCGTGCTGTGCTGAGTCTGGGCGGTCAAGCAACCGCTGGAGGAGCCCTGCAGTTGCCCTCCCATTGCCTCTAATAGAGCCCTCTCTGCTGGAGCGCTTGGCAGTGTGCAACCCACCGGCAACTAAGCCCTCCACAAGAACGCCTGAGGATTAGGTGCAAAGGTAAGGCAGGAGTGGTGCTGAGGCCAGGAAGGCGCCAGTAGCATCTCCCAGTCTCGCGCAGCCCGCTCCTTTCTGGACTGGAAGCCTAGCCGCGAGGCAAGTCTGGGCAAGGCTCGCCCAGGGCAGAGCAGCCTCACGCCAGCACTCTGCCAGATCGGGCCTCTGAGCAGAGCTGGAGCTCTGCCGTACTGGAGGCGCACTCGGCTCCGCCAAAGCAGTGAATGCAGCCGCACACAGCAGGGCTGCCTTCTCTTCTCCCGAGGAGGCTCGCTTCCCGCATGCTGGAAACTAGGCTTCCAGGCCGGGCCCCCTGCGCCTCACACAGGTCTTGGCTCAGGAGCTGCTTCCCTGAGCTGGGGCTGTGGACGGGAGCCCAGACACGCAGGGGCAGGCCCCAACCACCTGCACACGTTTCTGCTGGGGTGGACAGCACTAGGGAAATGACGTCTGTCAGGCACCTTCTGGGCGCTCACCGAGTCACCCTCCACGTGTGTGGGGCTGCAGACCCCAGCCAGGGGCCCTGTGAGCCTTGTGCTCTCCGTGCTGTGCTGAGTCGGGGCGGTCAAGCAACCATAAGAATAGACTTCCAGTTGCCCTCACTTTGCCTCTAATAGAGCCCTCAAGCTGGAGCGCTTGGCAGTGTGCAACCCACCGGCAACTAAGCCCTCCACAAGAACGCCTGGGGACTAGGTGCAAAGGCAAGGCCCGAGTGGAGCGGAGGCCAGGAAGGCGCCAGTAGCATCTCCCAGTCTCACGGAGCCCGCTCCTTTCTGGACTGGAAGCCTAGCCGCGAGGCAAGTCTGGGCAAGGCTCGACCAGGGCAGAGCAGCCTCACGCCAGCACTCTGCCAGATCGGGCCTCTGAGCAGAGCTGGAGCTCTGCCGTACTGGAGGCGCACTCGGCTCCGCCCAAGCAGTGATTGCAGCCCCACGCATCTGGGCTGCCTCCTCTTCTCCCAAGGAGGCTCGCTTCCCTCATGCTGTGCACAAGGCTTCCAGGCGGGGGCGCCCCCCGCCTCCTACAGGTCTTGGCTGAGGAGCTGCTTCCCTGAGCTGGGGCTGTGGACGGGAGCCCAGACACGCAGGGGCAGGCCCCAACCACCTGCACACGTCTCTGCTGGGGAGGAGAGCACTAGGGAAAAAACGTCTGTCAGGCACCTTCTGGGTGCTCACCGAGTTAGCCTCAGCGTGTGTGGGGCTGCAGACCACAGCCAGAGGCCCTGTGAGCCTTGTGCTCTCCGTGCTGTGCTGAGTCTGTGCGGTCAAGCAACCGTAAGAATAGACTTTCAGTTGCCCTCACTTTGCCTCTACTAGAGCCCTCAAGGTGGAGCGCTTGGCAGTGTGCAACCCACCGGCAACAAAGCCCTCCACAAGAACGCCTGGGGACTAGGTGCAAAGGCAAGGCAGGAGTGGAGTTGAGGCCAGGAAGGCGCCAGTAGCATCTCCCAGTCTCGCAAAGCCCGCTCCTTTCTGGACTGGAAGCCTAGCCGCGAGGCATGTTTGGGCAAAGCTCGCCCATGGCAGAGCAGCCTCACGCCAGCAACTCTGCCAGATCGTGCCTATGAGCAGAGCTGGAGCTCTGCCGTACTGGAGGCGCACTCGGCTCCGCCAAAGCAGTGAATGCAGCCGCACACAGCAGGGCTGCCTTCTCTTCTCCCGAGTAGGCTCGCTTCCCGCATGCTGTAAACTATGGCTTCCAGGCGGGGCCCCCTACGCCTCCCACAGGTCTTGGCTCAGGAGCTGCTTCCCTGAGCTGGGGCTGTGGACGGGAGCCCAGACACGCAGGGGCAGGCCCCAACCACCTGCACACGTCTCTGCTGGGGAGGAGAGCACTAGGGAATTGACGTCTGTCAGGCAACTTCTGGGCGCTCACCGAGTCAGCCTCAGCGTGTGTGGTGCTGCAGACCCCAGTCAGGGGCCCTGTGAGCCTTGTGCTCTCCGTGCTGTGCTGAGTCTGGGCGGTCAAGCAACCGTAAGAATAGACTTTCAGTTGCCCTCACTTCGCCTCTACTAGAACCCTCAAGCTGGAGCGCTTGGCAGTGTGCAACCCACCGGCAACTAAGCCCTCCACAAGAACGCCTGGGGACTAGGTGCAAAGGCAAGGCAGGAGTGGAGCTGAGGCCAGGAAGGCGCCAGTAGCATCTCCCAGTCTCGCGCAGCCCGCTCCTTTCTGGACTGGAAGCCTAGCCGCGAGGCAAGTCTGGGCAAGGCTCGCCCATGGCAGAGCAGCCTCACGCCAGCCCTCTGCCAGATCGGGCCTCTGAGCAGAGCTGGAGCACTGCCGTACTGGAGGCGCACTCGGCTCCGCCCAAGCAGTGATTGCAGCCCCACGCATCTGGGCTGCCTCCTCTTCTCCCAAGGAGGCTCGCTTCCCTCATGCTGTGCACAAGGCTTCCAGGCGGGGGCGCCCCGGGCCTCCTACAGGTCTTGGCTGAGAAGCTGCTTCCCTGAGCTGGGCCTGTGGACGGGAGCCCAGACACGCAGGGGCAGGCCCCAACCACCTGCACACGTCTCTGCTGGGGAGGAGAGCACTAGGGAAAAGACGTCTGTCAGGCACCTTCTGGGCGCTCACCGAGTCAGCCTCAGCGTGTGTGGGGCTGCAGACCACAGCCAGAGGCCCTGTGAGCCTTCTGCTCTCCGTGCTGTGCTGAGTCTGGGCGGTCAAGCAACTGCTGGAGGAGCCCTGCAGTTGCCCTCCCATTGCCTCTAATAGAGCCCTCTCTGCTGGAGCGCTTGGCAGTGTGCAACCCACCGGCAACTAAGCCCTCCACAAGAACGCCTGAGGACTAGGTGCAAAGGTAAGGCAGGAGTGGTGCTGAGGCCAGGAAGGCGCCAGTAGCTTCTCCCAGTCTCGCGCAGCCCGCTCCTTTCTGGACTGGAAGCCTAGCAGCGAGGCAAGTCTGGGCAAGGCTCGCCCAGGGCAGAGCAGCCTCACGCCAGCCCTCTGCCAGATCGGGCCTCTGAGCAGAGCTGGAGCTCTGCCGTACTGGAGGCGCACTCGGCTCCGCCCAAGCAGTGATTGCAGCCCCACGCATCTGGGCTGCTTTCTCTTCTCCCAAGGAGGCTCGCTTCCCTCATGCTGTGCACAAGGCTTCCAGGCGGGGGCGCCCCGCGCCTCCTACAGGTCTTGGCTGAGGAGCTGCTTCCCTGAGCTGGGGCTGTGGACGGGAGCCCAGACACGCAGGGGCAGGCCCCAACCACCTGCACACGTCTCTGCTGAGGAGGAGAGCACTAGGGAATTGACGTCTGTCAGGCACCTTCTGGGCGCTCACCGAGTCAGCCTCCGCGTGTGTGGGGCTGCAGACCCCAGCCAGGGGCCCTGTGAGCCTTGTGCTCTCCGCGCTGTGCTGAGTCTGGGCGGTCAAGCAACCGTAAGAATAGACTTTCAGTTGCCCTCACTTTGCCTCTAATACAGCCCTCAAGCTGGAGCGCTTGGCAGTGTGCAACCCACCGGCAACTAAGCCCTCCACAAGAACGCCTGGGGACTAGGTGCAAAGGCAAGGCAGGAGTGGAGCTGAGGCCAGGAAGGGGCCAGTAGCATCTCCCAGTCTCGCGCAGCCCGCTCCTTTCTGGACTGGAAGCCTAGCCGCGAGGCAAGTCTGGGCAAGGCTCGCCCAGGGCAGAGCAGCCTCACGCCAGCCCTCTGCCAGATCGGGCCTCTGAGCAGAGCTGGAGCTCTGCCGTACTGGAGGCGCACTCGGCTCCGCCCAAGCAGTGATTGCAGCCCCACGCATCTGGGCTGCCTCTTCTCCCAAGGAGGCTCGCTTCCCTCATGCTGTGCACTAGGCTTCCAGGCGGCGGCGCCCCGCGCCTCCTACAGGTCTTGGCTGAGTAGCTGCTTCCCTGAGCTGGGGCTGTGGACGGGAGCCCAGACACGCAGGGGCAGGCCCCAACCACCTGCACACGTCTCTGCTGGGGAGGAGAGCACTAGGGAAAAGACGTCTGTCAGGCAACTTCTGGGCACTCACCGAGTCAGCCTCCGCGTGTGTGGGGCTGCAGAGCACAGCCAGAGGCCCTGTGAGCCTTGTGCTCTCCGTGCTGTGCTGAGTCTGCGCGGTCAAGCAACCGTAAGAATAGACTTTCAGTTGCCCTCACTTTGCCTCTACTAGAGCCCTCAAGCTGGAGCGCTTGGCAGTGTGCAACCCACCGGCAACTAAGCCCTCCACAAGAACGCCTGGGGACTAGGTGCAAAGGCAAGGCAGGAGTGGAGCTGAGGCCAGGAAGGCGCCAGTAGCATCTCCCAGTCTCCCGCAGCCCGCTCCTTTCTGGACTGGAAGCCTAGCCGCGAGGCAAGTCTGGGCAAGGCTCGCCCAGGGCAGAGCAGCCTCACGCCAGCCCTCTGCCAGATCGGGCCTCTGAGCAGAGCTGGAGCTCTGCCGTACTGGAGGCGCACTCGGCTCCGCCCAAGCAGTGATTGCAGCCCCACGCATCTGGGCTGCTTTCTCTTCTCCCAAGGAGGCTCGCTTCCCTCATGCTGTGCACAAGGCTTCCAGGCGGGGGCGCCCCGCGCCTCCTACAGGTCTTGGCTGAGGAGCTGCTTCCCTGAGCTGGGGCTGTGGACGGGAGCCCAGACACGCAGGGGCAGGCCCCAACCACCTGCACACGTCTCTGCTGGGGAGGAGAGCACTAGGGAAATGACGTCTGTCAGGCACCTTCTGGGCGCTCACCGATTCAGCCTCCGCGTGTGTGGGGCTGCAGACCCCAGCCAGGGGCCATGTGAGCCTTGTGCTCTCCGCGCTGTGCTGAGTCTGGGCGGTCAAGCAACCGTAAGAATAGACTTTCAGTTGCCCTCACTTTGCCTCTACTAGAGCCCTCAAGCTGGAGCGCTTGGCAGTGTGCAACCCACCGGCAACTAAGCCCTCCACAAGAACGCCTGGGGACTAGGTGCAAAGGCAAGGCAGGAGTGGAGCTGAGGCCAGGAAGGCGCCAGTAGCATCTCCCAGTCTCGCGCAGCCCGCTCCTTTCTGGACTGGAAGCCTAGCCGCGAGGCAAGTTTGGGCAAGGCTCGCCCATGGCGGAGCAGCCTCACGCCAGCAACTCTTCCAGATCGGGCCTCTGAGCAGAGCTGGAGCTCAGCCGTACTGGAGGCGCACTCGGCTCCGCCAAAGCAGTGAATGCAGCCGCACACAGCAGGGCTGCCTTCTCTTCTCCCGAGGAGGCTCGCTTCCCGCATGCTGGAAACTAGGCTTCCAGGCGGGGCCCCCTGCGCCCTCCACAGGTCTTGGCTCAGGAGCTGCTTCCCTGAGCTGGGGCTGTGGACGGGAGCCCAGACACGCAGGGGCAGGCCCCAACCACCTGCACACGTCTCTGCTGGGGAGGAGAGCACTAGGGAAAAGACGTCTGTCAGGCACCTTCTGGGCACTCAACGAGTCAGCCTCAGCGTGTGTGGGGCTGCAGACCACAGCCAGAGGCCCTGTGAGCCTTGTGCTCTCCGTGCTGTGCTGAGTCTGGGCGGTCAAGCAACCGCTGGAGGAGCCCTGCAGTTGCCCTCCCATTGCCTCTAATAGAGCCCTCTCTGCTGGAGCGCTTGGCAGTGTGCAACCCACCGGCAACTAAGCCCTCCACAAGAACGCCTGAGGATTAGGTGCAAAGGTAAGGCAGGAGTGGTGCTGAGGCCAGGAAGGCGCCAGTAGCATCTCCCAGTCTCGCGCAGCCCGCTCCTTTCTGGACTGGAAGCCTAGCCGCGAGGCAAGTCTGGGCAAGGCTCGCCCAGGGCAGAGCAGCCTCACGCCAGCACTCTGCCAGATCGGGCCTCTGAGCAGAGCTGGAGTTCTGCCGTACTGGAGGCGCACTCGGCTCCGCCAAAGCAGTGAATGCAGCCGCACACAGCAGGGCTGCCTTCTCTTCTCCCGAGGAGGCTCGCTTCCCGCATGCTGGAAACTAGGCTTCCAGGCCGGGCCCCCTGCGCCTCACACAGGTCTTGGCTCAGGAGCTGCTTCCCTGAGCTGGGGCTGTGGACGGGAGCCCAGACACGCAGGGGCAGGCCCCAACCACCTGCACACGTTTCTGCTGGGGTGGACAGCACTAGGGAAATGACGTCTGTCAGGCACCTTCTCGGCGCTCACCGAGTCACCCTCCACGTGTGTGGGGCTGCAGACCCCAGCCAGGGGCCCTGTGAGCCTTGTGCTCTCCGTGCTGTGCTGAGTCGGGGCGGTCAAGCAACCATAAGAATAGACTTCCAGTTGCCCTCACTTTGCCTCTAATAGAGCCCTCAAGCTGGAGCGCTTGGCAGTGTGCAACCCACCGGCAACTAAGCCCTCCACAAGAACGCCTGGGGACTAGGTGCAAAGGCAAGGCCCGAGTGGAGCGGAGGCCAGGAAGGCGCCAGTAGCATCTCCCAGTCTCACGGAGCCCGCTCCTTTCTGGACTGGAAGCCTAGCCGCGAGGCAAGTCTGGGCAAGGCTCGACCAGGGCAGAGCAGCTTCACGCCAGCACTCTGCCAGATCGGGCCTCTGAGCAGAGCTGGAGCTCTGCCGTACTGGAGGCGCACTCGGCTCCGCCCAAGCAGTGATTGCAGCCCCACGCATCTGGGCTGCCTCCTCTTCTCCCAAGGAGGCTCGCTTCCCTCATGCTGTGCACAAGGCTTCCAGGCGGGGGCGCCCCGCGCCTCCTACAGGTCTTGGCTGAGGAGCTGCTTCCCTGAGCTGGGGCTGTGGACGGGAGCCCAGACACGCAGGGGCAGGCCCCAACCACCTGCACACGTCTCTGCTGGGGAGGAGAGCACTAGGGAAAAAACGTCTGTCAGGCACCTTCTGGGTGCTCACCGAGTTAGCCTCAGCGTGTGTGGGGCTGCAGACCACAGCCAGAGGCCCTGTGAGCCTTGTGCTCTCCGTGCTGTGCTGAGTCTGTGCGGTCAAGCAACCGTAAGAATAGACTTTCAGTTGCTCTCACTTTGCCTCTACTAGAGCCCTCAAGGTGGAGCGCTTGGCAGTGTGCAACCCACCGGCAACAAAGCCCTCCACAAGAACGCCTGGGGACTAGGTGCAAAGGCAAGGCAGGAGTGGAGTTGAGGCCAGGAAGGCGCCAGTAGCATCTCCCAGTCTCGCACAGCCCGCTCCTTTCTGGACTGGAAGCCTAGCCGCGAGGCATGTTTGGGCAAAACTCGCCCATGGCAGAGCAGCCTCACGCCAGCAACTCTGCCAGATCGGGCCTATGAGCAGAGCTGGAGCTCTGCCGTACTGGAGGCGCACTCGGCTCCGCCAAAGCAGTGAATGCAGCCGCACACAGCAGGGCTGCCTTCTCTTCTCCCGAGTAGGCTCGCTTCCCGCATGCTGTAAACTATGGCTTCCAGGCGGGGCCCCCTACGCCTCCCACAGGTCTTGGCTCAGGAGCTGCTTCCCTGAGCTGGGGCTGTGGACGGGAGCCCAGACACGCAGGGGCAGGCCCCAACCACCTGCACACGTCTCTGCTGGGGAGGAGAGCACTAGGGAATTGACGTCTGTCAGGCAACTTCTGGGCGCTCACCGAGTCAGCCTCAGCGTGTGTGGTGCTAGAGACCCCAGCCAGGGACCCTGTGAGCCTTGTGCTCTCCGTGCTGTGCTGAGTCTGGGCGGTCAAGCAACCGTAAGAATAGACTTTCAGTTGCCCTCACTTCGCCTCTACTAGAACCCTCAAGCTGGAGCGCTTGGCAGTGTGCAACCCACCGGCAACTAAGCCCTCCACAAGAACGCCAGGGGACTAGGTGCAAAGGCAAGGCAGGAGTGGAGCTGAGGCCAGGAAGGCGCCAGTAGCATCTCCCAGTCTCGCGCAGCCCGCTCCTTTCTGGACTGGAAGCCTAGCCGCGAGGCAAGTCTGGGCAAGGCTCGCCCATGGCAGAGCAGCCTCACGCCAGCCCTCTGCCAGATCGGGCCTCTGAGCAGAGCTGGAGCTCTGCCGTACTGGAGGCGCACTCGGCTCCGCCCAAGCAGTGATTGCAGCCCCACGCATCTGGGCTGCCTCCTCTTCTCCCAAGGAGGCTCGCTTCCCTCATGCTGTGCACAAGGCTTCCAGGCGGGGGCGCCCCGCGCCTCCTACAGGTCTTGGCTGAGAAGCTGCTTCCCTGAGCTGGGCCTGTGGACGGGAGCCCAGACACGCAGGGGCAGGCCCCAACCACCTGCACACGTCTCTGCTGGGGAGGAGAGCACTAGGGAAAAGACGTCTGTCAGGCACCTTCTGGGCGCTCACCGAGTCAGCCTCAGCGTGTGTGGGGCTGCAGACCACAGCCAGAGGCCCTGTGAGCCTTCTGCTCTCCGTGCTGTGCTGAGTCTGGGCGGTCAAGCAACTGCTGGAGGAGCCCTGCAGTTGCCCTCCCATTGCCTCTAATAGAGCCCTCTCTGCTGGAGCGCTTGGCAGTGTGCAACCCACCGGCAACTAAGCCCTCCACAAGAACGCCTGAGGACTAGGTGCAAAGGTAAGGCAGGAGTGGTGCTGAGGCCAGGAAGGCGCCAGTAGCTTCTCCCAGTCTCGCGCAGCCCGCTCCTTTCTGGACTGGAAGCCTAGCCGCGAGGCAAGTCTGGGCAAGGCTCGCCCAGGGCAGAGCAGCCTCACGCCAGCAACTCTGCCAGATCGGGCCTCTGAGCAGAGCTGGAGCTCTGCCGTACTGGAGGCGCACTCGGCTCCGCCAAAGCAGTGAATGCAGCCGCACACAGCAGGGCTGCCTTCTCTTCTCCCGAGGAGGCTCGCTTCCCGCATGCTGTAAACTAGGCTTCCAGGCGGGGCCCCCTGCGCCCTCCACAGGTCTTGGCTGAGGAGCTGCTTCCCTGAGCTGGGGCTGTGGACGGGAGCCCAGACACGCAGGGGCAGGCCCCAACCACCTGCACACGTCTCTGCTGGGGAGGAGAGCCCTAGGGAAAAGACGTCTGTCAGGCACCTTCTGGGCGCTCACCGAGTCAGCCTCAGCGTGTGTGGGGCTGCAGACCACAGCCAGAGGCCCTGTGAGCCTTGTGCTCTCCGTGCTGTGCTGAGTCTGGGCGGTCAAGCAACCGCTGGAGGAGCCCTGCAGTTGCCCTCCCATTGCTTCTAATAGAGCCCTCTCTGCTGGAGCGCTTGGCAGTGTGCAACCCACCGGCAACTAAGCCCTCCACAAGAACGCCTGAGGACTAGGTGCAAAGGTAAGGCAGGAGTGGTGCTGAGGCCAGGAAGGCGCCAGTAGCATCTCCCAGTCTCGCGCAGCCCGCTCCTTTCTGGACTGGAAGCCTAGCCGCGAGGCAAGTCTGGGCAAGGCTCGCCCAGGGCAGAGCAGCCTCACGCCAGCCCTCTGCCAGATCGGGCCTCTGAGCAGAGCTGGAGCTCTGCCGTACAGGAGGCGCACTCGGCTCCGCCCAAGCAGTGATTGCAGCCCCACGCATCTGGGCTGCTTTCTCTTCTCCCAAGGAGGCTCGCTTCCCTCATGCTGTGCACAAGGCTTCCAGGCGGGGGCGCCCCGCGCCTCCTACAGGTCTTGGCTGAGGAGCTGCTTCCCTGAGCTGGGGCTGTGGACGGGAGCCCAGACACGCAGGGGCAGGCCCCAACCACCTGCACACGTCTCTGCTGAGGAGGAGAGCACTAGGGAATTGACGTCTGTCAGGCACCTTCTGGGCGCTCACCGAGTCAGCCTCCGCGTGTGTGGGGCTGCAGACCCCAGCCAGGGGCCCTGTGAGCCTTGTGCTCTCCGCGCTGTGCTGAGTCTGGGCGGTCAAGCAACCGTAAGAATAGACTTTCAGTTGCCCTCACTTTGCCTCTAATACAGCCCTCAAGCTGGAGCGCTTGGCAGTGTGCAACCCACCGGCAACTAAGCCCTCCACAAGAACGCCTGGGGACTAGGTGCAAAGGCAAGGCAGGAGTGGAGCTGAGGCCAGGAAGGCGCCAGTAGCATCTCCCAGTCTCGCGCAGCCCGCTCCTTTCTGGACTGGAAGCCTAGCCGCGAGGCAAGTTTGGGCAAGGCTCGCCCATGGCGGAGCAGCCTCACGCCAGCAACTCTTCCAGATCGGGCCTCTGAGCAGAGCTGGAGCTCAGCCGTACTGGAGGCGCACTCGGCTCCGCCAAAGCAGTGAATGCAGCCGCACACAGCAGGGCTGCCTTCTCTTCTCCCGAGGAGGCTCGCTTCCCGCATGCTGGAAACTAGGCTTCCAGGCGGGGCCCCCTGCGCCCTCCACAGGTCTTGGCTCAGGAGCTGCTTCCCTGAGCTGGGGCTGTGGACGGGAGCCCAGACACGCAGGGGCAGGCCCCAACCACCTGCACACGTCTCTGCTGGGGAGGAGAGCACTAGGGAAAAGACGTCTGTCAGGCACCTTCTGGGCACTCAACGAGTCAGCCTCAGCGTGTGTGGGGCTGCAGACCACAGCCAGAGGCCCTGTGAGCCTTGTGCTCTCCGTGCTGTGCTGAGTCTGGGCGGTCAAGCAACCGCTGGAGGAGCCCTGCAGTTGCCCTCCCATTGCCTCTAATAGAGCCCTCTCTGCTGGAGCGCTTGGCAGTGTGCAACCCACCGGCAACTAAGCCCTCCACAAGAACGCCTGAGGATTAGGTGCAAAGGTAAGGCAGGAGTGGTGCTGAGGCCAGGAAGGCGCCAGTAGCATCTCCCAGTCTCGCGCAGCCCGCTCCTTTCTGGACTGGAAGCCTAGCCGCGAGGCAAGTCTGGGCAAGGCTCGCCCAGGGCAGAGCAGCCTCACGCCAGCACTCTGCCAGATCGGGCCTCTGAGCAGAGCTGGAGTTCTGCCGTACTGGAGGCGCACTCGGCTCCGCCAAAGCAGTGAATGCAGCCGCACACAGCAGGGCTGCCTTCTCTTCTCCCGAGGAGGCTCGCTTCCCGCATGCTGGAAACTAGGCTTCCAGGCCGGGCCCCCTGCGCCTCACACAGGTCTTGGCTCAGGAGCTGCTTCCCTGAGCTGGGGCTGTGGACGGGAGCCCAGACACGCAGGGGCAGGCCCCAACCACCTGCACACGTTTCTGCTGGGGTGGACAGCACTAGGGAAATGACGTCTGTCAGGCACCTTCTCGGCGCTCACCGAGTCACCCTCCACGTGTGTGGGGCTGCAGACCCCAGCCAGGGGCCCTGTGAGCCTTGTGCTCTCCGTGCTGTGCTGAGTCGGGGCGGTCAAGCAACCATAAGAATAGACTTCCAGTTGCCCTCACTTTGCCTCTAATAGAGCCCTCAAGCTGGAGCGCTTGGCAGTGTGCAACCCACCGGCAACTAAGCCCTCCACAAGAACGCCTGGGGACTAGGTGCAAAGGCAAGGCCCGAGTGGAGCGGAGGCCAGGAAGGCGCCAGTAGCATCTCCCAGTCTCACGGAGCCCGCTCCTTTCTGGACTGGAAGCCTAGCCGCGAGGCAAGTCTGGGCAAGGCTCGACCAGGGCAGAGCAGCTTCACGCCAGCACTCTGCCAGATCGGGCCTCTGAGCAGAGCTGGAGCTCTGCCGTACTGGAGGCGCACTCGGCTCCGCCCAAGCAGTGATTGCAGCCCCACGCATCTGGGCTGCCTCCTCTTCTCCCAAGGAGGCTCGCTTCCCTCATGCTGTGCACAAGGCTTCCAGGCGGGGGCGCCCCGCGCCTCCTACAGGTCTTGGCTGAGGAGCTGCTTCCCTGAGCTGGGGCTGTGGACGGGAGCCCAGACACGCAGGGGCAGGCCCCAACCACCTGCACACGTCTCTGCTGGGGAGGAGAGCACTAGGGAAAAAACGTCTGTCAGGCACCTTCTGGGTGCTCACCGAGTTAGCCTCAGCGTGTGTGGGGCTGCAGACCACAGCCAGAGGCCCTGTGAGCCTTGTGCTCTCCGTGCTGTGCTGAGTCTGTGCGGTCAAGCAACCGTAAGAATAGACTTTCAGTTGCTCTCACTTTGCCTCTACTAGAGCCCTCAAGGTGGAGCGCTTGGCAGTGTGCAACCCACCGGCAACAAAGCCCTCCACAAGAACGCCTGGGGACTAGGTGCAAAGGCAAGGCAGGAGTGGAGTTGAGGCCAGGAAGGCGCCAGTAGCATCTCCCAGTCTCGCACAGCCCGCTCCTTTCTGGACTGGAAGCCTAGCCGCGAGGCATGTTTGGGCAAAACTCGCCCATGGCAGAGCAGCCTCACGCCAGCAACTCTGCCAGATCGGGCCTATGAGCAGAGCTGGAGCTCTGCCGTACTGGAGGCGCACTCGGCTCCGCCAAAGCAGTGAATGCAGCCGCACACAGCAGGGCTGCCTTCTCTTCTCCCGAGTAGGCTCGCTTCCCGCATGCTGTAAACTATGGCTTCCAGGCGGGGCCCCCTACGCCTCCCACAGGTCTTGGCTCAGGAGCTGCTTCCCTGAGCTGGGGCTGTGGACGGGAGCCCAGACACGCAGGGGCAGGCCCCAACCACCTGCACACGTCTCTGCTGGGGAGGAGAGCACTAGGGAATTGACGTCTGTCAGGCAACTTCTGGGCGCTCACCGAGTCAGCCTCAGCGTGTGTGGTGCTAGAGACCCCAGCCAGGGACCCTGTGAGCCTTGTGCTCTCCGTGCTGTGCTGAGTCTGGGCGGTCAAGCAACCGTAAGAATAGACTTTCAGTTGCCCTCACTTCGCCTCTACTAGAACCCTCAAGCTGGAGCGCTTGGCAGTGTGCAACCCACCGGCAACTAAGCCCTCCACAAGAACGCCAGGGGACTAGGTGCAAAGGCAAGGCAGGAGTGGAGCTGAGGCCAGGAAGGCGCCAGTAGCATCTCCCAGTCTCGCGCAGCCCGCTCCTTTCTGGACTGGAAGCCTAGCCGCGAGGCAAGTCTGGGCAAGGCTCGCCCATGGCAGAGCAGCCTCACGCCAGCCCTCTGCCAGATCGGGCCTCTGAGCAGAGCTGGAGCTCTGCCGTACTGGAGGCGCACTCGGCTCCGCCCAAGCAGTGATTGCAGCCCCACGCATCTGGGCTGCCTCCTCTTCTCCCAAGGAGGCTCGCTTCCCTCATGCTGTGCACAAGGCTTCCAGGCGGGGGCGCCCCGCGCCTCCTACAGGTCTTGGCTGAGAAGCTGCTTCCCTGAGCTGGGCCTGTGGACGGGAGCCCAGACACGCAGGGGCAGGCCCCAACCACCTGCACACGTCTCTGCTGGGGAGGAGAGCACTAGGGAAAAGACGTCTGTCAGGCACCTTCTGGGCGCTCACCGAGTCAGCCTCAGCGTGTGTGGGGCTGCAGACCACAGCCAGAGGCCCTGTGAGCCTTCTGCTCTCCGTGCTGTGCTGAGTCTGGGCGGTCAAGCAACTGCTGGAGGAGCCCTGCAGTTGCCCTCCCATTGCCTCTAATAGAGCCCTCTCTGCTGGAGCGCTTGGCAGTGTGCAACCCACCGGCAACTAAGCCCTCCACAAGAACGCCTGAGGACTAGGTGCAAAGGTAAGGCAGGAGTGGTGCTGAGGCCAGGAAGGCGCCAGTAGCTTCTCCCAGTCTCGCGCAGCCCGCTCCTTTCTGGACTGGAAGCCTAGCCGCGAGGCAAGTCTGGGCAAGGCTCGCCCAGGGCAGAGCAGCCTCACGCCAGCAACTCTGCCAGATCGGGCCTCTGAGCAGAGCTGGAGCTCTGCCGTACTGGAGGCGCACTCGGCTCCGCCAAAGCAGTGAATGCAGCCGCACACAGCAGGGCTGCCTTCTCTTCTCCCGAGGAGGCTCGCTTCCCGCATGCTGTAAACTAGGCTTCCAGGCGGGGCCCCCTGCGCCCTCCACAGGTCTTGGCTGAGGAGCTGCTTCCCTGAGCTGGGGCTGTGGACGGGAGCCCAGACACGCAGGGGCAGGCCCCAACCACCTGCACACGTCTCTGCTGGGGAGGAGAGCCCTAGGGAAAAGACGTCTGTCAGGCACCTTCTGGGCGCTCACCGAGTCAGCCTCAGCGTGTGTGGGGCTGCAGACCACAGCCAGAGGCCCTGTGAGCCTTGTGCTCTCCGTGCTGTGCTGAGTCTGGGCGGTCAAGCAACCGCTGGAGGAGCCCTGCAGTTGCCCTCCCATTGCTTCTAATAGAGCCCTCTCTGCTGGAGCGCTTGGCAGTGTGCAACCCACCGGCAACTAAGCCCTCCACAAGAACGCCTGAGGACTAGGTGCAAAGGTAAGGCAGGAGTGGTGCTGAGGCCAGGAAGGCGCCAGTAGCATCTCCCAGTCTCGCGCAGCCCGCTCCTTTCTGGACTGGAAGCCTAGCCGCGAGGCAAGTCTGGGCAAGGCTCGCCCAGGGCAGAGCAGCCTCACGCCAGCCCTCTGCCAGATCGGGCCTCTGAGCAGAGCTGGAGCTCTGCCGTACAGGAGGCGCACTCGGCTCCGCCCAAGCAGTGATTGCAGCCCCACGCATCTGGGCTGCTTTCTCTTCTCCCAAGGAGGCTCGCTTCCCTCATGCTGTGCACAAGGCTTCCAGGCGGGGGCGCCCCGCGCCTCCTACAGGTCTTGGCTGAGGAGCTGCTTCCCTGAGCTGGGGCTGTGGACGGGAGCCCAGACACGCAGGGGCAGGCCCCAACCACCTGCACACGTCTCTGCTGAGGAGGAGAGCACTAGGGAATTGACGTCTGTCAGGCACCTTCTGGGCGCTCACCGAGTCAGCCTCCGCGTGTGTGGGGCTGCAGACCCCAGCCAGGGGCCCTGTGAGCCTTGTGCTCTCCGCGCTGTGCTGAGTCTGGGCGGTCAAGCAACCGTAAGAATAGACTTTCAGTTGCCCTCACTTTGCCTCTAATACAGCCCTCAAGCTGGAGCGCTTGGCAGTGTGCAACCCACCGGCAACTAAGCCCTCCACAAGAACGCCTGGGGACTAGGTGCAAAGGCAAGGCAGGAGTGGAGCTGAGGCCAGGAAGGGGCCAGTAGCATCTCCCAGTCTCGCGCAGCCCGCTCCTTTCTGGACTGGAAGCCTAGCCGCGAGGCAAGTCTGGGCAAGGCTCGCCCAGGGCAGAGCAGCCTCACGCCAGCCCTCTGCCAGATCGGGCCTCTGAGCAGAGCTGGAGCTCTGCCGTACTGGAGGCGCACTCGGCTCCGCCCAAGCAGTGATTGCAGCCCCACGCATCTGGGCTGCCTCTTCTCCCAAGGAGGCTCGCTTCCCTCATGCTGTGCACTAGGTTTCCAGGCGGCGGCGCCCCGCGCCTCCTACAGGTCTTGGCTGAGTAGCTGCTTCCCTGAGCTGGGGCTGTGGACGGGAGCCCAGACACGCAGGGGCAGGCCCCAACCACCTGCACACGTCTCTGCTGGGGAGGAGAGCACTAGGGAAAAGACGTCTGTCAGGCAACTTCTGGGCACTCACCGAGTCAGCCTCCGCGTGTGTGGGGCTGCAGAGCACAGCCAGAGGCCCTGTGAGCCTTGTGCTCTCCGTGCTGTGCTGAGTCTGCGCGGTCAAGCAACCGTAAGAATAGACTTTCAGTTGCCCTCACTTTGCCTCTACTAGAGCCCTCAAGCTGGAGCGCTTGAGAGTGTGCAACCCACCGGCAACTAAGCCCTCCACAAGAACGCCTGAGGATTAGGTGCAAAGGTAAGGCAGGAGTGGTGCTGAGGCAAGGAAGGCGCCAGTAGCATCTCCCAGTCTCGCGCAGCCCGCTCCTTTCTGGACTGGAAGCCTAGCCGCGAGGCAAGTCTGGGCAAGGCTCGCCCAGGGCAGAGCAGCCTCACGCCAGCACTCTGCCAGATCGGGCCTCTGAGCAGAGCTGGAGCTCTGCCGTACTGGAGGCGCACTCGGCTCCGCCAAAGCAGTGAATGCAGCCGCACACAGCAGGGCTGCCTTCTCTTCTCCCGAGGAGGCTCGCTTCCCGCATGCTGGAAACTAGGCTTCCAGGCCGGGCCCCCTGCGCCTCACACAGGTCTTGGCTCAGGAGCTGCTTCCCTGAGCTGGGGCTGTGGACGGGAGCCCAGACACGCAGGGGCAGGCCCCAACCACCTGCACACGTTTCTGCTGGGGTGGACAGCACTAGGGAAATGACGTCTGTCAGGCACCTTCTGGGCGCTCACCGAGTCACACTCCACGTGTGTGGGGCTGCAGACCCCAGCCAGGGGCCCTGTGAGCCTTGTGCTCTCCGTGCTGTGCTGAGTCGGGGCGGTCAAGCAACCATAAGAATAGACTTCCAGTTGCCCTCACTTTGCCTCTAATAGAGCCCTCAAGCTGGAGCGCTTGGCAGTGTGCAACCCACCGGCAACTAAGCCCTCCACAAGAACGCCTGGGGACTAGGTGCAAAGGCAAGGCCCGAGTGGAGCGGAGGCCAGGAAGGCGCCAGTAGCATCTCCCAGTCTCACGGAGCCCGCTCCTTTCTGGACTGGAAGCCTAGCCGCGAGGCAAGTCTGGGCAAGGCTCGACCAGGGCAGAGCAGCCTCACGCCAGCACTCTGCCAGATCGGGCCTCTGAGCAGAGCTGGAGCTCTGCCGTACTGGAGGCGCACTCGGCTCCGCCCAAGCAGTGATTGCAGCCCCACGCATCTGGGCTGCCTCCTCTTCTCCCAAGGAGGCTCGCTTCCCTCATGCTGTGCACAAGGCTTCCAGGCGGGGGCGCCACGCGCCTCCTACAGGTCTTGGCTGAGGAGCTGCTTCCCTGAGCTGGGGCTGTGGACGGGAGCCCAGACACGCAGGGGCAGGCCCCAACCACCTGCACACGTCTCTGCTGGGGAGGAGAGCACTAGGGAAAAAACGTCTGTCAGGCACCTTCTGGGTGCTCACCGAGTTAGCCTCAGCGTGTGTGGGGCTGCAGACCACAGCCAGAGGCCCTGTGAGCCTTGTGCTCTCCGTGCTGTGCTGAGTCTGTGCGGTCAAGCAACCGTAAGAATAGACTTTCAGTTGCCCTCACTTTGCCTCTACTAGAGCCCTCAAGGTGGAGCGCTTGGCAGTGTGCAACCCACCGGCAACAAAGCCCTCCACAAGAACGCCTGGGGACTAGGTGCAAAGGCAAGGCAGGAGTGGAGTTGAGGCCAGGAAGGCGCCAGTAGCATCTCCCAGTCTCGCACAGCCCGCTCCTTTCTGGACTGGAAGCCTAGCCGCGAGGCATGTTTGGGCAAAGCTCGCCCATGGCAGAGCAGCCTCACGCCAGCAACTCTGCCAGATCGGGCCTATGAGCAGAGCTGGAGCTCTGCCGTACTGGAGGCGCACTCGGCTCCGCCAAAGCAGTGAATGCAGCCGCACACAGCAGGGCTGCCTTCTCTTCTCCCGAGTAGGCTCGCTTCCCGCATGCTGTAAACTATGGCTTCCAGGCGGGGCCCCCTACGCCTCCCACAGGTCTTGGCTCAGGAGCTGCTTCCCTGAGCTGGGGCTGTGGACGGGAGCCCAGACACGCAGGGGCAGGCCCCAACCACCTGCACACGTCTCTGCTGGGGAGGAGAGCACTAGGGAATTGACGTCTGTCAGGCAACTTCTGGGCGCTCACCGAGTCAGCCTCAGCGTGTGTGGTGCTAGAGACCCCAGCCAGGGGCCCTGTGAGCCTTGTGCTCTCCGTGCTGTGCTGAGTCTGGGCGGTCAAGCAACCGTAAGAATAGACTTTCAGTTGCCCTCACTTCGCCTCTACTAGAACCCTCAAGCTGGAGCGCTTGGCAGTGTGCAACCCACCGGCAACTAAGCCCTCCACAAGAACGCCAGGGGACTAGGTGCAAAGGCAAGGCAGGAGTGGAGCTGAGGCCAGGAAGGGGCCAGTAGCATCTCCCAGTCTCGCGCAGCCCGCTCCTTTCTGGACTGGAAGCCTAGCCGCGAGGCAAGTCTGGGCAAGGCTCGCCCAGGGCAGAGCAGCCTCACGCCAGCCCTCTGCCAGATCGGGCCTCTGAGCAGAGCTGGAGCTCTGCCGTACTGGAGGCGCACTCGGCTCCGCCCAAGCAGTGATTGCAGCCCCACGCATCTGGGCTGCCTCCTCTTCTCCCAAGGAGGCTCGCTTCCCTCATGCTGTGCACAAGGCTTCCAGGCGGGGGCGCCCCGCGCCTCCTACAGGTCTTGGCTGAGGAGCTGCTTCGCTGAGCTGGGGCTGTGGACGGGAGCCCAGACACGCAGGGGCAGGCCCCAACCACCTGCACACGTCTCTGCTGGGGAGGAGAGCACTAGGGAAAAGACGTCTGTCAGGCACCTTCTGGGCGCTCACCGAGTCAGCCTCAGCGTGTGTGGGGCTGCAGACCACAGCCAGAGGCCCTGTGAGCCTTGTGCTCTCCGTGCTGTGCTGAGTCTGGGCGGTCAAGCAACTGCTGGAGGCGCCCTGCAGTTGCCCTCCCATTGCCTCTAATAGAGCCCTCTCTGCTGGAGCGCTTGGCAGTGTGCAACCCACCGGCAACTAAGCCCTCCACAAGAACGCCTGAGGACTAGGTGCAAAGGTAAGGTAGGAGTGGTGCTGAGGCCAGGAAGGCGCCAGTAGCATCTCCCAGTCTCGCGCAGCCCGCTCCTTTCTGGACTGGAAGCCTAGCCGCGAGGCAAGTCTGGGCAAGGCTCGCCCAGGGCAGAGCAGCCTCACGCCAGCAACTCTGCCAGATCGGGCCTCTGAGCAGAGCTGGAGCTCTGCCGTACTGGAGGCGCACTCGGCTCCGCCAAAGCAGTGAATGCAGCCGCACACAGCAGGGCTGCCTTCTCTTCTCCCGAGGAGGCTCGCTTCCCGCATGCTGGAAACTAGGCTTCCAGGCGGGGCCCCCTGCGCCCTCCACAGGTCTTGGCTCAGGAGCTGCTTCCCTGAGCTGGGGCTGTGGACGGGAGCCCAGACACGCAGGGGCAGGCCCCAACCACCTGCACACGTCTCTGCTGGGGAGGAGAGCACTACGGAAAAGACGTCTGTCAGGAACCTTCTGGGCGCTCACCGAGTCAGCCTCAGCGTGTGTGGGGCTGCAGACCACAGCCAGAGGCCCTGTGAGCCTTGTGCTCTCCGTGCTGTGCTGAGTCTGGGCGGTCAAGCAACCGTAAGAATAGACTTTCAGTTGCCCTCACTTTGCCTCTACTAGAGCCCTCAAGCTGGAGCGCTTGGCAGTGTGCAACCCACCGGCAACTAAGCCCTCCACAAGAACGCCTGGGGACTAGGTGCAAAGGCAAGGCAGGAGTGGAGCTGAGGCCAGGAAGGCGCCAGTAGCATCTCCCAGTCTCGCGCAGCCCGCTCCTTTCTGGACTGGAAGCCTAGCCGCGAGGCAAGTCTGGGCAAGGCTCGCCCAGGGCAGAGCAGCCTCACGACAGCACTCTGCCAGATCGGGCCTCTGAGCAGAGCTGGAGCTCTGCCGTACTGGAGGCGCACTCGGCTCTGCCCAAGCAGTGATTGCAGCCCCACGCATCTGGGCTGCCTCCTCTTCTCCCAAGGAGGCTCGCTTCCCTCATGCTGTGCACAAGGCTTCCAGGCGGGGGCGCCCCGCGCCTCCTACAGGTCTTGGTGAGGAGCTGCTTCCCTGAGCTGGGGCTGTGGACGGGAGCCCAGACACGCAGGGGCAGGCCCCAACCACCTGCACACGTCTCTGCTGGGGAGGAGAGCACTAGGGAATTGACGTCTGTCAGGCAACTTCTGGGCGCTCACCGAGTCAGCCTCCGCGTGTGTGGGGCTGCAGACCCCAGCCAGGGGCCCTGTGAGCCTTGTGCTCTCCGTGCTGTGCTGAGTCTGGGCGTTCAAGCAACCGCTGGAGGAGCCCTTCAGTTGCCCTCCCATTGTTTCTAATAGAGCCCTCTCTGCTGGAGCGCTTGGCAGTGTGCAACCCACCGGCAACTAAGCCCTCCACAAGAACGCCTGGGGACTAGGTGCAAAGGCAAGGCAGGAGTGGTGCTGAGGCCAGGAAGGCGCCAGTAGCATCTCCCAGTCTCGCGCAGCCCGCTCCTTTCTGGACTGGAAGCCTAGCCGCGAGGCAAGTCTGGGCAAGGCTCGCCCAGGGCAGATCAGCCTCACGCCAGCAACTCTGCCAGATCGGGCCTCTGAGCAGAGCTGGAGCTCTGCCGTACTGGAGGCGCACTCGGCTCCGCCAAAGCAGTGAATGCAGCCGCACACAGCAGGGCTGCCTTCTCTTCTCCCGAGGAGGCTCGCTTCCCGCATGCTGGAAACTAGGCTTCCAGGCGGGGCCCCCTGCGCCTCACACAGGTCTTGGCTCAGGAGCTGCTTCCCTGAGCTGCGGCTGTGGACGGGAGCCCAGACACGCAGGGGCAGCCCCAACCACCTGCACACGTCTCTGCTGGGGTGGACAGCACTAGGGAAATGACGTCTGTCAGGCACCTTCTGGGCGCTCACCGAGTCAGCCTCCGCGTGTGTGGGGCTGCAGACCCCAGCCAGGGGCCCTGTGAGCCTTGTGCTCTCCGTGCTGTGCTGAGTCTGGGCGGTCAAGCAACCATAAGAATAGACTTCCAGTTGCCCTCACTTTGCCTCTAATAGAGCCCTCAAGCTGGAGCGCTTGGCAGTGTGCAACCCAACGGCAACTAAGCCCTCCACAAGAACGCTTGGGGACTAGGTGCAAAGGGAAGGCAGGAGTGGAGCTGAGGCCAGGAAGGCGCCAGTAGCATCTCCCAGTCTCGCGCAGCCCGCTCCTTTCTGGACTGGAAGCCTAGCCGCGAGGCAAGTCTGGGCAAGGCTCGCCCAGGGCAGAGCAGCCTCACGCCAGCACTCTGCCAGATCGGGCCTCTGAGCAGAGCTGGAGCTCTGCCGTACTGGAGGCACACTCGGCTCCACCCAAGCAGTGATTGCAGCCCCACGCATCTGGGCTGCCTCCTCTTCACCCAAGGAGGCTCGCTTCCCTCATGCTGTGCACAAGGCTTCCAGGCGGGGGCGCCCGCGCCTCCTACAGGTCTTGGCTGAGGAGCTGCTTCCCTGAGCTGGGGCTGTGGACGGGAGCCCAGACACGCAGGGGCAGGCCCCAACCACCTACACACGTCTCTGCTGGGGAGGAGAGCACTAGGGAAAAGACGTCTGTCAGGCACCTTCTGGGCGCTCACCGAGTCAGCCTCAGCGTGTGTGGGGCTGCAGACCACAGCCAGAGGCCCTGTGAGCCTTGTGCTCTCCGTGCTGTGCTGTGTCTGGGCGTTCAAGCAACCGCTGGAGGAGCCCTTCAGTTGCCCTCCCATTGTTTCTAATAGAGCCCTCTCTGCTGGAGCGCTTGGCAGTGTGCAACCCACCGGCAACTAAGCCTTCCAGAAGAACGCCTGAGGACTAGGTGCAAAGGTAAGGCAGGAGTGGTGCTGAGGCCAGGAAGGCGCCAGTAGCATCTCCCAGTCTCGCGCAGCCCGCTCCTTTCTGGACTGGAAGCCTAGCCGCGAGCAAGTCTGGGCAAGGCTCGCCCAGGGCAGAGTAGCCTACGCCAGCAACTCTGCCAGATCGGGCCTCTGAGCAGAGCTGGAGCTCTGCCGTACAGGAGGCGCACTCGGCTCCGCCAAAGCAGTGAATGCAGCCGCACACAGCAGGGCTGCCTTCTCTTCTCCCGAGGAGGCTCGCTTCCCGCATGCTGGAAACTAGGCTTCCAGGCGGGGCCTCCTGCGCCACACACAGGTCTTGGCTCAGGAGCTGTTTCCCTGAGCTGGGGCTGTGGATGGGAGCCCAGACACGCAGGTGCAGGCCCAAACCACCTGCACACGTCTCTGCTGGGGTGGACAGCACTAGGGAAATGACGTCTGTCAGGCAACTTCTGGGCGCTCACCGAGTCACCCTCCGCGTGTGTGGGGCTGCAGACCCCAGCCAGGGGCCCTGTGAGCCTTGTGCTCTCCGTGCTGTGCTGAGTCTGGGCGGTCAAGCAACCGTAAGAATAGACTTTCAGTTGCCCTCACTTTGACTCTACTAGAGCCCTCAAGGTGGAGCGCTTGGCAGTTAGCAACCCACCGGCAACTAAGCCCTCCACAAGAACGCCTGGGGACTAGGTGCAAAGGCAAGGCAGGAGTGGTGCTGAGGGCAGGAATGCGCCAGTAGCATCTCCCAGTCTCGCGCAGCCCGCTCCTTTCTGGACTGGAAGCCTAGCCGCGAGGCAAGTCTGGGCAAGGCTCGCCCAGGGCAGAGCAGCCTCACGCCAGCAACTCTGCCAGATCGGGCCTCTGAGCAGAGCTGGAGCTCTGCCGTACTGGAGGCGCACTCGGCTCCGCCAAAGCAGTGAATGCAGCCGCACACAGCAGGGCTGCCTTCTCTTCTCCCGAGGAGGCTCGCTTCCCACATGCTGTAAACTAGGCTTCCAGGCGGGGCCCCCTGCGCCTCCCACAGGTCTTGGCTCAGGAGCTGCTTCCCTGAGCTGGGGCTGTGGACGGGAGCCCAGACACGCAGGGGCAGGCCCAAACCACCTGCACACGTCTCTGCTGGGGAGGAGAGCACTAGGGAAATGACGTCTGTCAGGCACCTTCTGGGCGCTCACCGAGTCAGCCTCCTCGTGTGTGGGGCTGCAGACCACAGCCAGTGGCCCTGTGAGCCTTGTGCTCTCCGTGCTGTGCTGAGTCTGGGCGGTCAAGCAACCGTAAGAATAGACTTTCAGTTGCCCTCACTTTCCCTCTACTAGAGCCCTCAAGCTGGAGCGCTTGGCAGTGTGCAACCCACCGGTAACTAAGCCCTCCACAAGAACGCCTGGGGACTACGTGCAAAGGCAAGCAGGAGTAGAGCTGAGGCCAGGAAGGCGCCAGTAGCATCTCCCAGTCTCGCGCAGCCCGCTCCTTTCTGGACTGGAAGCATAGCCGCGAGGCAAGTTTGGGCAAGGCTCGCCCATGGCAGAGCAGCCTCACGCCAGCAACTCTGCCAGATCGGGCCTCTGAGCAGAGCTGGAGCTCTGCCGTACTGGAGGCGCACTCGGCTCCGCCAAAGCAGTGATTGCAGCCCCACGCATCTGGGCTGCCTCCTCTTCTCCCAAGCAGGCTCGCTTCCCTCATGCTGTGCACTAGGCTTCCAGGCGGGGGCGCCCCGCGCCTCCTACAGGTCTTGGCTGAGGAGCTGCTTCCCTGAGCTGGGGCTGTGGACGGGAGCCCAGACACGCAGGGGCAGGCTCAAACCACCTGCACACGTCTCTGCTGGGGAGTAGAGCACTAGGGAATTGACGTCTGTCAGGCACCTTCTGGGCGCTCACCGAGTCAGCATCAGCGTGTGTGGGGCTGCAGACCACAGCCAGAGGCCCTGTGAGCCTTGTGCTCTCCGTGCTGTGCTGAGTCTGGGCGGTCAAGCAACCGTAAGAATAGACTTTCAGTTGCCCTCACTTTGCCTCTACTAGAGCCCTCAAGCTGGAGCCCTTGGCAGTGTGCAACCCACCGGCAACTAAGCCCTCCACAAGAACGCCTGGGGACTAGGTGCAAAGGCAAGGCAGGAGTGGAGCTGAGGCCAGGAAGGCGCCAGTAGCATCTCGCAGTCTCGCGCAGCCCGCTCCTTTCTGGACTGGAAGCCTAGCCGCGAGGCAAGTCTGGGCAAGGCTCGCCCAGGGCAGAGCAGCCTCACGCCAGCAACTCTGCCAGATCGGGCCTCTGAGCAGAGCTGGAGCTCTGCCGTACTGGAGGCGCACTCGGCTCCGCCAAATCAGTGAATGCAGCCGCACACAGCAGGGCTGCCTTCTCTTCTCCCGAGGAGGCTCGCTTCCCGCATGCTGTAAACTAGACTTCCAGGCGGGGCCCCCTGCGCCTCCCACAGGTCTTGATTCAGGAGCTGCTTCCCTGAGCTGGGGCTGTGGACAGGAGCCCAGACACGCAGGGGCAGGCCCCAACCACCTGCACACGTCTCTGCTGGGGAGGAGAGCACTAGGGAAATGTCGTCTGTCAGGCACCTTCTGGGCGCTCACCGAGTCAGCCTCAGCGTGTGTGGGGCTGCAGACCACAGCCAGAGTCCCTGTGAGCCTTGTGCTTTCCGTGCTGTGCTGAGTCTGGGCGCAAAGCAACCACTGGAGGAGCCCTGCAGTTGCCCTCCCATTGCCTCTAATAGAGCACTCTCTGCTGGAGCGCTTGGCAGTGTGCAACCCACGGGCAACTAAGCCCTCCACAAGAACGCCTGAGGACTAAGTGCACAGGTAAAGCAGGCGAGGTGCTGAGGCCAGGAAGGCGCCAGCAGCATCTCCCAGTCTCGCGCAGCCCTCTCCTTTCTGGACTGGAAGCCTAGCCGCGAGGCAAGTCTGCGCAAGGCTCGCCCATGGCAGAGCAGCCTCACGCGAGCAACTCTGCCAGATCGGGCCTCTGAGCAGAGCTGCAGCTCTGCCGTACTGGAGGCGCACTCGGCTCCGCCAAAGCAGTGATTGCAGCCCCACGCATCTGGGCTGCCTCCTCTTCTCCCAAGCAGGCTCGCTTCCCTCATGCTGTGCACTAGGCTTCCAGGCGGGGGCGCCCCGCGCCTCCTACAGGTCTTGGCTGAGGAGCTGCTTCCCTGAGCTGGGGCTGTGGACGGGAGCCCAGACACGCAGGGGCAGGCTCAAACCACCTGCACACGTCTCTGCTGGGGAGTAGAGCACTAGGGAATTGACGTCTGTCAGGCACCTTCTGGGCGCTCACCGAGTCAGCCTCCGCGTGCGTGGGGCTGCAGACCCCAGCCAGGGGCCCTGTGAGCCTTGTGCTCTCCGTGCTGTGCTGAGTCTGGGCGGTCAAGCAACCGCTGGAGGAGCCCTGCAGTTGCCCTCCCATTGCCTCTAATAGAGCCCTCTCTGCTGGAGCGCTTGGCAGTGTGCAACCCACCGGCAACTAAGCCCTCCACAAGAACGCCTGAGGACTAGGTGCAAAGGTAAGGCAGGAGTGGAGCTGAGGCCAGGAAGGCGCCAGTAGCATCTCCCAGTCTCGCGCAGCCCGCTCCTTTCTGGACTGGGAGCCTAGCCGCGAGGCAAGTCTGGGCAAGGCTCGCCCAGGGCAGAGCAGCCTCACGCGAGCAACTCTGCCAGATCGGGCCTCTGAGCAGAGCTGGAGCTCTGCAGTACTGGAGGCGCACTCGGCTCCGCCAAAGCACTGAATGCAGCCGCACACAGCAGGGCTGCCTTGTCTTCTCCCGAGGAGGCTCGCTTCCCGCATGCTGTAAACAAGACTTCCAGTCGGGGCCCCCTGCGTCTCCCACAGTTCTTGGCTCAGGAGCTGCTTCCCTGAGCTGGGGCTGTGGACGGGAGCCCAGACACGCAGGGGCAGGCCCCAACCACCTGCACACGTCTCTGCTGGGGAGGAGAGCACTAGGGAAATGACGTCTGTCAGGCACCTTCTGGGCGCTCACCGAGTCAGCCTCCGCGTGTGTGGGGCTGCAGACCACAGCCAGAGGCCCTGTGAGCCTTGTGCTCTCTGTGCTGTGCTGAGTCTGGGCGGTCAAGCAACCGTAAGAATAGACTTTCAGTTGCCCTCACTTTGCCTCTACTAGAGCCTTCAAGCTGGAGCGCTTGGCAGTGTGCAACCCACCGGCAACTAAGCCCTCCACAAGAACGCCTGGGGACTAGGTGCAAAGGCAAGGCACGAGTGGAGCTGAGGCCAGGAAGGCGCCAGGAGCAGCTCCCAGTCTCGCGCTGCCCGCTCCTTTCTGGACTGGAAGCCTAGCCGCGAGGCAACTCTGGGCAAGGCTCGCCCAGGGCAGAGCAGCCTCACGCCAGCAACTCTGCCAGATCGGGCCTCTGAGCAGAGCTGGAGCTCTGCCGTACTGGAGGCGCACTCGGCTCCGCCCAAGCAGTGATTGCAGCCCCACGCATCTGGGCTGCCTCCTCTTCTCCCAAGGAGGCTCGCTTCCCTCATGCTGTGCACTAGGCTTCCAGGCGGGGGCGCCCCACGCCTCCTACAGGTCTTGGCTGTGGAGCTGCTTCCCTGAGCTGGGGCTGTGGACGGGAGCCCAGACACGCAGGGGCAGGCCCCAACCACCTGCACACGTCTCTGCTGGGGAGGAGAGCACTAGGGAAATGACGCCTGTCAGGCACACTCTGGGCGCTCACCGAGTCAGCCTCCGCGTGTGTGGGGCTGCAGACCACAGCCAGAGGCCCTGTGAGCCTTGTGCTCTCCGTTCTGTGCTGAGTCTGAGCGGTCAAGCAACCGTAAGAATAGACTTTCAGTTGCCCTCACTTTGCCTCTACTAGAGCCCTCAAGCTGGAGCGCTTGGCAGTGTGCAACCCACCGGCAACTAAGCCCTCCACAAGAACGACTGGGGACTAGGTGCAAAGGCAAGGCAGGAGTGGAGCTGAGGCCAGGAACGCGCCAGTAGCATCTCCCAGTCTCGCGCAGCCCGCTCCGTTCTGGACTGGAAGCCTAGCCGCGAGGCAAGTCTGGGCAAGGCTCGCCCAGGGCAGAGCAGCCTCACGCCAGCACTCTGCCAGATCGGGCCTCTGAGCAGAGCTGGAGCTCTACCGTACTGGAGGCGCACTCGGCTCCACCCAAGCAGTGATTGCAGCCCCACGCATCTGGGCTGCCTCCTCTTCTCCCAAGGAGGCTCGCTTCCCTCATGCTGTGCACTAGGCTTCCAGGCGGGGGCGCCCCGCGCCTCCTACAGGTCTTGGCTCAGGAGCTGCTTCCCTGAGCTGGGGCTGTGGACGGGAGCCCAGACACGCAGGGGCAGGCCCCAACCACCTGCACACGTCTCTGCTGCGGAGGAGAGCACTAGGGAAATGACGTCTGTCAGGCACCTTCTGGGCGCTCACCGAGTCAGCCTCAGCGTGTGTGGTGCTGCAGACCACAGCCAGAGGCCCTGTGAGCCTTGTGCTCTCCGTGCTGTGCTGAGTCTGGGCGGTCAAGCAACCGCTGGAGGTGCCCTGCAGTTGCTCTCCCATTGCCTCTAATAGAGCCCTCTCTGCTGGAGCGCTTGGCAGTGTGCAACCCACCGGCAACTAAGCCCTCCACAAGAACGCCTGAGGACTAGGTGCAAAGGTAAGGCAGGATTGGTGCTGAGGCCAGGAAGGCGCCAGTAGCATCTCCCAGTCTCGCGCAGCCCGCTCCTTCCTGGACTGGAAGCCTAGCCGTGAGGCAAGTCTGGGCAAGGCTCGCCCAGGGCAGAGCAGCCTCACGCCAGCAACTCTGCCAGATCGGGCCTCTGAGCAGAGCTGGAGCTCTGCCGTACTGGAGGCGCACTCGGCTCCGCCAAATCAGTGAATGCAGCCGCACACAGCAGGGCTGCCTCCTCTTCTCCCGAGGAGGCTCGCTTCCCGCATGCTGTAAACTAGACTTCCAGGCGGGGCCCCCTGCGCCTCCCACAGGTCTTGATTCAGGAGCTGCTTCCCTGAGCTGGGGCTGTGGACAGGAGCCCAGACACGCAGGGGCAGGCCCCAACCACCTGCACACGTCTCTGCTGGGGAGGAGAGCACTAGGGAAATGTCGTCTGTCAGGCACCTTCTGGGCGCTCACCGAGTCAGCCTCAGCGTGTGTGGGGCTGCAGACCACAGCCAGAGTCCCTGTGAGCCTTGTGCTTTCCGTGCTGTGCTGAGTCTGGGCGGTCAAGCAACCACTGGAGGAGCCCTGCAGTTGCCCTCCCATTGCCTCTAATAGAGCACTCTCTGCTGGAGCGCTTGGCAGTGTGCAACCCACGGGCAACTAAGCCCTCCACAAGAACGCCTGAGGACTAAGTGCACAGGTAAAGCAGGCGAGGTGCTGAGGCCAGGAAGGCGCCAGCAGCATCTCCCAGTCTCGCGCAGCCCGCTCCTTTCTGGACTGGAAGCCTAGCCGCGAGGCAAGTCTGCGCAAGGCTCGCCCATGGCAGAGCAGCCTCACGCGAGCAACTCTGCCAGATCGGGCCTCTGAGCAGAGCTGGAGCTCTGCCGTACTGGAGGCGCACTCGGCTCCGCCAAAGCAGTGAATGCAGCCGCACACAGCAGGGCTGCCTTCTCTTCTACCGAGGAGGCTCGCTTCCCGCATGCTGTAAACTAGTCTTCCAGGCGGGGCCCCCTGCGCCTCCCACAGGTCTTGGCTCAGGAGCTGATTCCCTGAGCTGGGGCTGTGGACGGGAGCCCAGACACGCAGGGGCAGGCCCCAACCACCTGCACACGTCTCTGCTGGGGAGGAGAGCACTAGGGAAATGACGTCTGTCAGGCACGTTCTGGGCGCTCACCGAGTCAGCCTCCGCGTGTGTGGGGCTGCAGACCCCAGCCAGGGGCCCTGTGAGCCTTGTGCTCTCCGTGCTGTGCTGAGTCTGGGCGGTCAAGCAACCGTAAGAATAGACTTTCAGTTGCCCTCACTTTGCCTCTACTAGAGCCCTCAAGCTGGAGCGCTTGGCAGTGTGCAACCCACCGGCAACTAAGCCCTCCACAAGAACGCCTGGGGACTAGGTGCAAAGGCAAGGAAGGAGTGGAGCTGAGGCCAGGAAGGCGCCAGTAGCATCTCCCAGTCTCACGCAGCCCGCTCCTTTCTGGACTGGAAGCCTAGCCGCGAGGCAAGTCTGGGCAAGGCTCGCCCAGGGCAGAGCAGCCTCACGCCAGCACTCTGCCAGATCGGGCCTCTGAGCAGAGCTGGAGCTCTGCCGTACTGGAGGCGCACTCGGCTCCGCCCAAGCAGTGATTGCAGCTCCACGCATCTGGGCTGCCTCCTCTTCTCCCAAGGAGGCTCGCTTCCCTCATGCTGTGCACTAGGCTTCCAGGCGGGGGCGCCCCGCGCCTCCTACAGGTCTTGGCTGAGGAGCTGCTTCCCTGAGCTGGGGCTGTGGACGGGAGCCCAGACACGCAGGGGCAGGCCCCAACCACCTGCACACGTCTCTGCTGGGGAGGAGAGCACTAGGGAAATGACGTCTGTCAGGCAACTTCTGGGCGCTCACCAAGTCAGCCTCCGCGTGTGTGGGGCTGCAGACCACAGCCAGAGGCCCTGTGAGCCTTGTGCTCTCCGTGCTGTGCTGAGTCTGGGCGGTCAAGCAACCGTAAGAATAGACTTTCAGTTTCCCTCACTTTGCCTCTACTAGAGCCCTCAAGCTGGAGCGCTTGGCAGTGTGCAACCCACCGGCAACTAAGCCCACCACAAGAACGCCTGGGTACTAGGTGCAAAGGCAAGGCAGGAGTGGAGCTGAGGCCAGGAAGGCGCCAGTAGCATCTCCCAGTCTCGCGCAGCCCGCTCCTTCCTGGACTGGAAGCCTAGCCGCGAGGCAAGTCTGGGCAAGGCTCGCACAGGGCAGAGCAGCCTCACGCCAGCGACTCTGCCAGATCGGGCCTCTGGGCAGAGCTGGAGCTCTGCCGTACTGGAGGCGCACTCGGCTCCGCCAAAGCAGTGAATGCAGCCGCACACAGCAGGGCTGCCTTCTCTTCTCCCGAGGAGGCTCGCTTCCCACATGCTGTAAACTAGGCTGCCAGGCGGGGCCCCCTGCGCCTCCCACAGGTCTTGGCTCAGGAGCTGATTCCCTGAGCTGGGGCTGTGGACGGGAGCCCAGACACGCAGGGGCAGGCCCCAACCACCTGCACACGTCTCTGCTGGGGAGGAGAGCACTAGGGAAATGACGTCTGTCAGGCACCTTCTGGGCGCTCACCGAGTCAGCCTCCGCGTGTGTGGGGCTGCAGACCACAGCCAGAGGCCCTGTGAGCCTTGTGCTCTCCGTGCTGTGCTGAGTCTGGGCGGTCAAGCAACCGCTGGAGGAGCCCTGCAGTTGCCCTCCCATTGCCTCTAATAGAGCCCTCTCTGCTGGAGCGCTTGGCAGTGTACAACCCACCGGCAACTAAACACTCCACAAGAACGCCTGAGGACTAGGTGCAAAGGCAAGGCAGGAGTGGAGCTGAGGCCAGGAAGGCGCCAGTAGCATCTCCCAGTCTCGCGCAGCCCGCTCCTTTCTGGACTGGAAGCCTAGCCGCGAGGCAAGTCTGGGCAAGGCTCGCCCAGGGCAGAGCAGCCTCACGCCAGCACTCTGCCAGATCGGGCCTCTGAGCAGAGCTGGAGCTCTGCCGTACTGGAGGCGCACTCGGTTCCGCCCAAGCAGTGATTGCAGCCCCACGCATCTGGGCTGCCTCCTCTTCTCCCAAGGAGGCTCGCTTCCCTCATGCTGTGCACTAGGCTTCCAGGCGGGGGCGCCCCGCGCCTGCCACAGGTCTTGGCTGAGGAGCTGCTTCCCTGAGCTGGAGCTGTGGACGGGAGCCCAGACACGCAGGGGCAGGCCCCAACCACCTGCACACGTCTCTGCTGGGGAGGAGAGCACTAGGGAAATGACGTCTGTCAGGCACCTTCTGGGCGCTCACCGAGTCAGCCTCAGCGTCTGTGTGGCTGCAGACCACAGCCAGAGGCCCTGTGAGCCTTGTGCTCTCCGTGCTGTGCTGAGTCTGGGCGGTCAAGCAACCGTAAGAATAGACTTTCAGTTGCCCTCACTTTGCCTCTACTAGAGCCCTCAAGCTGGAGCGCTTGGCAGTGTGCAACCCACCGGCAACTAAGCCCTCCACAAGAACGCCTGGGGACTAGGTGCAAAGGCAAGGCAGGAGTGGAGCTGAGGCCAGGAAAGCGCCAGTAGCATCTCCCAGTCTCCCGCAGCCCTCTCCTTTCTGGACTGGAAGCCTAGCCGCGAGGCAAGTCTGGGCAAGGCTCGCCCAGGGCAGAGCAGCCCCACGCCAGCACTCTGCCAGACCGGGCCTCTGAGCAGAGCTGGAGCTCTGCCGTACTGGAGGCGCACTCGGCTCCGCCCAAGCAGTGATTGCAGCCCCACGCATCTGGGCTGCCTCCTCTTCTCCCAAGGAGGCTCGCTTCCCTCATGCTGTGCACTAGGCTTCCAGGCGGGGGCGCCCCGCGCCTCCTACAGGTCTTGGCTGAGGAGCTGCTTCCCTGAGCTGGGGCTGTGGACGGGAGCCCAGACACGCAGGGGCAGGCCCCAACCACCTGCACACGTCTCTGCTGGGGAGGAGAGCACTAGGGAAATGAGGTCTGTCAGGCACCTTCTGGGCGCTCACCGAGTCAGCCTCAGCGTGTGTGGGGCTGCAGACCACAGCCAGAGGCCCTGTGAGCCTTGTGCTCTCCGTGCTGTGCTGAGTCTGGGCGGTCAAGCAACCGCTGGAGGAGCCCTGCAGTTGCCCTCCCATTGCCTCTAATAGAGCCCTCTCTGCTGGAGCGCTTGGCAGTGTGCAACCCACGGGCAACTAAGCCCTCCACAAGAACGCTTGAGGACTAGGTGCAAAGGTAAGGCAGGAGTGGTGCTGAGGCCAGGAAGGCGCCAGTAGCATCTCCCAGTCTCGCGCAGCCCGCTCCTTTCTGGACTGGAAGCCTAGCCGTGAGGCAAGTCTGGGCAAGGCTCGCCCAGGGCAGAGCAACCTCACGCCAGCAACTCTGCCAGATCGGGCCTCTGAGCAGAGCTGGAGCTCTGCCGTACTGGAGGCGCACTCGCCTCCGCCAAAGCAGTGAATGCAGCCGCACACAGCAGGGCTGCCTTCTCTTCTCCCGAGGAGGCTCGCTTCCCACATGCTGTAAACCAAGCTTCCAGGTGGGGCCCCCTGCGCCTCCCACAGGTCTTGGCTCAGGAGCTGCTTCCCTGAGCTGGGGCTGTGGACGGGAGCCCAGACACGCAGGGGCAGGCCCCAACCACCTGCACACGTCTCTGCTGGGGAGGAGAGCACTAGGGAAATGACGTCTGTCAGGCACGTTCTGGGCGCTCACCGAGTCAGCCTCCGCGTGTGTGGGGCTGCAGACCCCAGCCAGGGGCCCTGTGAGCCTTGTGCTCTCCGTGCTGTGCTGAGTCTGGGCGGTCAAGCAACCGTAAGAATAGACTTTCAGTTGCCCTCACTTTGCCTCTACTAGAGCCCTCAAGCTGGAGCGCTTGGCAGTGTGCAACCCACCGGCAACTAAGCCCATCACAAGAACGCCTGGGGACTAGGTGCAAAGGCAAGGAAGGAGTGGAGCTGAGGCCAGGAAGGCGCCAGTAGCATCTCCTACTCTCGCGCAGCCCGCTCCTTTCTGGACTGGAAGCCTAGCCGCGAGGCAAGTCTGGGCAAGGCTCGCCCACGGCAGAGCAGCCTCACGCCAGCACTCTGCCAGATCGGGCCTCTGAGCAGAGCTGGAGCTCTGCCGTACTGGAGGCGCACTCGGCTCCGCCCAAGCAGTGATTGCAGCCCCAAGCATCTGGGCTGCCTCCTCTTCTCCCAAGGAGGCTCGCTTCCCTCATGCTGTGCACTAGGCTTCCAGGCGGGGGCGCCCCGCGCCTCCTAAAGGTCTTGGCTGAGGAGCTGCTTCCCTGAGCTGGGGCTGTGGACGGGAGCCCAGACACGCAGGGGCAGGCCCCAACCACCTGCACACGTCTCTGCTGCGGAGGAGAGCACTAGGGAAATGACGTCTGTCAGGCACCTTCTGGGCGCTCACCAAGTCAGCCTCCGCGTGTGTGGGGCTGCAGACCACAGCCAGAGGCCCTGTGAGCCTTGTGCTCTCCGTGCTGTGCTGAGTCTGGGCGGTCAAGCAACCGTAAGAATAGACTTTCAGTTTCCCTCACTTTGCCTCTACTAGAGCCCTCAAGCTGGAGCGCTTGGCAGTGTGCAACCCACCGGCAACTAAGCCCACCACAAGAACGCCTGGGTACTAGGTGCAAAGGCAAGGCAGGAGTGGAGCTGAGGCCAGGAAGGCGCCAGTAGCATCTCCCAGTCTCGCGCAGCCCGCTCCTTCCTGGACTGGAAGCCTAGCCGCGAGGCAAGCCTGGGCAAGGCTCGCCCAGGGCAGAGCAGCCTCACGCCAGCGACTCTGCCAGATCGGGCCTCTGGGCAGAGCTGGAGCTCTGCCGTACTGGAGGCGCACTCGGCTCCGCCAAAGCAGTGAATGCAGCCGCACACAGCAGGGCTGCCTTCTCTTCTCCCGAGGAGACTCGCTTCCCACATGCTGTAAACTAGGCTGCCAGGCGGGGCCCCCTGCGCCTCCCACAGGTCTTGGCTCAGGAGCTGATTCCCTGAGCTGGGGCTGTGGACGGGAGCCCAGACACGCAGGGGCAGGCCCCAACCACCTGCACACGTCTCTGCTGGGGAGGAGAGCACTAGGGAAATGACGTCTGTCAGGCACCTTCTGGGCGCTCACCGAGTCAGCCTCCGCGTGTGTGGGGCTGCAGACCACAGCCAGAGGCCCTGTGAGCCTTGTGCTCTCCGTGCTGTGCTGAGTCTGTGCGGTCAAGCAACCGTAAAAATAGACTTTCAGTTGCCCTCACTTTACCTCTACTAGAGCCCTCAAGCTGGAGCGCTTGGCAGTGTGCAACCCACCGGCAACTAAGCCCTCCACAAGAACGCCTGGGGACCAGGTGCAAAGGCAAGGCAGGAGTGGAGCTGAGGCCAGGAAGGCGCCAGTAGCATCTCCCAGTCTCGCGCAGCCCGCTCCTTTCTAGACTGGAAGCCTAGCCGCGAGGCAAGTTTGGGCAAGGCTCGCCCATGGCAGAGCAGCCTCGCGCCAGCAACTCTGCCAGATCGGGCCTCTGAGCAGAGCTGGAGCTCTGCCGTACTGGAGGCGCACTCGGCACCGCCAAAGCAGTGATTGCAGCCCCACGCATCTGGGCTGCCTCCTCTTCTCCCAAGCAGGCTCGCTTCCCTCATGCTGTGCACTAGGCTTCCAGGCGGGGGCGCCCCGCGCCTCCTACAGGTCTTGGCTGAGGAGCTGCTTCCCTGAGCTGGGGCTGTGGACGGGAGCCCAGACACGCAGGGGCAGGCTCAAACCACCTGCACACGTCTCTGCTGGGGAGGAGAGCACTAGGGAATTGACGTCTGTCAGGCACCTTCTGGGCGCTCACCGAGTCAGCATCAGCGTGTGTGGGGCTGCAGACCACAGCCAGAGGCCCTGTGAGCCTTGTGCTCTCCGTGCTGTGCTGAGTCTGGGAGGTCAAGCAACTGCTGGAGTAGCCCTGCAGTTGCCCTCACATTGCCACTAATAGAGCCCTCACTGCTGGAGCGCTTGGCAGTGTGCAACCCACCGGCAACTAAGCCCTCCACGAGAATGCCTGAGGACTAGGTGCAAAGGCAAGGCAGGAGTGGAGCTGAGGCCAGGAAGGCGCCAGTAGCATCTCCCAGTCTCGCGCAGCCCGCTCCTTCCTGGACTGGAAGCCTAGCCGCGAGGCAAGTCTGGGCAAGGCTCGCCCAGGGCAGAGCAGCCTCACGCCAGCACTCTGCCAGATGTTGCCCCTGAGCAGAGCTGGAGCTCTGCCGTACTGGAGGCGCACTCGGCTCCGCCCAAGCAGTGATTGCAGCCCCACGCATCTGGGCTGCCTCCTCTTTTCCCAAGGAGGCTCGCTTCCCTCATGCTGTGCACTAGGCTTCCAGGGGGGGAGCCCCGCGCCTCCTACAGGTCTTGGCTGAGGAGCTGCTTCCCTGAGCTGGGGCTGTGGACGGGAGCCCAGACACGCAGGGGCAGGCCCCAACCACCTGCACACGTCTCTGCTGGGGAGGAGAGCACTAGGGAAATGACGTCTGTCAGGCACCTTCTGGGCGTTCACCGAGTCAGCCTCCTCGTGTGTGGGGCTGCAGACCACAGGCAGAGGCCCTGTGAGCCTTGTGCTCGCCGTTCTGTGTTGAGTCTGGGCGGTCAAGCAACCGTAAGAATAGACTTTCAGTTGCCCTCACTTTGCCTTTACTAGAGCCCTCAAGCTGGAGCGCTTGGCAGTGTGCAACCCACCGGCAACTAAGCCCTCCACAAGAACGCCTGAGGACTAGGTGCAAAGGCAAGGCAGGAGTGGAGATGAGGCCAGGAAGGCGCCAGTAGCATCTCCCAGTCTCGCGCAGCCCGCTCCTTTCTGGACTGGAAGACTAGCCGCGAGGCAAGTCTGGGCAAGGCTCGCCCAGGGCAGAGCAGCCTCACGCCAGCAACTCTGCCAGATCAGGCCTCTGAGCAGAGCTGGAGCTCTGCCGTACTGGAGGCGCACTCAGCTCCGCCAAAGCAGTGAATGCAGCTGCACACAGCAGGGCTGCCTTCACTTCTCCCGAAGAGGCTCGCTTCCCGCAGGCCGTAAACTAGACTTCCAGGAGGGCCCCCTGCGCCTCCCACAGGTCTTGGCTCAGGAGCTGCTTCCCTGAGCTGGGGCTGTGGACGGGAGCCCAGACACGCAGGGGCAGGCCCCAACCACCTGCATACGTCTCTGCTGGGGAGGAGAGCACTAGTGAAATGACGTCTGTCAGGCACCTTCTGGGCGCTCACCGAGTCAGCCTCCGCGTGTGTGGGGCTGCAGACCCCAGCCAGGGGCCCTGTGAGCCTTGTGCTCTCCGTGCTGTGCTGAGTCTGGGCGGTCAAGCAACCGTAAGAATAGACTTTCAGTTGCCCTCACTTTGCCTCTACTAGAGCCCTCAAGCTGGAGCGCTTGGCAGTGTGCAACCCACCGGCAACTAAGCCCTCCACAAGAACGCCTGGGGACTAGGTGCAAAGGCAAGGCAGGAGTGGAGCTGAGGCCAGGAAGGCGCCAGTAGCATCTCCCAGTCTCGCGCAGCCCGCTCCTTTCTGGACTGGAAGCCTAGCCGCGAGGCAAGTCTGGGCAAGGCTCGCCCAGGGCAGAGCAGCCTCACGCCAGCAACTCTGCCAGATCGGGCCTCTGAGCAGAGCTGGAGCTCTGCCGTACTGGATTCGCACTCGGCTCCGCCCAAGCAGTGATTGCAGCCCCAAGCATCTGGGCTGCCTCCTCTTCTCCCTAGGAGGCTCGCTTCCCTCATGCTGTGCACTAGGCTTCCAGGCGGGGGCGCCCCGCGCCTCCTAAAGGTCTTGGCTGAGGAGCTGCTTCCCTGAGCTGGGGCTGTGGACGGGAGCCCAGACACGCAGGGGCAGGCCCCAACCACCTGCACACGTCTCTGCTGCGGAGGAGAGCACTAGGGAAATGACGTCTGTCAGGCACCTTCTGGGCGCTCACCAAGTCAGCCTCCGCGTGTGTGGGGCTGCAGACCACAGCCAGAGGCCCTGTGAGCCTTGTGCTCTCCGTGCTGTGCTGAGTCTGGGCGGTCAAGCAACCGCTGGAGGAGCCCTGCAGTTGCCCTCCCATTGCCTCTAATAGAGCCCTCACTGCTGGAGCGCTTGGCAGTGTGCAACCCACCGGCAACTAAGCCCTCCACAAGAACGCCTGAGGACTAGGTGCAAAGGCAAGGCAGGAGTGGAGCTGAGGCCAGGAAGGCGCCAGTAGCATCTCCCAGTCTCGCGCAGCCCGCTCCTTCCTGGACTGGAAGCCTAGCCGCGAGGCAAGTCCGGGCAAGGCTCGCCCATGGCAGAGCAGCCTCACGCCAGCACTCTGCCAGATCGGGCCTCTGAGCAGAGCTGCAGCTCTGCCGTACTGGAGGCGCACTCGGCTCCGCCCAAGCAGTGATTGCAGCCCCACGCATCTGGGCTGCCTCCTCTTCTCCCAAGGAGGCTCGCTTCCCTCATGCTGTGCACTAGGCTTCCAAGCGGGGGCGCCCCGCGCCTCCTACAGGTCTTGGCTGAGGAGCTGCTTCCCTGAGCTGGGGCTGTGGACGGGAGCCCAGACACGCAGGGGCAGGCCCCAACCACCTGCACACGTCTCTGCTGGGGAGGAGAGCACTAGGGAAATGACGTCTGTCAGGCATCTTCTGGGCGCTCACCGAGTCAGCCTCCTCGTGTGTGGGGCTGCAGACCACAGCCAGAGGCCCTGTGAGCCTTGTGCTCTCCGTGCTGTGCTGAGTCTGGGCGGTCAAGTAACCGCTGGAGGAGCCCTGCAGTTGCCCTCCCATTGCCTCTAATAGAGCCCTCACTGCTGGAGCACTTGGCAGTGTGCAACCCACCGGCAACTAAGCCCTCCACAAGAACGCCTGGGGACTAGGTGCAAAGGCAAGGCAGGAGTGGAGCTGAGGCCAGGAAGGCGCCAGTAGCATCTCCCAGTCTCGCGCAGCCCGCTCCTCCCTGGACTGGAAGCCTAGCCGCGAGGCAAGTCTGGGCAAGGCTCGCCCAGGGCAGAGCAGCCTCACGCCAGCAACTCTGCCAGATCGGGCCTCTGAGCAGAGCTGGAGCTCTGCCGTACTGGAGGCGCACTCGGCTCCGCCAAAGCAGTGAATGCAGCCGCACACAGCAGGGCTGCCTTCTCTTCTCCCGAGGAGGCTCGCTTCCCACATGCTGTAAACTAGGCTTTCAGGCGGGGCCCCCTGCGCCTCCCACAGGTCTTGGCTCAGGAGCTGCTTCCCTGAGCTGGGGCTGTGGACGGGAGCCCAGACACGCAGGGGCAGGCCCCAACCACCTGCACACGTCTCTGCTGGGGAGGAGAGCACTAGGGAAATGACGTCTGTCAGGCACCTTCTGGGCGCTCACCGAGTCAGCCTCAGCGTGTGTGGGGCTGCAGACCACAGCCAGAGGCCCTGTGAGCCTTGTGCTCTCCGTGCTGTGCTGAGTCTGGGAGGTAAAGCAACTGCTGGAGGAGCCCTGCAGTTGCCCTCCCATTGCCTCTAATAGAGCCCTCACTGCTGGAGCGCTTGGCAGTGTGCAACCCACCGGCAACTAAGCCCTCCACGAGAATGCCTGAGGACTAGGTGCAAAGGCAAGGCAGGAGTGGAGCTGAGGCCAGGAAGGCGCCAGTAGCATCTCCAAGTCTCGCGCAGCCCGCTCCTTTCTGGACTGGAAGCCTAGCCGCGAGGCAAGTCTGGGCAAGGCTCGCCCAGGGCAGAGCAGCCTCACGCCAGCACTCTGCCAGATCGGGCCTCTGAGCAGAGCTGGAGCTCGGCCGTACTGGAGGGGCACTCGGCTCCGCCCAAGCAGTAATTGCAGCCCCACGCATCTGGGCTGCCTCCTCTTCTCCCAAGGAGGCTCGCTTCCCTCATGCTGTGCACAAGGCTTCCAGGCGGGGGCGCACCGCGCCTCCTACAGGGCTTGGCTGAGGAGCTGCTTCCCTGAGCTGGGGCTGTGGACGGGAGCCCAGACACGCAGGGGCAGGCCCCAACCACCTGCACACGTCTCTGCTGGGGAGGAGAGCACTAGGGAAATGACGTCTGTCAGGCACCTTCTGGGCGCTCACCGAGTCAGCCTCAGCGTGTGTTGGGCTGCAGACCACAGCCAGAGGCCCTGTGAGCCTTGTGCTCTCCGTGCTGTGCTGAGTCTGGGCGGTCAAGCAACCGTAAGAATAGACTTTCAGTTGCCCTCACTTTGCCTCTACTAGAGCCCTCAAGCTTGAGCGCTTGGCAGTGTGCAACCCACCGGCAACAAAGCCCTCCACAAGAACGCCTGGGGACTAGGTGCAAAGGCAAGGCAGGAGTGGAGCTGAGGCCAGGAAGGCGCCAGTAGCATCTCCCAGTCTCGCGCAGCCCGCTCCTTCCTGGACTGGAAGCCTAGCCGCGAGGCAAGTCTGGGCAAGGCTCGCCCAGGGCAGAGCAGCCTCACGCCAGCACTCTGCCAGATCGGGCCTCTGAGCAGAGCTGGAGCTCTGCCGTACTGGAGGCGCACTCGGCTCCGCCAAAGCAGTGAATGCAGCCGCACACAGCAGGGCTGCCTTCTCTTCTCCCGAGGAGGCTCGCTTCCCGCATGCTGGAAACTAGGCTTCCAGGCCGGGCCCCCTGCGCCTCACACAGGTCTTGGCTCAGGAGCTGCTTCCCTGAGCTGGGGCTGTGGACGGGAGCCCAGACACGCAGGGGCAGGCCCCAACCACCTGCACACGTTTCTGCTGGGGTGGACAGCACTAGGGAAATGACGTCTGTCAGGCACCTTCTGGGCGCTCACCGAGTCACCCTCCACGTGTGTGGGGCTGCAGACCCCAGCCAGGGGCCCTGTGAGCCTTGTGCTCTCCGTGCTGTGCTGAGTCGGGGCGGTCAAGCAACCATAAGAATAGACTTCCAGTTGCCCTCACTTTGCCTCTAATAGAGCCCTCAAGCTGGAGCGCTTGGCAGTGTGCAACCCACCGGCAACTAAGCCCTCCACAAGAACGCCTGGGGACTAGGTGCAAAGGCAAGGCCCGAGTGGAGCGGAGGCCAGGAAGGCGCCAGTAGCATCTCCCAGTCTCACGGAGCCCGCTCCTTTCTGGACTGGAAGCCTAGCCGCGAGGCAAGTCTGGGCAAGGCTCGCCCAGGGCAGAGCAGCCTCACGCCAGCACTCTGCCAGATCGGGCCTCTGAGCAGAGCTGGAGCTCTGCCGTACTGGAGGCGCACTCGGCTCCGCCCAAGCAGTGATTGCAGCCCCACGCATCTGGGCTGCCTCCTCTTCTCCCAAGGAGGCTCGCTTCCCTCATGCTGTGCACAAGGCTTCCAGGCGGGGGCGCCCCCCGCCTCCTACAGGTCTTGGCTGAGGAGCTGCTTCCCTGAGCTGGGGCTGTGGACGGGAGCCCAGACACGCAGGGGCAGGCCCCAACCACCTGCACACGTCTCTGCTGGGGAGGAGAGCACTAGGGAAAAAACGTCTGTCAGGCACCTTCTGGGTGCTCACCGAGTTAGCCTCAGCGTGTGTGGGGCTGCAGACCACAGCCAGAGGCCCTGTGAGCCTTGTGCTCTCCGTGCTGTGCTGAGTCTGTGCGGTCAAGCAACCGTAAGAATAGACTTTCAGTTGCCCTCACTTTGCCTCTACTAGAGCCCTCAAGGTGGAGCGCTTGGCAGTGTGCAACCCACCGGCAACAAAGCCCTCCACAAGAACGCCTGGGGACTAGGTGCAAAGGCAAGGCAGGAGTGGAGTTGAGGCCAGGAAGGCGCCAGTAGCATCTCCCAGTCTCGCAAAGCCCGCTCCTTTCTGGACTGGAAGCCTAGCCGCGAGGCATGTTTGGGCAAAGCTCGCCCATGGCAGAGCAGCCTCACGCCAGCAACTCTGCCAGATCGTGCCTATGAGCAGAGCTGGAGCTCTGCCGTACTGGAGGCGCACTCGGCTCCGCCAAAGCAGTGAATGCAGCCGCACACAGCAGGGCTGCCTTCTCTTCTCCCGAGTAGGCTCGCTTCCCGCATGCTGTAAACTATGGCTTCCAGGCGGGGCCCCCTACGCCTCCCACAGGTCTTGGCTCAGGAGCTGCTTCCCTGAGCTGGGGCTGTGGACGGGAGCCCAGACACGCAGGGGCAGGCCCCAACCACCTGCACACGTCTCTGCTGGGGAGGAGAGCACTAGGGAATTGACGTCTGTCAGGCAACTTCTGGGCGCTCACCGAGTCAGCCTCAGCGTGTGTGGTGCTGCAGACCCCAGTCAGGGGCCCTGTGAGCCTTGTGCTCTCCGTGCTGTGCTGAGTCTGGGCGGTCAAGCAACCGTAAGAATAGACTTTCAGTTGCCCTCACTTCGCCTCTACTAGAACCCTCAAGCTGGAGCGCTTGGCAGTGTGCAACCCACCGGCAACTAAGCCCTCCACAAGAACGCCTGGGGACTAGGTGCAAAGGCAAGGCAGGAGTGGAGCTGAGGCCAGGAAGGCGCCAGTAGCATCTCCCAGTCTCGCGCAGCCCGCTCCTTTCTGGACTGGAAGCCTAGCCGCGAGGCAAGTCTGGGCAAGGCTCGCCCATGGCAGAGCAGCCTCACGCCAGCCCTCTGCCAGATCGGGCCTCTGAGCAGAGCTGGAGCACTGCCGTACTGGAGGCGCACTCGGCTCCGCCCAAGCAGTGATTGCAGCCCCACGCATCTGGGCTGCCTCCTCTTCTCCCAAGGAGGCTCGCTTCCCTCATGCTGTGCACAAGGCTTCCAGGCGGGGGCGCCCCGGGCCTCCTACAGGTCTTGGCTGAGAAGCTGCTTCCCTGAGCTGGGCCTGTGGACGGGAGCCCAGACACGCAGGGGCAGGCCCCAACCACCTGCACACGTCTCTGCTGGGGAGGAGAGCACTAGGGAAAAGACGTCTGTCAGGCACCTTCTGGGCGCTCACCGAGTCAGCCTCAGCGTGTGTGGGGCTGCAGACCACAGCCAGAGGCCCTGTGAGCCTTCTGCTCTCCGTGCTGTGCTGAGTCTGGGCGGTCAAGCAACTGCTGGAGGAGCCCTGCAGTTGCCCTCCCATTGCCTCTAATAGAGCCCTCTCTGCTGGAGCGCTTGGCAGTGTGCAACCCACCGGCAACTAAGCCCTCCACAAGAACGCCTGAGGACTAGGTGCAAAGGTAAGGCAGGAGTGGTGCTGAGGCCAGGAAGGCGCCAGTAGCTTCTCCCAGTCTCGCGCAGCCCGCTCCTTTCTGGACTGGAAGCCTAGCAGCGAGGCAAGTCTGGGCAAGGCTCGCCCAGGGCAGAGCAGCCTCACGCCAGCCCTCTGCCAGATCGGGCCTCTGAGCAGAGCTGGAGCTCTGCCGTACTGGAGGCGCACTCGGCTCCGCCCAAGCAGTGATTGCAGCCCCACGCATCTGGGCTGCTTTCTCTTCTCCCAAGGAGGCTCGCTTCCCTCATGCTGTGCACAAGGCTTCCAGGCGGGGGCGCCCCGCGCCTCCTACAGGTCTTGGCTGAGGAGCTGCTTCCCTGAGCTGGGGCTGTGGACGGGAGCCCAGACACGCAGGGGCAGGCCCCAACCACCTGCACACGTCTCTGCTGAGGAGGAGAGCACTAGGGAATTGACGTCTGTCAGGCACCTTCTGGGCGCTCACCGAGTCAGCCTCCGCGTGTGTGGGGCTGCAGACCCCAGCCAGGGGCCCTGTGAGCCTTGTGCTCTCCGCGCTGTGCTGAGTCTGGGCGGTCAAGCAACCGTAAGAATAGACTTTCAGTTGCCCTCACTTTGCCTCTAATACAGCCCTCAAGCTGGAGCGCTTGGCAGTGTGCAACCCACCGGCAACTAAGCCCTCCACAAGAACGCCTGGGGACTAGGTGCAAAGGCAAGGCAGGAGTGGAGCTGAGGCCAGGAAGGGGCCAGTAGCATCTCCCAGTCTCGCGCAGCCCGCTCCTTTCTGGACTGGAAGCCTAGCCGCGAGGCAAGTCTGGGCAAGGCTCGCCCAGGGCAGAGCAGCCTCACGCCAGCCCTCTGCCAGATCGGGCCTCTGAGCAGAGCTGGAGCTCTGCCGTACTGGAGGCGCACTCGGCTCCGCCCAAGCAGTGATTGCAGCCCCACGCATCTGGGCTGCCTCTTCTCCCAAGGAGGCTCGCTTCCCTCATGCTGTGCACTAGGCTTCCAGGCGGCGGCGCCCCGCGCCTCCTACAGGTCTTGGCTGAGTAGCTGCTTCCCTGAGCTGGGGCTGTGGACGGGAGCCCAGACACGCAGGGGCAGGCCCCAACCACCTGCACACGTCTCTGCTGGGGAGGAGAGCACTAGGGAAAAGACGTCTGTCAGGCAACTTCTGGGCACTCACCGAGTCAGCCTCCGCGTGTGTGGGGCTGCAGAGCACAGCCAGAGGCCCTGTGAGCCTTGTGCTCTCCGTGCTGTGCTGAGTCTGCGCGGTCAAGCAACCGTAAGAATAGACTTTCAGTTGCCCTCACTTTGCCTCTACTAGAGCCCTCAAGCTGGAGCGCTTGGCAGTGTGCAACCCACCGGCAACTAAGCCCTCCACAAGAACGCCTGGGGACTAGGTGCAAAGGCAAGGCAGGAGTGGAGCTGAGGCCAGGAAGGCGCCAGTAGCATCTCCCAGTCTCCCGCAGCCCGCTCCTTTCTGGACTGGAAGCCTAGCCGCGAGGCAAGTCTGGGCAAGGCTCGCCCAGGGCAGAGCAGCCTCACGCCAGCCCTCTGCCAGATCGGGCCTCTGAGCAGAGCTGGAGCTCTGCCGTACTGGAGGCGCACTCGGCTCCGCCCAAGCAGTGATTGCAGCCCCACGCATCTGGGCTGCTTTCTCTTCTCCCAAGGAGGCTCGCTTCCCTCATGCTGTGCACAAGGCTTCCAGGCGGGGGCGCCCCGCGCCTCCTACAGGTCTTGGCTGAGGAGCTGCTTCCCTGAGCTGGGGCTGTGGACGGGAGCCCAGACACGCAGGGGCAGGCCCCAACCACCTGCACACGTCTCTGCTGGGGAGGAGAGCACTAGGGAAATGACGTCTGTCAGGCACCTTCTGGGCGCTCACCGATTCAGCCTCCGCGTGTGTGGGGCTGCAGACCCCAGCCAGGGGCCATGTGAGCCTTGTGCTCTCCGCGCTGTGCTGAGTCTGGGCGGTCAAGCAACCGTAAGAATAGACTTTCAGTTGCCCTCACTTTGCCTCTACTAGAGCCCTCAAGCTGGAGCGCTTGGCAGTGTGCAACCCACCGGCAACTAAGCCCTCCACAAGAACGCCTGGGGACTAGGTGCAAAGGCAAGGCAGGAGTGGAGCTGAGGCCAGGAAGGCGCCAGTAGCATCTCCCAGTCTCGCGCAGCCCGCTCCTTTCTGGACTGGAAGCCTAGCCGCGAGGCAAGTTTGGGCAAGGCTCGCCCATGGCGGAGCAGCCTCACGCCAGCAACTCTTCCAGATCGGGCCTCTGAGCAGAGCTGGAGCTCAGCCGTACTGGAGGCGCACTCGGCTCCGCCAAAGCAGTGAATGCAGCCGCACACAGCAGGGCTGCCTTCTCTTCTCCCGAGGAGGCTCGCTTCCCGCATGCTGGAAACTAGGCTTCCAGGCGGGGCCCCCTGCGCCCTCCACAGGTCTTGGCTCAGGAGCTGCTTCCCTGAGCTGGGGCTGTGGACGGGAGCCCAGACACGCAGGGGCAGGCCCCAACCACCTGCACACGTCTCTGCTGGGGAGGAGAGCACTAGGGAAAAGACGTCTGTCAGGCACCTTCTGGGCACTCAACGAGTCAGCCTCAGCGTGTGTGGGGCTGCAGACCACAGCCAGAGGCCCTGTGAGCCTTGTGCTCTCCGTGCTGTGCTGAGTCTGGGCGGTCAAGCAACCGCTGGAGGAGCCCTGCAGTTGCCCTCCCATTGCCTCTAATAGAGCCCTCTCTGCTGGAGCGCTTGGCAGTGTGCAACCCACCGGCAACTAAGCCCTCCACAAGAACGCCTGAGGATTAGGTGCAAAGGTAAGGCAGGAGTGGTGCTGAGGCCAGGAAGGCGCCAGTAGCATCTCCCAGTCTCGCGCAGCCCGCTCCTTTCTGGACTGGAAGCCTAGCCGCGAGGCAAGTCTGGGCAAGGCTCGCCCAGGGCAGAGCAGCCTCACGCCAGCACTCTGCCAGATCGGGCCTCTGAGCAGAGCTGGAGTTCTGCCGTACTGGAGGCGCACTCGGCTCCGCCAAAGCAGTGAATGCAGCCGCACACAGCAGGGCTGCCTTCTCTTCTCCCGAGGAGGCTCGCTTCCCGCATGCTGGAAACTAGGCTTCCAGGCCGGGCCCCCTGCGCCTCACACAGGTCTTGGCTCAGGAGCTGCTTCCCTGAGCTGGGGCTGTGGACGGGAGCCCAGACACGCAGGGGCAGGCCCCAACCACCTGCACACGTTTCTGCTGGGGTGGACAGCACTAGGGAAATGACGTCTGTCAGGCACCTTCTCGGCGCTCACCGAGTCACCCTCCACGTGTGTGGGGCTGCAGACCCCAGCCAGGGGCCCTGTGAGCCTTGTGCTCTCCGTGCTGTGCTGAGTCGGGGCGGTCAAGCAACCATAAGAATAGACTTCCAGTTGCCCTCACTTTGCCTCTAATAGAGCCCTCAAGCTGGAGCGCTTGGCAGTGTGCAACCCACCGGCAACTAAGCCCTCCACAAGAACGCCTGGGGACTAGGTGCAAAGGCAAGGCCCGAGTGGAGCGGAGGCCAGGAAGGCGCCAGTAGCATCTCCCAGTCTCACGGAGCCCGCTCCTTTCTGGACTGGAAGCCTAGCCGCGAGGCAAGTCTGGGCAAGGCTCGACCAGGGCAGAGCAGCTTCACGCCAGCACTCTGCCAGATCGGGCCTCTGAGCAGAGCTGGAGCTCTGCCGTACTGGAGGCGCACTCGGCTCCGCCCAAGCAGTGATTGCAGCCCCACGCATCTGGGCTGCCTCCTCTTCTCCCAAGGAGGCTCGCTTCCCTCATGCTGTGCACAAGGCTTCCAGGCGGGGGCGCCCCGCGCCTCCTACAGGTCTTGGCTGAGGAGCTGCTTCCCTGAGCTGGGGCTGTGGACGGGAGCCCAGACACGCAGGGGCAGGCCCCAACCACCTGCACACGTCTCTGCTGGGGAGGAGAGCACTAGGGAAAAAACGTCTGTCAGGCACCTTCTGGGTGCTCACCGAGTTAGCCTCAGCGTGTGTGGGGCTGCAGACCACAGCCAGAGGCCCTGTGAGCCTTGTGCTCTCCGTGCTGTGCTGAGTCTGTGCGGTCAAGCAACCGTAAGAATAGACTTTCAGTTGCTCTCACTTTGCCTCTACTAGAGCCCTCAAGGTGGAGCGCTTGGCAGTGTGCAACCCACCGGCAACAAAGCCCTCCACAAGAACGCCTGGGGACTAGGTGCAAAGGCAAGGCAGGAGTGGAGTTGAGGCCAGGAAGGCGCCAGTAGCATCTCCCAGTCTCGCACAGCCCGCTCCTTTCTGGACTGGAAGCCTAGCCGCGAGGCATGTTTGGGCAAAACTCGCCCATGGCAGAGCAGCCTCACGCCAGCAACTCTGCCAGATCGGGCCTATGAGCAGAGCTGGAGCTCTGCCGTACTGGAGGCGCACTCGGCTCCGCCAAAGCAGTGAATGCAGCCGCACACAGCAGGGCTGCCTTCTCTTCTCCCGAGTAGGCTCGCTTCCCGCATGCTGTAAACTATGGCTTCCAGGCGGGGCCCCCTACGCCTCCCACAGGTCTTGGCTCAGGAGCTGCTTCCCTGAGCTGGGGCTGTGGACGGGAGCCCAGACACGCAGGGGCAGGCCCCAACCACCTGCACACGTCTCTGCTGGGGAGGAGAGCACTAGGGAATTGACGTCTGTCAGGCAACTTCTGGGCGCTCACCGAGTCAGCCTCAGCGTGTGTGGTGCTAGAGACCCCAGCCAGGGACCCTGTGAGCCTTGTGCTCTCCGTGCTGTGCTGAGTCTGGGCGGTCAAGCAACCGTAAGAATAGACTTTCAGTTGCCCTCACTTCGCCTCTACTAGAACCCTCAAGCTGGAGCGCTTGGCAGTGTGCAACCCACCGGCAACTAAGCCCTCCACAAGAACGCCAGGGGACTAGGTGCAAAGGCAAGGCAGGAGTGGAGCTGAGGCCAGGAAGGCGCCAGTAGCATCTCCCAGTCTCGCGCAGCCCGCTCCTTTCTGGACTGGAAGCCTAGCCGCGAGGCAAGTCTGGGCAAGGCTCGCCCATGGCAGAGCAGCCTCACGCCAGCCCTCTGCCAGATCGGGCCTCTGAGCAGAGCTGGAGCTCTGCCGTACTGGAGGCGCACTCGGCTCCGCCCAAGCAGTGATTGCAGCCCCACGCATCTGGGCTGCCTCCTCTTCTCCCAAGGAGGCTCGCTTCCCTCATGCTGTGCACAAGGCTTCCAGGCGGGGGCGCCCCGCGCCTCCTACAGGTCTTGGCTGAGAAGCTGCTTCCCTGAGCTGGGCCTGTGGACGGGAGCCCAGACACGCAGGGGCAGGCCCCAACCACCTGCACACGTCTCTGCTGGGGAGGAGAGCACTAGGGAAAAGACGTCTGTCAGGCACCTTCTGGGCGCTCACCGAGTCAGCCTCAGCGTGTGTGGGGCTGCAGACCACAGCCAGAGGCCCTGTGAGCCTTCTGCTCTCCGTGCTGTGCTGAGTCTGGGCGGTCAAGCAACTGCTGGAGGAGCCCTGCAGTTGCCCTCCCATTGCCTCTAATAGAGCCCTCTCTGCTGGAGCGCTTGGCAGTGTGCAACCCACCGGCAACTAAGCCCTCCACAAGAACGCCTGAGGACTAGGTGCAAAGGTAAGGCAGGAGTGGTGCTGAGGCCAGGAAGGCGCCAGTAGCTTCTCCCAGTCTCGTGCAGCCCGCTCCTTTCTGGACTGGAAGCCTAGCCGCGAGGCAAGTCTGGGCAAGGCTCGCCCAGGGCAGAGCAGCCTCACGCCAGCAACTCTGCCAGATCGGGCCTCTGAGCAGAGCTGGAGCTCTGCCGTACTGGAGGCGCACTCGGCTCCGCCAAAGCAGTGAATGCAGCCGCACACAGCAGGGCTGCCTTCTCTTCTCCCGAGGAGGCTCGCTTCCCGCATGCTGTAAACTAGGCTTCCAGGCGGGGCCCCCTGCGCCCTCCACAGGTCTTGGCTGAGGAGCTGCTTCCCTGAGCTGGGGCTGTGGACGGGAGCCCAGACACGCAGGGGCAGGCCCCAACCACCTGCACACGTCTCTGCTGGGGAGGAGAGCCCTAGGGAAAAGACGTCTGTCAGGCACCTTCTGGGCGCTCACCGAGTCAGCCTCAGCGTGTGTGGGGCTGCAGACCACAGCCAGAGGCCCTGTGAGCCTTGTGCTCTCCGTGCTGTGCTGAGTCTGGGCGGTCAAGCAACCGCTGGAGGAGCCCTGCAGTTGCCCTCCCATTGCTTCTAATAGAGCCCTCTCTGCTGGAGCGCTTGGCAGTGTGCAACCCACCGGCAACTAAGCCCTCCACAAGAACGCCTGAGGACTAGGTGCAAAGGTAAGGCAGGAGTGGTGCTGAGGCCAGGAAGGCGCCAGTAGCATCTCCCAGTCTCGCGCAGCCCGCTCCTTTCTGGACTGGAAGCCTAGCCGCGAGGCAAGTCTGGGCAAGGCTCGCCCAGGGCAGAGCAGCCTCACGCCAGCCCTCTGCCAGATCGGGCCTCTGAGCAGAGCTGGAGCTCTGCCGTACAGGAGGCGCACTCGGCTCCGCCCAAGCAGTGATTGCAGCCCCACGCATCTGGGCTGCTTTCTCTTCTCCCAAGGAGGCTCGCTTCCCTCATGCTGTGCACAAGGCTTCCAGGCGGGGGCGCCCCGCGCCTCCTACAGGTCTTGGCTGAGGAGCTGCTTCCCTGAGCTGGGGCTGTGGACGGGAGCCCAGACACGCAGGGGCAGGCCCCAACCACCTGCACACGTCTCTGCTGAGGAGGAGAGCACTAGGGAATTGACGTCTGTCAGGCACCTTCTGGGCGCTCACCGAGTCAGCCTCCGCGTGTGTGGGGCTGCAGACCCCAGCCAGGGGCCCTGTGAGCCTTGTGCTCTCCGCGCTGTGCTGAGTCTGGGCGGTCAAGCAACCGTAAGAATAGACTTTCAGTTGCCCTCACTTTGCCTCTAATACAGCCCTCAAGCTGGAGCGCTTGGCAGTGTGCAACCCACCGGCAACTAAGCCCTCCACAAGAACGCCTGGGGACTAGGTGCAAAGGCAAGGCAGGAGTGGAGCTGAGGCCAGGAAGGGGCCAGTAGCATCTCCCAGTCTCGCGCAGCCCGCTCCTTTCTGGACTGGAAGCCTAGCCGCGAGGCAAGTCTGGGCAAGGCTCGCCCAGGGCAGAGCAGCCTCACGCCAGCCCTCTGCCAGATCGGGCCTCTGAGCAGAGCTGGAGCTCTGCCGTACTGGAGGCGCACTCGGCTCCGCCCAAGCAGTGATTGCAGCCCCACGCATCTGGGCTGCCTCTTCTCCCAAGGAGGCTCGCTTCCCTCATGCTGTGCACTAGGTTTCCAGGCGGCGGCGCCCCGCGCCTCCTACAGGTCTTGGCTGAGTAGCTGCTTCCCTGAGCTGGGGCTGTGGACGGGAGCCCAGACACGCAGGGGCAGGCCCCAACCACCTGCACACGTCTCTGCTGGGGAGGAGAGCACTAGGGAAAAGACGTCTGTCAGGCAACTTCTGGGCACTCACCGAGTCAGCCTCCGCGTGTGTGGGGCTGCAGAGCACAGCCAGAGGCCCTGTGAGCCTTGTGCTCTCCGTGCTGTGCTGAGTCTGCGCGGTCAAGCAACCGTAAGAATAGACTTTCAGTTGCCCTCACTTTGCCTCTACTAGAGCCCTCAAGCTGGAGCGCTTGAGAGTGTGCAACCCACCGGCAACTAAGCCCTCCACAAGAACGCCTGAGGATTAGGTGCAAAGGTAAGGCAGGAGTGGTGCTGAGGCAAGGAAGGCGCCAGTAGCATCTCCCAGTCTCGCGCAGCCCGCTCCTTTCTGGACTGGAAGCCTAGCCGCGAGGCAAGTCTGGGCAAGGCTCGCCCAGGGCAGAGCAGCCTCACGCCAGCACTCTGCCAGATCGGGCCTCTGAGCAGAGCTGGAGCTCTGCCGTACTGGAGGCGCACTCGGCTCCGCCAAAGCAGTGAATGCAGCCGCACACAGCAGGGCTGCCTTCTCTTCTCCCGAGGAGGCTCGCTTCCCGCATGCTGGAAACTAGGCTTCCAGGCCGGGCCCCCTGCGCCTCACACAGGTCTTGGCTCAGGAGCTGCTTCCCTGAGCTGGGGCTGTGGACGGGAGCCCAGACACGCAGGGGCAGGCCCCAACCACCTGCACACGTTTCTGCTGGGGTGGACAGCACTAGGGAAATGACGTCTGTCAGGCACCTTCTGGGCGCTCACCGAGTCACACTCCACGTGTGTGGGGCTGCAGACCCCAGCCAGGGGCCCTGTGAGCCTTGTGCTCTCCGTGCTGTGCTGAGTCGGGGCGGTCAAGCAACCATAAGAATAGACTTCCAGTTGCCCTCACTTTGCCTCTAATAGAGCCCTCAAGCTGGAGCGCTTGGCAGTGTGCAACCCACCGGCAACTAAGCCCTCCACAAGAACGCCTGGGGACTAGGTGCAAAGGCAAGGCCCGAGTGGAGCGGAGGCCAGGAAGGCGCCAGTAGCATCTCCCAGTCTCACGGAGCCCGCTCCTTTCTGGACTGGAAGCCTAGCCGCGAGGCAAGTCTGGGCAAGGCTCGACCAGGGCAGAGCAGCCTCACGCCAGCACTCTGCCAGATCGGGCCTCTGAGCAGAGCTGGAGCTCTGCCGTACTGGAGGCGCACTCGGCTCCGCCCAAGCAGTGATTGCAGCCCCACGCATCTGGGCTGCCTCCTCTTCTCCCAAGGAGGCTCGCTTCCCTCATGCTGTGCACAAGGCTTCCAGGCGGGGGCGCCCCGCGCCTCCTACAGGTCTTGGCTGAGGAGCTGCTTCGCTGAGCTGGGGCTGTGGACGGGAGCCCAGACACGCAGGGGCAGGCCCCAACCACCTGCACACGTCTCTGCTGGGGAGGAGAGCACTAGGGAAAAGACGTCTGTCAGGCACCTTCTGGGCGCTCACCGAGTCAGCCTCAGCGTGTGTGGGGCTGCAGACCACAGCCAGAGGCCCTGTGAGCCTTGTGCTCTCCGTGCTGTGCTGAGTCTGGGCGGTCAAGCAACTGCTGGAGGCGCCCTGCAGTTGCCCTCCCATTGCCTCTAATAGAGCCCTCTCTGCTGGAGCGCTTGGCAGTGTGCAACCCACCGGCAACTAAGCCCTCCACAAGAACGCCTGAGGACTAGGTGCAAAGGTAAGGTAGGAGTGGTGCTGAGGCCAGGAAGGCGCCAGTAGCATCTCCCAGTCTCGCGCAGCCCGCTCCTTTCTGGACTGGAAGCCTAGCCGCGAGGCAAGTCTGGGCAAGGCTCGCCCAGGGCAGAGCAGCCTCACGCCAGCAACTCTGCCAGATCGGGCCTCTGAGCAGAGCTGGAGCTCTGCCGTACTGGAGGCGCACTCGGCTCCGCCAAAGCAGTGAATGCAGCCGCACACAGCAGGGCTGCCTTCTCTTCTCCCGAGGAGGCTCGCTTCCCGCATGCTGGAAACTAGGCTTCCAGGCGGGGCCCCCTGCGCCCTCCACAGGTCTTGGCTCAGGAGCTGCTTCCCTGAGCTGGGGCTGTGGACGGGAGCCCAGACACGCAGGGGCAGGCCCCAACCACCTGCACACGTCTCTGCTGGGGAGGAGAGCACTACGGAAAAGACGTCTGTCAGGAACCTTCTGGGCGCTCACCGAGTCAGCCTCAGCGTGTGTGGGGCTGCAGACCACAGCCAGAGGCCCTGTGAGCCTTGTGCTCTCCGTGCTGTGCTGAGTCTGGGCGGTCAAGCAACCGTAAGAATAGACTTTCAGTTGCCCTCACTTTGCCTCTACTAGAGCCCTCAAGCTGGAGCGCTTGGCAGTGTGCAACCCACCGGCAACTAAGCCCTCCACAAGAACGCCTGGGGACTAGGTGCAAAGGCAAGGCAGGAGTGGAGCTGAGGCCACGAAGGCGCCAGTAGCATCTCCCAGTCTCGCGCAGCCCGCTCCTTTCTGGACTGGAAGCCTAGCCGCGAGGCAAGTCTGGGCAAGGCTCGCCCAGGGCAGAGCAGCCTCACGACAGCACTCTGCCAGATCGGGCCTCTGAGCAGAGCTGGAGCTCTGCCGTACTGGAGGCGCACTCGGCTCTGCCCAAGCAGTGATTGCAGCCCCACGCATCTGGGCTGCCTCCTCTTCTCCCAAGGAGGCTCGCTTCCCTCATGCTGTGCACAAGGCTTCCAGGCGGGGGCGCCCCGCGCCTCCTACAGGTCTTGGTGAGGAGCTGCTTCCCTGAGCTGGGGCTGTGGACGGGAGCCCAGACACGCAGGGGCAGGCCCCAACCACCTGCACACGTCTCTGCTGGGGAGGAGAGCACTAGGGAATTGACGTCTGTCAGGCAACTTCTGGGCGCTCACCGAGTCAGCCTCCGCGTGTGTGGGGCTGCAGACCCCAGCCAGGGGCCCTGTGAGCCTTGTGCTCTCCGTGCTGTGCTGAGTCTGGGCGTTCAAGCAACCGCTGGAGGAGCCCTTCAGTTGCCCTCCCATTGTTTCTAATAGAGCCCTCTCTGCTGGAGCGCTTGGCAGTGTGCAACCCACCGGCAACTAAGCCCTCCACAAGAACGCCTGGGGACTAGGTGCAAAGGCAAGGCAGGAGTGGTGCTGAGGTCAGGAAGGCGCCAGTAGCATCTCCCAGTCTCGCGCAGCCCGCTCCTTTCTGGACTGGAAGCCTAGCCGCGAGGCAAGTCTGGGCAAGGCTCGCCCAGGGCAGATCAGCCTCACGCCAGCAACTCTGCCAGATCGGGCCTCTGAGCAGAGCTGGAGCTCTGCCGTACTGGAGGCGCACTCGGCTCCGCCAAAGCAGTGAATGCAGCCGCACACAGCAGGGCTGCCTTCTCTTCTCCCGAGGAGGCTCGCTTCCCGCATGCTGGAAACTAGGCTTCCAGGCGGGGCCCCCTGCGCCTCACACAGGTCTTGGCTCAGGAGCTGCTTCCCTGAGCTGCGGCTGTGGACGGGAGCCCAGACACGCAGGGGCAGCCCCAACCACCTGCACACGTCTCTGCTGGGGTGGACAGCACTAGGGAAATGACGTCTGTCAGGCACCTTCTGGGCGCTCACCGAGTCAGCCTCCGCGTGTGTGGGGCTGCAGACCCCAGCCAGGGGCCCTGTGAGCCTTGTGCTCTCCGTGCTGTGCTGAGTCTGGGCGGTCAAGCAACCATAAGAATAGACTTCCAGTTGCCCTCACTTTGCCTCTAATAGAGCCCTCAAGCTGGAGCGCTTGGCAGTGTGCAACCCAACGGCAACTAAGCCCTCCACAAGAACGCTTGGGGACTAGGTGCAAAGGGAAGGCAGGAGTGGAGCTGAGGCCAGGAAGGCGCCAGTAGCATCTCCCAGTCTCGCGCAGCCCGCTCCTTTCTGGACTGGAAGCCTAGCCGCGAGGCAAGTCTGGGCAAGGCTCGCCCAGGGCAGAGCAGCCTCACGCCAGCACTCTGCCAGATCGGGCCTCTGAGCAGAGCTGGAGCTCTGCCGTACTGGAGGCACACTCGGCTCCACCCAAGCAGTGATTGCAGCCCCACGCATCTGGGCTGCCTCCTCTTCACCCAAGGAGGCTCGCTTCCCTCATGCTGTGCACAAGGCTTCCAGGCGGGGGCGCCCGCGCCTCCTACAGGTCTTGGCTGAGGAGCTGCTTCCCTGAGCTGGGGCTGTGGACGGGAGCCCAGACACGCAGGGGCAGGCCCCAACCACCTACACACGTCTCTGCTGGGGAGGAGAGCACTAGGGAAAAGACGTCTGTCAGGCACCTTCTGGGCGCTCACCGAGTCAGCCTCAGCGTGTGTGGGGCTGCAGACCACAGCCAGAGGCCCTGTGAGCCTTGTGCTCTCCGTGCTGTGCTGAGTCTGGGCGTTCAAGCAACCGCTGGAGGAGCCCTTCAGTTGCCCTCCCATTGTTTCTAATAGAGCCCTCTCTGCTGGAGTGCTTGGCAGTGTGCAACCCACCGGCAACTAAGCCTTCCAGAAGAACGCCTGAGGACTAGGTGCAAAGGTAAGGCAGGAGTGGTGCTGAGGCCAGGAAGGCGCCAGTAGCATCTCCCAGTCTCGCGCAGCCCGCTCCTTTCTGGACTGGAAGCCTAGCCGCGAGCAAGTCTGGGCAAGGCTCGCCCAGGGCAGAGTAGCCTACGCCAGCAACTCTGCCAGATCGGGCCTCTGAGCAGAGCTGGAGCTCTGCCGTACAGGAGGCGCACTCGGCTCCGCCAAAGCAGTGAATGCAGCCGCACACAGCAGGGCTGCCTTCTCTTCTCCCGAGGAGGCTCGCTTCCCGCATGCTGGAAACTAGGCTTCCAGGCGGGGCCTCCTGCGCCACACACAGGTCTTGGCTCAGGAGCTGTTTCCCTGAGCTGGGGCTGTGGATGGGAGCCCAGACACGCAGGTGCAGGCCCAAACCACCTGCACACGTCTCTGCTGGGGTGGACAGCACTAGGGAAATGACGTCTGTCAGGCAACTTCTGGGCGCTCACCGAGTCACCCTCCGCGTGTGTGGGGCTGCAGACCCCAGCCAGGGGCCCTGTGAGCCTTGTGCTCTCCGTGCTGTGCTGAGTCTGGGCGGTCAAGCAACCGTAAGAATAGACTTTCAGTTGCCCTCACTTTGACTCTACTAGAGCCCTCAAGGTGGAGCGCTTGGCAGTTAGCAACCCACCGGCAACTAAGCCCTCCACAAGAACGCCTGGGGACTAGGTGCAAAGGCAAGGCAGGAGTGGTGCTGAGGGCAGGAATGCGCCAGTAGCATCTCCCAGTCTCGCGCAGCCCGCTCCTTTCTGGACTGGAAGCCTAGCCGCGAGGCAAGTCTGGGCAAGGCTCGCCCAGGGCAGAGCAGCCTCACGCCAGCAACTCTGCCAGATCGGGCCTCTGAGCAGAGCTGGAGCTCTGCCGTACTGGAGGCGCACTCGGCTCCGCCAAAGCAGTGAATGCAGCCGCACACAGCAGGGCTGCCTTCTCTTCTCCCGAGGAGGCTCGCTTCCCACATGCTGTAAACTAGGCTTCCAGGCGGGGCCCCCTGCGCCTCCCACAGGTCTTGGCTCAGGAGCTGCTTCCCTGAGCTGGGGCTGTGGACGGGAGCCCAGACACGCAGGGGCAGGCCCAAACCACCTGCACACGTCTCTGCTGGGGAGGAGAGCACTAGGGAAATGACGTCTGTCAGGCACCTTCTGGGCGCTCACCGAGTCAGCCTCCTCGTGTGTGGGGCTGCAGACCACAGCCAGTGGCCCTGTGAGCCTTGTGCTCTCCGTGCTGTGCTGAGTCTGGGCGGTCAAGCAACCGTAAGAATAGACTTTCAGTTGCCCTCACTTTCCCTCTACTAGAGCCCTCAAGCTGGAGCGCTTGGCAGTGTGCAACCCACCGGTAACTAAGCCCTCCACAAGAACGCCTGGGGACTACGTGCAAAGGCAAGCAGGAGTAGAGCTGAGGCCAGGAAGGCGCCAGTAGCATCTCCCAGTCTCGCGCAGCCCGCTCCTTTCTGGACTGGAAGCATAGCCGCGAGGCAAGTTTGGGCAAGGCTCGCCCATGGCAGAGCAGCCTCACGCCAGCAACTCTGCCAGATCGGGCCTCTGAGCAGAGCTGGAGCTCTGCCGTACTGGAGGCGCACTCGGCTCCGCCAAAGCAGTGATTGCAGCCCCACGCATCTGGGCTGCCTCCTCTTATCCCAAGCAGGCTCGCTTCCCTCATGCTGTGCACTAGGCTTCCAGGCGGGGGCGCCCCGCGCCTCCTACAGGTCTTGGCTGAGGAGCTGCTTCCCTGAGCTGGGGCTGTGGACGGGAGCCCAGACACGCAGGGGCAGGCTCAAACCACCTGCACACGTCTCTGCTGGGGAGTAGAGCACTAGGGAATTGACGTCTGTCAGGCACCTTCTGGGCGCTCACCGAGTCAGCATCAGCGTGTGTGGGGCTGCAGACCACAGCCAGAGGCCCTGTGAGCCTTGTGCTCTCCGTGCTGTGCTGAGTCTGGGCGGTCAAGCAACCGTAAGAATAGACTTTCAGTTGCCCTCACTTTGCCTCTACTAGAGCCCTCAAGCTGGAGCGCTTGGCAGTGTGCAACCCACCGGCAACTAAGCCCTCCACAAGAACGCCTGGGGACTAGGTGCAAAGGCAAGGCAGGAGTGGAGCTGAGGCCAGGAAGGCGCCAGTAGCATCTCGCAGTCTCGCGCAGCCCGCTCCTTTCTGGACTGGAAGCCTAGCCGCGAGGCAAGTCTGGGCAAGGCTCGCCCAGGGCAGAGCAGCCTCACGCCAGCAACTCTGCCAGATCGGGCCTCTGAGCAGAGCTGGAGCTCTGCCGTACTGGAGGCGCACTCGGCTCCGCCAAATCAGTGAATGCAGCCGCACACAGCAGGGCTGCCTTCTCTTCTCCCGAGGAGGCTCGCTTCCCGCATGCTGTAAACTAGACTTCCAGGCGGGGCCCCCTGCGCCTCCCACAGGTCTTGATTCAGGAGCTGCTTCCCTGAGCTGGGGCTGTGGACAGGAGCCCAGACACGCAGGGGCAGGCCCCAACCACCTGCACACGTCTCTGCTGGGGAGGAGAGCACTAGGGAAATGTCGTCTGTCAGGCACCTTCTGGGCGCTCACCGAGTCAGCCTCAGCGTGTGTGGGGCTGCAGACCACAGCCAGAGTCCCTGTGAGCCTTGTGCTTTCCGTGCTGTGCTGAGTCTGGGCGCAAAGCAACCACTGGAGGAGCCCTGCAGTTGCCCTCCCATTGCCTCTAATAGAGCACTCTCTGCTGGAGCGCTTGGCAGTGTGCAACCCACGGGCAACTAAGCCCTCCACAAGAACGCCTGAGGACTAAGTGCACAGGTAAAGCAGGCGAGGTGCTGAGGCCAGGAAGGCGCCAGCAGCATCTCCCAGTCTCGCGCAGCCCGCTCCTTTCTGGACTGGAAGCCTAGCCGCGAGGCAAGTCTGCGCAAGGCTCGCCCATGGCAGAGCAGCCTCACGCGAGCAACTCTGCCAGATCGGGCCTCTGAGCAGAGCTGCAGCTCTGCCGTACTGGAGGCGCACTCGGCTCCGCCAAAGCAGTGATTGCAGCCCCACGCATCTGGGCTGCCTCCTCTTCTCCCAAGCAGGCTCGCTTCCCTCATGCTGTGCACTAGGCTTCCAGGCGGGGGCGCCCCGCGCCTCCTACAGGTCTTGGCTGAGGAGCTGCTTCCCTGAGCTGGGGCTGTGGACGGGAGCCCAGACACGCAGGGGCAGGCTCAAACCACCTGCACACGTCTCTGCTGGGGAGTAGAGCACTAGGGAATTGACGTCTGTCAGGCACCTTCTGGGCGCTCACCGAGTCAGCCTCCGCGTGCGTGGGGCTGCAGACCCCAGCCAGGGGCCCTGTGAGCCTTGTGCTCTCCGTGCTGTGCTGAGTCTGGGCGGTCAAGCAACCGCTGGAGGAGCCCTGCAGTTGCCCTCCCATTGCCTCTAATAGAGCCCTCTCTGCTGGAGCGCTTGGCAGTGTGCAACCCACCGGCAACTAAGCCCTCCACAAGAACGCCTGAGGACTAGGTGCAAAGGTAAGGCAGGAGTGGAGCTGAGGCCAGGAAGGCGCCAGTAGCATCTCCCAGTCTCGCGCAGCCCGCTCCTTTCTGGACTGGGAGCCTAGCCGCGAGGCAAGTCTGGGCAAGGCTCGCCCAGGGCAGAGCAGCCTCACGCGAGCAACTCTGCCAGATCGGGCCTCTGAGCAGAGCTGGAGCTCTGCAGTACTGGAGGCGCACTCGGCTCCGCCAAAGCACTGAATGCAGCCGCACACAGCAGGGCTGCCTTGTCTTCTCCCGAGGAGGCTCGCTTCCCGCATGCTGTAAACAAGACTTCCAGTCGGGGCCCCCTGCGTCTCCCACAGTTCTTGGCTCAGGAGCTGCTTCCCTGAGCTGGGGCTGTGGACGGGAGCCCAGACACGCAGGGGCAGGCCCCAACCACCTGCACACGTCTCTGCTGGGGAGGAGAGCACTAGGGAAATGACGTCTGTCAGGCACCTTCTGGGCGCTCACCGAGTCAGCCTCCGCGTGTGTGGGGCTGCAGACCACAGCCAGAGGCCCTGTGAGCCTTGTGCTCTCTGTGCTGTGCTGAGTCTGGGCGGTCAAGCAACCGTAAGAATAGACTTTCAGTTGCCCTCACTTTGCCTCTACTAGAGCCTTCAAGCTGGAGCGCTTGGCAGTGTGCAACCCACCGGCAACTAAGCCCTCCACAAGAACGCCTGGGGACTAGGTGCAAAGGCAAGGCACGAGTGGAGCTGAGGCCAGGAAGGCGCCAGGAGCAGCTCCCAGTCTCGCGCTGCCCGCTCCTTTCTGGACTGGAAGCCTAGCCGCGAGGCAACTCTGGGCAAGGCTCGCCCAGGGCAGAGCAGCCTCACGCCAGCAACTCTGCCAGATCGGGCCTCTGAGCAGAGCTGTAGCTCTGCCGTACTGGAGGCGCACTCGGCTCCGCCCAAGCAGTGATTGCAGCCCCACGCATCTGGGCTGCCTCCTCTTCTCCCAAGGAGGCTCGCTTCCCTCATGCTGTGCACTAGGCTTCCAGGCGGGGGCGCCCCACGCCTCCTACAGGTCTTGGCTGTGGAGCTGCTTCCCTGAGCTGGGGCTGTGGACGGGAGCCCAGACACGCAGGGGCAGGCCCCAACCACCTGCACACGTCTCTGCTGGGGAGGAGAGCACTAGGGAAATGACGCCTGTCAGGCACACTCTGGGCGCTCACCGAGTCAGCCTCCGCGTGTGTGGGGCTGCAGACCACAGCCAGAGGCCCTGTGAGCCTTGTGCTCTCCGTTCTGTGCTGAGTCTGAGCGGTCAAGCAACCGTAAGAATAGACTTTCAGTTGCCCTCACTTTGCCTCTACTAGAGCCCTCAAGCTGGAGCGCTTGGCAGTGTGCAACCCACCGGCAACTAAGCCCTCCACAAGAACGACTGGGGACTAGGTGCAAAGGCAAGGCAGGAGTGGAGCTGAGGCCAGGAACGCGCCAGTAGCATCTCCCAGTCTCGCGCAGCCCGCTCCGTTCTGGACTGGAAGCCTAGCCGCGAGGCAAGTCTGGGCAAGGCTCGCCCAGGGCAGAGCAGCCTCACGCCAGCACTCTGCCAGATCGGGCCTCTGAGCAGAGCTGGAGCTCTACCGTACTGGAGGCGCACTCGGCTCCACCCAAGCAGTGATTGCAGCCCCACGCATCTGGGCTGCCTCCTCTTCTCCCAAGGAGGCTCGCTTCCCTCATGCTGTGCACTAGGCTTCCAGGCGGGGGCGCCCCGCGCCTCCTACAGGTCTTGGCTCAGGAGCTGCTTCCCTGAGCTGGGGCTGTGGACGGGAGCCCAGACACGCAGGGGCAGGCCCCAACCACCTGCACACGTCTCTGCTGCGGAGGAGAGCACTAGGGAAATGACGTCTGTCAGGCACCTTCTGGGCGCTCACCGAGTCAGCCTCAGCGTGTGTGGTGCTGCAGACCACAGCCAGAGGCCCTGTGAGCCTTGTGCTCTCCGTGCTGTGCTGAGTCTGGGCGGTCAAGCAACCGCTGGAGGTGCCCTGCAGTTGCTCTCCCATTGCCTCTAATAGAGCCCTCTCTGCTGGAGCGCTTGGCAGTGTGCAACCCACCGGCAACTAAGCCCTCCACAAGAACGCCTGAGGACTAGGTGCAAAGGTAAGGCAGGATTGGTGCTGAGGCCAGGAAGGCGCCAGTAGCATCTCCCAGTCTCGCGCAGCCCGCTCCTTCCTGGACTGGAAGCCTAGCCGTGAGGCAAGTCTGGGCAAGGCTCGCCCAGGGCAGAGCAGCCTCACGCCAGCAACTCTGCCAGATCGGGCCTCTGAGCAGAGCTGGAGCTCTGCCGTACTGGAGGCGCACTCGGCTCCGCCAAATCAGTGAATGCAGCCGCACACAGCAGGGCTGCCTCCTCTTCTCCCGAGGAGGCTCGCTTCCCGCATGCTGTAAACTAGACTTCCAGGCGGGGCCCCCTGCGCCTCCCACAGGTCTTGATTCAGGAGCTGCTTCCCTGAGCTGGGGCTGTGGACAGGAGCCCAGACACGCAGGGGCAGGCCCCAACCACCTGCACACGTCTCTGCTGGGGAGGAGAGCACTAGGGAAATGTCGTCTGTCAGGCACCTTCTGGGCGCTCACCGAGTCAGCCTCAGCGTGTGTGGGGCTGCAGACCACAGCCAGAGTCCCTGTGAGCCTTGTGCTTTCCGTGCTGTGCTGAGTCTGGGCGGTCAAGCAACCACTGGAGGAGCCCTGCAGTTGCCCTCCCATTGCCTCTAATAGAGCACTCTCTGCTGGAGCGCTTGGCAGTGTGCAACCCACGGGCAACTAAGCCCTCCACAAGAACGCCTGAGGACTAAGTGCACAGGTAAAGCAGGCGAGGTGCTGAGGCCAGGAAGGCGCCAGCAGCATCTCCCAGTCTCGCGCAGCCCGCTCCTTTCTGGACTGGAAGCCTAGCCGCGAGGCAAGTCTGCGCAAGGCTCGCCCATGGCAGAGCAGCCTCACGCGAGCAACTCTGCCAGATCGGGCCTCTGAGCAGAGCTGGAGCTCTGCCGTACTGGAGGCGCACTCGGCTCCGCCAAAGCAGTGAATGCAGCCGCACACAGCAGGGCTGCCTTCTCTTCTACCGAGGAGGCTCGCTTCCCGCATGCTGTAAACTAGTCTTCCAGGCGGGGCCCCCTGCGCCTCCCACAGGTCTTGGCTCAGGAGCTGATTCCCTGAGCTGGGGCTGTGGACGGGAGCCCAGACACGCAGGGGCAGGCCCCAACCACCTGCACACGTCTCTGCTGGGGAGGAGAGCACTAGGGAAATGACGTCTGTCAGGCACGTTCTGGGCGCTCACCGAGTCAGCCTCCGCGTGTGTGGGGCTGCAGACCCCAGCCAGGGGCCCTGTGAGCCTTGTGCTCTCCGTGCTGTGCTGAGTCTGGGCGGTCAAGCAACCGTAAGAATAGACTTTCAGTTGCCCTCACTTTGCCTCTAATAGAGCCCTCAAGCTGGAGCGCTTGGCAGTGTGCAACCCACCGGCAACTAAGCCCTCCACAAGAACGCCTGGGGACTAGGTGCAAAGGCAAGGAAGGAGTGGAGCTGAGGCCAGGAAGGCGCCAGTAGCATCTCCCAGTCTCACGCAGCCCGCTCCTTTCTGGACTGGAAGCCTAGCCGCGAGGCAAGTCTGGGCAAGGCTCGCCCAGGGCAGAGCAGCCTCACGCCAGCACTCTGCCAGATCGGGCCTCTGAGCAGAGCTGGAGCTCTGCCGTACTGGAGGCGCACTCGGCTCCGCCCAAGCAGTGATTGCAGCTCCACGCATCTGGGCTGCCTCCTCTTCTCCCAAGGAGGCTCGCTTCCCTCATGCTGTGCACTAGGCTTCCAGGCGGGGGCGCCCCGCGCCTCCTACAGGTCTTGGCTGAGGAGCTGCTTCCCTGAGCTGGGGCTGTGGACGGGAGCCCAGACACGCAGGGGCAGGCCCCAACCACCTGCACACGTCTCTGCTGGGGAGGAGAGCACTAGGGAAATGACGTCTGTCAGGCAACTTCTGGGCGCTCACCAAGTCAGCCTCCGCGTGTGTGGGGCTGCAGACCACAGCCAGAGGCCCTGTGAGCCTTGTGCTCTCCGTGCTGTGCTGAGTCTGGGCGGTCAAGCAACCGTAAGAATAGACTTTCAGTTTCCCTCACTTTGCCTCTACTAGAGCCCTCAAGCTGGAGCGCTTGGCAGTGTGCAACCCACCGGCAACTAAGCCCACCACAAGAACGCCTGGGTACTAGGTGCAAAGGCAAGGCAGGAGTGGAGCTGAGGCCAGGAAGGCGCCAGTAGCATCTCCCAGTCTCGCGCAGCCCGCTCCTTCCTGGACTGGAAGCCTAGCCGCGAGGCAAGTCTGGGCAAGGCTCGCACAGGGCAGAGCAGCCTCACGCCAGCGACTCTGCCAGATCGGGCCTCTGGGCAGAGCTGGAGCTCTGCCGTACTGGAGGCGCACTCGGCTCCGCCAAAGCAGTGAATGCAGCCGCACACAGCAGGGCTGCCTTCTCTTCTCCCGAGGAGGCTCGCTTCCCACATGCTGTAAACTAGGCTGCCAGGCGGGGCCCCCTGCGCCTCCCACAGGTCTTGGCTCAGGAGCTGATTCCCTGAGCTGGGGCTGTGGACGGGAGCCCAGACACGCAGGGGCAGGCCCCAACCACCTGCACACGTCTCTGCTGGGGAGGAGAGCACTAGGGAAATGACGTCTGTCAGGCACCTTCTGGGCGCTCACCGAGTCAGCCTCCGCGTGTGTGGGGCTGCAGACCACAGCCAGAGGCCCTGTGAGCCTTGTGCTCTCCGTGCTGTGCTGAGTCTGGGCGGTCAAGCAACCGCTGGAGGAGCCCTGCAGTTGCCCTCCCATTGCCTCTAATAGAGCCCTCTCTGCTGGAGCGCTTGGCAGTGTACAACCCACCGGCAACTAAACACTCCACAAGAACGCCTGAGGACTAGGTGCAAAGGCAAGGCAGGAGTGGAGCTGAGGCCAGGAAGGCGCCAGTAGCATCTCCCAGTCTCGCGCAGCCCGCTCCTTTCTGGACTGGAAGCCTAGCCGCGAGGCAAGTCTGGGCAAGGCTCGCCCAGGGCAGAGCAGCCTCACGCCAGCACTCTGCCAGATCGGGCCTCTGAGCAGAGCTGGAGCTCTGCCGTACTGGAGGCGCACTCGGTTCCGCCCAAGCAGTGATTGCAGCCCCACGCATCTGGGCTGCCTCCTCTTCTCCCAAGGAGGCTCGCTTCCCTCATGCTGTGCACTAGGCTTCCAGGCGGGGGCGCCCCGCGCCTGCCACAGGTCTTGGCTGAGGAGCTGCTTCCCTGAGCTGGAGCTGTGGACGGGAGCCCAGACACGCAGGGGCAGGCCCCAACCACCTGCACACGTCTCTGCTGGGGAGGAGAGCACTAGGGAAATGACGTCTGTCAGGCACCTTCTGGGCGCTCACCGAGTCAGCCTCAGCGTCTGTGTGGCTGCAGACCACAGCCAGAGGCCCTGTGAGCCTTGTGCTCTCCGTGCTGTGCTGAGTCTGGGCGGTCAAGCAACCGTAAGAATAGACTTTCAGTTGCCCTCACTTTGCCTCTACTAGAGCCCTCAAGCTGGAGCGCTTGGCAGTGTGCAACCCACCGGCAACTAAGCCCTCCACAAGAACGCCTGGGGACTAGGTGCAAAGGCAAGGCAGGAGTGGAGCTGAGGCCAGGAAAGCGCCAGTAGCATCTCCCAGTCTCCCGCAGCCCTCTCCTTTCTGGACTGGAAGCCTAGCCGCGAGGCAAGTCTGGGCAAGGCTCGCCCAGGGCAGAGCAGCCCCACGCCAGCACTCTGCCAGACCGGGCCTCTGAGCAGAGCTGGAGCTCTGCCGTACTGGAGGCGCACTCGGCTCCGCCCAAGCAGTGATTGCAGCCCCACGCATCTGGGCTGCCTCCTCTTCTCCCAAGGAGGCTCGCTTCCCTCATGCTGTGCACTAGGCTTCCAGGCGGGGGCGCCCCGCGCCTCCTACAGGTCTTGGCTGAGGAGCTGCTTCCCTGAGCTGGGGCTGTGGACGGGAGCCCAGACACGCAGGGGCAGGCCCCAACCACCTGCACACGTCTCTGCTGGGGAGGAGAGCACTAGGGAAATGAGGTCTGTCAGGCACCTTCTGGGCGCTCACCGAGTCAGCCTCAGCGTGTGTGGGGCTGCAGACCACAGCCAGAGGCCCTGTGAGCCTTGTGCTCTCCGTGCTGTGCTGAGTCTGGGCGGTCAAGCAACCGCTGGAGGAGCCCTGCAGTTGCCCTCCCATTGCCTCTAATAGAGCCCTCTCTGCTGGAGCGCTTGGCAGTGTGCAACCCACGGGCAACTAAGCCCTCCACAAGAACGCTTGAGGACTAGGTGCAAAGGTAAGGCAGGAGTGGTGCTGAGGCCAGGAAGGCGCCAGTAGCATCTCCCAGTCTCGCGCAGCCCGCTCCTTTCTGGACTGGAAGCCTAGCCGTGAGGCAAGTCTGGGCAAGGCTCGCCCAGGGCAGAGCAACCTCACGCCAGCAACTCTGCCAGATCGGGCCTCTGAGCAGAGCTGGAGCTCTGCCGTACTGGAGGCGCACTCGCCTCCGCCAAAGCAGTGAATGCAGCCGCACACAGCAGGGCTGCCTTCTCTTCTCCCGAGGAGGCTCGCTTCCCACATGCTGTAAACCAAGCTTCCAGGTGGGGCCCCCTGCGCCTCCCACAGGTCTTGGCTCAGGAGCTGCTTCCCTGAGCTGGGGCTGTGGACGGGAGCCCAGACACGCAGGGGCAGGCCCCAACCACCTGCACACGTCTCTGCTGGGGAGGAGAGCACTAGGGAAATGACGTCTGTCAGGCACGTTCTGGGCGCTCACCGAGTCAGCCTCCGCGTGTGTGGGGCTGCATACCCCAGCCAGGGGCCCTGTGAGCCTTGTGCTCTCCGTGCTGTGCTGAGTCTGGGCGGTCAAGCAACCGTAAGAATAGACTTTCAGTTGCCCTCACTTTGCCTCTACTAGAGCCCTCAAGCTGGAGCGCTTGGCAGTGTGCAACCCACCGGCAACTAAGCCCTCCACAAGAACGCCTGGGGACTAGGTGCAAAGGCAAGGAAGGAGTGGAGCTGAGGCCAGGAAGGCGCCAGTAGCATCTCCTACTCTCGCGCAGCCCGCTCCTTTCTGGACTGGAAGCCTAGCCGCGAGGCAAGTCTGGGCAAGGCTCGCCCAGGGCAGAGCAGCCTCACGCCAGCACTCTGCCAGATCGGGCCTCTGAGCAGAGCTGGAGCTCTGCCGTACTGGAGGCGCACTCGGCTCCGCCCAAGCAGTGATTGCAGCCCCAAGCATCTGGGCTGCCTCCTCTTCTCCCAAGGAGGCTCGCTTCCCTCATGCTGTGCACTAGGCTTCCAGGCGGGGGCGCCCCGCGCCTCCTAAAGGTCTTGGCTGAGGAGCTGCTTCCCTGAGCTGGGGCTGTGGACGGGAGCCCAGACACGCAGGGGCAGGCCCCAACCACCTGCACACGTCTCTGCTGCGGAGGAGAGCACTAGGGAAATGACGTCTGTCAGGCACCTTCTGGGCGCTCACCAAGTCAGCCTCCGCGTGTGTGGGGCTGCAGACCACAGCCAGAGGCCCTGTGAGCCTTGTGCTCTCCGTGCTGTGCTGAGTCTGGGCGGTCAAGCAACCGTAAGAATAGACTTTCAGTTTCCCTCACTTTGCCTCTACTAGAGCCCTCAAGCTGGAGCGCTTGGCAGTGTGCAACCCACCGGCAACTAAGCCCACCACAAGAACGCCTGGGTACTAGGTGCAAAGGCAAGGCAGGAGTGGAGCTGAGGCCAGGAAGGCGCCAGTAGCATCTCCCAGTCTCGCGCAGCCCGCTCCTTCCTGGACTGGAAGCCTAGCCGCGAGGCAAGCCTGGGCAAGGCTCGCACAGGGCAGAGCAGCCTCACGCCAGCGACTCTGCCAGATCGGGCCTCTGGGCAGAGCTGGAGCTCTGCCGTACTGGAGGCGCACTCGGCTCCGCCAAAGCAGTGAATGCAGCCGCACACAGCAGGGCTGCCTTCTCTTCTCCCGAGGAGACTCGCTTCCCACATGCTGTAAACTAGGCTGCCAGGCGGGGCCCCCTGCGCCTCCCACAGGTCTTGGCTCAGGAGCTGATTCCCTGAGCTGGGGCTGTGGACGGGAGCCCAGACACGCAGGGGCAGGCCCCAACCACCTGCACACGTCTCTGCTGGGGAGGAGAGCACTAGGGAAATGACGTCTGTCAGGCACCTTCTGGGCGCTCACCGAGTCAGCCTCCGCGTGTGTGGGGCTGCAGACCACAGCCAGAGGCCCTGTGAGCCTTGTGCTCTCCGTGCTGTGCTGAGTCTGTGCGGTCAAGCAACCGTAAAAATAGACTTTCAGTTGCCCTCACTTTACCTCTACTAGAGCCCTCAAGCTGGAGCGCTTGGCAGTGTGCAACCCACCGGCAACTAAGCCCTCCACAAGAACGCCTGGGGACCAGGTGCAAAGGCAAGGCAGGAGTGGAGCTGAGGCCAGGAAGGCGCCAGTAGCATCTCCCAGTCTCGCGCAGCCCGCTCCTTTCTAGACTGGAAGCCTAGCCGCGAGGAAAGTTTGGGCAAGGCTCGCCCATGGCAGAGCAGCCTCGCGCCAGCAACTCTGCCAGATCGGGCCTCTGAGCAGAGCTGGAGCTCTGCCGTACTGGAGGCGCACTCGGCACCGCCAAAGCAGTGATTGCAGCCCCACGCATCTGGGCTGCCTCCTCTTCTCCCAAGCAGGCTCGCTTCCCTCATGCTGTGCACTAGGCTTCCAGGCGGGGGCGCCCCGCGCCTCCTACAGGTCTTGGCTGAGGAGCTGCTTCCCTGAGCTGGGGCTGTGGACGGGAGCCCAGACACGCAGGGGCAGGCTCAAACCACCTGCACACGTCTCTGCTGGGGAGGAGAGCACTAGGGAATTGACGTCTGTCAGGCACCTTCTGGGCGCTCACCGAGTCAGCATCAGCGTGTGTGGGGCTGCAGACCACAGCCAGAGGCCCTGTGAGCCTTGTGCTCTCCGTGCTGTGCTGAGTCTGGGAGGTCAAGCAACTGCTGGAGTAGCCCTGCAGTTGCCCTCACATTGCCACTAATAGAGCCCTCACTGCTGGAGCGCTTGGCAGTGTGCAACCCACCGGCAACTAAGCCCTCCACGAGAATGCCTGAGGACTAGGTGCAAAGGCAAGGCAGGAGTGGAGCTGAGGCCAGGAAGGCGCCAGTAGCATCTCCCAGTCTCGCGCAGCCCGCTCCTTCCTGGACTGGAAGCCTAGCCGCGAGGCAAGTCTGGGCAAGGCTCGCCCAGGGCAGAGCAGCCTCACGCCAGCACTCTGCCAGATGTTGCCCCTGAGCAGAGCTGGAGCTCTGCCGTACTGGAGGCGCACTCGGCTCCGCCCAAGCAGTGATTGCAGCCCCACGCATCTGGGCTGCCTCCTCTTTTCCCAAGGAGGCTCGCTTCCCTCATGCTGTGCACTAGGCTTCCAGGGGGGGAGCCCCGCGCCTCCTACAGGTCTTGGCTGAGGAGCTGCTTCCCTGAGCTGGGGCTGTGGACGGGAGCCCAGACACGCAGGGGCAGGCCCCAACCACCTGCACACGTCTCTGCTGGGGAGGAGAGCACTAGGGAAATGACGTCTGTCAGGCACCTTCTGGGCGTTCACCGAGTCAGCCTCCTCGTGTGTGGGGCTGCAGACCACAGGCAGAGGCCCTGTGAGCCTTGTGCTCGCCGTTCTGTGTTGAGTCTGGGCGGTCAAGCAACCGTAAGAATAGACTTTCAGTTGCCCTCACTTTGCCTTTACTAGAGCCCTCAAGCTGGAGCGCTTGGCAGTGTGCAACCCACCGGCAACTAAGCCCTCCACAAGAACGCCTGAGGACTAGGTGCAAAGGCAAGGCAGGAGTGGAGATGAGGCCAGGAAGGCGCCAGTAGCATCTCCCAGTCTCGCGCAGCCCGCTCCTTTCTGGACTGGAAGACTAGCCGCGAGGCAAGTCTGGGCAAGGCTCGCCCAGGGCAGAGCAGCCTCACGCCAGCAACTCTGCCAGATCAGGCCTCTGAGCAGAGCTGGAGCTCTGCCGTACTGGAGGCGCACTCAGCTCCGCCAAAGCAGTGAATGCAGCTGCACACAGCAGGGCTGCCTTCACTTCTCCCGAAGAGGCTCGCTTCCCGCAGGCCGTAAACTAGGCTTCCAGGAGGGCCCCCTGCGCCTCCCACAGGTCTTGGCTCAGGAGCTGCTTCCCTGAGCTGGGGCTGTGGACGGGAGCCCAGACACGCAGGGGCAGGCCCCAACCACCTGCATACGTCTCTGCTGGGGAGGAGAGCACTAGTGAAATGACGTCTGTCAGGCACCTTCTGGGCGCTCACCGAGTCAGCCTCCGCGTGTGTGGGGCTGCAGACCCCAGCCAGGGGCCCTGTGAGCCTTGTGCTCTCCGTGCTGTGCTGAGTCTGGGCGGTCAAGCAACCGTAAGAATAGACTTTCAGTTGCCCTCACTTTGCCTCTACTAGAGCCCTCAAGCTGGAGCGCTTGGCAGTGTGCAACCCACCGGCAACTAAGCCCTCCACAAGAACGCCTGGGGACTAGGTGCAAAGGCAAGGCAGGAGTGGAGCTGAGGCCAGGAAGGCGCCAGTAGCATCTCCCAGTCTCGCGCAGCCCGCTCCTTTCTGGACTGGAAGCCTAGCCGCGAGGCAAGTCTGGGCAAGGCTCGCCCAGGGCAGAGCAGCCTCACGCCAGCAACTCTGCCAGATCGGGCCTCTGAGCAGAGCTGGAGCTCTGCCGTACTGGAGGCGCACTCGGCTCCGACAAAGCAGTGAATGCAGCCGCACACAGCAGGGCTGCCTTCTCTTCTCCCGAGGAGGCTCGCTTCCCACATGCTGTAAACTAGGCTTTCAGGCGGGGCCCCCTGCGCCTCCCACAGGTCTTGGCTCAGGAGCTGCTTCCCTGAGCTGGGGCTGTGGACGGGAGCCCAGACACGCAGGGGCAGGCCCCAACCACCTGCACACGTCTCTGCTGGGGAGGAGAGCACTAGGGAAATGACGTCTGTCAGGCACCTTCTGGGCGCTCACCGAGTCAGCCTCAGCGTGTGTGGGGCTGCAGACCACAGCCAGAGGCCCTGTGAGCCTTGTGCTCTCCGTGCTGTGCTGAGTCTGGGAGGTAAAGCAACTGCTGGAGGAGCCCTGCAGTTGCCCTCCCATTGCCTCTAATAGAGCCCTCACTGCTGGAGCGCTTGGCAGTGTGCAACCCACCGGCAACTAAGCCCTCCACGAGAATGCCTGAGGACTAGGTGCAAAGGCAAGGCAGGAGTGGAGCTGAGGCCAGGAAGGCGCCAGTAGCATCTCCAAGTCTCGCGCAGCCCGCTCCTTTCTGGACTGGAAGCCTAGCCGCGAGGCAAGTCTGGGCAAGGCTCGCCCAGGGCAGAGCAGCCTCACGCCAGCACTCTGCCAGATCGGGCCTCTGAGCAGAGCTGGAGCTCGGCCGTACTGGAGGGGCACTCGGCTCCGCCCAAGCAGTAATTGCAGCCCCACGCATCTGGGCTGCCTCCTCTTCTCCCAAGGAGGCTCGCTTCCCTCATGCTGTGCACAAGGCTTCCAGGCGGGGGCGCACCGCGCCTCCTACAGGGCTTGGCTGAGGAGCTGCTTCCCTGAGCTGGGGCTGTGGACGGGAGCCCAGACACGCAGGGGCAGGCCCCAACCACCTGCACACGTCTCTGCTGGGGAGGAGAGCACTAGGGAAATGACGTCTGTCAGGCACCTTCTGGGCGCTCACCGAGTCAGCCTCAGCGTGTGTTGGGCTGCAGACCACAGCCAGAGGCCCTGTGAGCCTTGTGCTCTCCGTGCTGTGCTGAGTCTGGGCGGTCAAGCAACCGTAAGAATAGACTTTCAGTTGCCCTCACTTTGCCTCTACTAGAGCCCTCAAGCTTGAGCGCTTGGCAGTGTGCAACCCACCGGCAACAAAGCCCTCCACAAGAACGCCTGGGGACTAGGTGCAAAGGCAAGGCAGGAGTGGAGCTGAGGCCAGGAAGGCGCCAGTAGCATCTCCCAGTCTCGCGCAGCCCGCTCCTTCCTGGACTGGAAGCCTAGCCGCGAGGCAAGTCTGGGCAAGGCTCGCCCATGGCAGAGCAGCCTCACGCCAGCACTCTGCCAGATCGGGCCTCTGAGCAGAGCTGCAGCTCTGCCGTACTGGAGGCGCACTCGGCTCCGCCCAAGCAGTGATTGCAGCCCCACGCATCTGGGCTGCCTCCTCTTCTCCCAAGGAGGCTCGCTTCCCTCATGCTGTGCACTAGGCTTCAAAGCGGGGGCGCCCCGCGCCTCCTACAGGTCTTGGCTGAGGAGCTGCTTCCCTGAGCTGGGGCTGTGGACGGGAGCCCAGACACGCAGGGGCAGGCCCCAACCACCTGCACACGTCTCTGCTGGGGAGGAGAGCACTAGGGAAATGACGTCTGTCAGGCACCTTCTGGGCGCTCACCGAGTCAGCCTCCTCGTGTGTGGGGCTGCAGACCACAGGCAGAGGCCCTGTGAGCCTTGTGCTCTCCGTGCTGTGTTGAGTCTGGGCGGTCAAGCAACCGTAAGAATAGACTTTCAGTTGCCCTCACTTTGCCTCTACTAGAGCCCTCAAGCTGGAGCGCTTGGCAGTGTGCAACCCACCGGCAACTAAGCCCTCCACAAGAACGCCTGGGGACTAGGTGCAAAGGCAAGGCAGGAGTGGAGCTGAGGCCAGGAAGGCGCCAGTAGCATCTTCCAGTCTCGTGCAGCCCGCTCCTTTCTGGACTGGAAGCCTAGCCGCGAGGCAAGTCTGGGCAAGGCTCGCCCAGGGCAGAGCAGCCTCACTCCAGCAACTCTGCCAGATCGGGCCTCTGAGCAGAGCTGGAGCTCTGCCGTACTGGAGGCGCACTCGGCTCCGCCAAAGCAGTGAATGCAGCCGCACACAGCAGGGCTGCCTTCACTTCTCCCGAAGAGGCTCGCTTCCCGCATGCTGTAAACTAGGCTTCCAGGAGGGGCCCCCTGCGCCTCCCACAGGTCTTGGCTCAGGAGCTGCTTCCCTGAGCTGGGGCTGTGGACGGGAGCCCAGACACGCAGGGGCAGGCCCCAACCACCTGCACACGTCTCTGCTGGGGAGGAGAGCACTAGGGATATGACGTCTGTCAGGCACCTTCTGGGCGCTCACCGAGTCAGCCTCCGCGTGTGTGGGGCTGCAGACCCCAGCCAGGGGCCCTGTGAGCCTTGTGCTCTCCGTGCTGTGCTGAGTCTGGGCGGTCAAGCAACCGTAAGAATAGACTTCCAGTTGCCCTCACTTTGCCTCTAATAGAGCCCTCAAGCTGGAGCGCTTGGCAGTGTGCAACCCACCGGCAACTAAGCCCTCCACAAGAACGCCTGGGGACTAGGTGCAAAGGCAAGGCAGGAGTGGAGCTGAGGCCAGGAAGGCGCCAGTAGCATCTCCCAGTCTCGCGCAGCCCGCTCCTTCATGGACTGGAAGCCTAGCCGCGAGGCAAGTCTGGGCAAGGCTCGCCCATGGCAGAGCAGCCTCACGCCAGCACTCTGCCAGATCGGGCCTCTGAGCAGAGCTGCAGCTCTGCCGTACTGGAGGCGCACTCGGCTCCGCCCAAGCAGTGATTGCAGCCCCACGCATCTGGGCTGCCTCCTCTTCTCCCAAGGAGGCTCGCTTCCCTATGCTGTGCACTAGGCTTCCAAGCGGGGGCGCCCCGCGCCTCCTACAGGTCTTGGCTGAGGAGCTGCTTCCCTGAGCTGGGGCTGTGGACGGGAGCCCAGACACGCAGGGGCAGGCCCCAACCACCTGCACACGTCTCTGCTGGGGAGGAGAGCACTAGGGAAATGACGTCTGTCAGGCATCTTCTGGGCGCTCACCGAGTCAGCCTCCTCGTGTGTGGGGCTGCAGACCACAGCCAGAGGCCCTGTGAGCCTTGTGCTCTCCGTGCTGTGCTGAGTCTGGGCGGTCAAGCAACCGCTGGAGGAGCCCTGCAGTTGCCCTCCCATTGCCTCTAATAGAGCCCTCACTGCTGGAGCGCTTGGCAGTGTGCAACCCCCCGGCAACTAAGCCCTCCACAAGAACGCCTGGGGACTAGGTGTAAAGGCAAGGCAGGAGTGGAGCTGAGGCCAGGAAGGCGCCAGTAGCATCTCCCAGTCTCGCGCAGCCCGCTCCTTCCTGGACTGGAAGCCTAGCCGCGAGGCAAGTCTGGGCAAGGCTCGCCCAGGGCAGAGCAGCCTCACGCCAGCGACTCTGCCATATCGGGCCTCTGAGCAGAGCTGGAGCTCTGCCGTACTGGAGGCGCACTCAGTTCCGCCAAAGCAGTGAATGCAGCTGCACACAGCAGGGCTGCCTTCACTTCTCCCGAAGAGGCTCGCTTCCCGCATGCTGTAAACTAGGCTTCCAGGAGGGGCCCCCTGCGCCTCCCACAGGTCTTGGCTCAGGAGCTGCTTCCCTGAGCTGGGGCTGTGGACGGGAGCCCAGACACGCAGGGGCAGGCCCCAACCACCTGCACACGTCTCTGCTGGGGAGGAGAGCACTAGGGAAATGACGTCTGTCAGGCACCTTCTGGGCGCTCACCGAGTCAGCCTCCGCGTGTGTGGGGCTGCAGACCCCAGCCAGGGGCCCTGTGAGCCTTGTGCTCTCCGTGCTGTGCTGAGTCTGGGCGGTCAAGCAACCGTAAGAATAGACTTCCAGTTGCCCTCACTTTGCCTCTAATAGAGCCCTCAAGCTGGAGCGCTTGGCAGTGTGCAACCCACCGGCAACTAAGCCCTCCACAAGAACGCCTGGGGACTAGGTGCAAAGGCAAGGCAGGAGTGGAGCTGAGGCCAGGAAGGCGCCAGTAGCATCTCCCAGTCTCGCGCAGCCCGCTCCTTCCTGGACTGGAAGCCTAGCCGCGAGGCAAGTCTGGGCAAGGCTCGCCCATGGCAGAGCAGCCTCACGCCAGCACTCTGCCAGATCGGGCCTCTGAGCAGAGCTGGAGCTCGGCCGTACTGGAGGGGCACTCTGCTCCGCCCAAGCAGTAATTGCAGCCCCAAGCATCTGGGCTGCCTCCTCTTCTCCCAAGGAGGCTCGCTTCCCTCATGCTGTGCACAAGGCTTCCTGGCGGGGGCGCCCCGCGCCTCCTACAGGTCTTGGCTGAGGAGCTGCTTCCCTGAGCTGGGGCTGTGGACGGGAGCCCAGACACGCAGGGGCAGGCCCCAACCACCTGCACACGTCTCTGCTGGGGAGGAGAGCACTAGGGAAATGACGTCTGTCAGGCACCTTCTGGGCGCTCACCGAGTCAGCCTCAGCGTGTGTTGGGCTGCAGACCACAGCCAGAGGCCCTGTGAGCCTTGTGCTCTCCGTGCTGTGCTGAGTCTGGGCGGTCAAGCAACCGTAAGAATAGACTTTCAGTTGCCCTCACTTTGCCTCTACTAGAGCCCTCAAGCTGGAGCGCTTGGCAGTGTGAAACCCACCGGCAACAAAGCCCTCCACAAGAACGCCTGGGGACTAGGTGCAAAGGCAAGGCAGGAGTGGAGCTGAGGCCAGGAAGGCGCCAGTAGCATCTCCCAGTCTCGCGCAGCCCGCTCCTTCCTGGACTGGAAGCCTAGCCGCGAGGCAAGTCTGGGCAAGGCTCGCCCATGGCAGAGCAGCCTCACGCCAGCACTCTGCCAGATCGGGCCTCTGAGCAGAGCTGCAGCTCTGCCGTACTGGAGGCGCACTCGGCTCCGCCCAAGCAGTGATTGCAGCCCCACGCATCTGGGCTGCCTCCTCTTCTCCCAAGGAGGCTCGCTTCCCTCATGCTGTGCACTAGGCTTCCAAGCGGGGGCGCCCCGCGCCTCCTACAGGTCTTGGCTGAGGAGCTGCTTCCCTGAGCTGGGGCTGTGGACGGGAGCCCAGACACGCAGGGGCAGGCCCCAACCACCTGCACACGTCTCTGCTGGGGAGGAGAGCACTAGGGAAATGACGTCTGTCAGGCATCTTCTGGGCGCTCACCGAGTCAGCCTCCTCGTGTGTGGGGCTGCAGACCACAGCCAGAGGCCCTGTGAGCCTTGTGCTCTCCGTGCTGTGCTGAGTCTGGGCGGTCAAGCAACCGCTGGAGGAGCCCTGCAGTTGCCCTCCCATTGCCTCTAATAGAGCCCTCACTGCTGGAGCGCTTGGCAGTGTGCAACCCACCGGCAACTAAGCCCTCCACAAGAACGCCTGGGGACTAGGTGCAAAGGCAAGGCAGGAGTGGAGCTGAGGCCAGGAAGGCGCCAGTAGCATCTCCCAGTCTCGCGCAGCCCGCTCCTTTCTGGACTGGAAGCCTAGCCGCGAGGCAAGTCTGGGCAAGGCTCGCCCAGGGCAGAGCAGCCTCACTCCAGCAACTCTGCCAGATCGGGCCTCTGAGCAGAGCTGGAGCTCTGCCGTACTGGAGGCGCACTCGGCTCCGCCAAAGCAGTGAATGCAGCCGCACACAGCAGGGCTGCCTTCACTTCTCCCGAGGAGGCTCGCTTCCCACATGCTGTAAACTAGGCTTCCAGGCGGGGCCACCTGCGCCTCCCACAGGTCTTGGCTGAGGAGCTGCTTCCCTGAGCTGGGGCTGTGGACGGGAGCCCAGACACGCAGGGGCAGGCCCCAACCACCTGCACACGTCTCTGCTGGGGAGGAGAGCACTAGGGAAATGACGTCTGTCAGGCACCTTCTGGGCGCTCACCGAGTCAGCCTCCGCGTGTGTGGGGCTGCAGACCCCAGCCAGGGGCCCTGTGAGCCTTGTGCTCTCCGTGCTGTGCTGAGTCTGGGCGGTAAAGCAACCGTAAGAATAGACTTTCAGTTGCCCTCACTTTGCCTCTACTAGAGCCCTCAAGCTGGAGCGCTTGGCAGTGTGCAACCCACCGGCAACTAAGCCCTCCACAAGAACGCCTGGGGACTAGGTGCAAAGGCAAGGCAGGAGTGGAGCTGAGGCCAGGAAGGCGCCAGTAGCATCTCCCAGTCTCGCGCAGCCCGCTCCTTTCTGGACTGGAAGCCTAGCCGCGAGGTAAGTCTGGGCAAGGCTCGCCCAGGGCAGAGCAGCCTCACGCCAGCAACTCTGCCAGATCGGGCCTCTGAGCAGAGCTGGAGCTCTGCCGTACTGGAGGCGCACTCAGCTCCGCCAAAGCAGTGAATGCAGCCGCACACAGCAGGGCTGCCTTCTCTTCTCCCGAGGAGGCTCGCTTTCCACATGCTGTAAACTAGGCTTCCAGGCGGGGCCCCCTGCGCCTCCCACAGGTCTTGGCTCAGGAGCTGCTTCCCTGAGCTGGGGCTGTGGACGGGAGCCCAGACACGCAGGGGCAGGCCCCAACCACCTGCACACGTCTCTGCTGGGGAGGAGAGCACTAGGGAAATGACGTCTGTCAGGCACCTTCTGGGCGCTCACCGAGTCAGCCTCAGCGTGTGTGGGGCTGCAGACCACAGCCAGAGGCCCTGTGAGCCTTGTGCTCTCCGTGCTGTGCTGAGTCTGGGAGGTAAAGCAACTGCTGGAGGAGCCCTGCAGTTGCCCTCCCATTGCCTCTAATAGAGCCCTCACTGCTGGAGCGCTTGGCAGTGTGCAACCCACCGGCAACTAAGCCCTCCACGAGAATGCCTGAGGACTAGGTGCAAAGGCAAGGCAGGAGTGGAGCTGAGGCCAGGAAGGCGCCAGTAGCATCTCCAAGTCTCGCGCAGCCCGCTCCTTTCTGGACTGGAAGCCTAGCCGCGAGGCAAGTCTGGGCAAGGCTCGCCCAGGGCAGAGCAGCCTCACGCCAGCACTCTGCCAGATCGGGCCTCTGAGCAGAGCTGGAGCTCGGCCGTACTGGAGGCGCACTCGGCTCCGCCCAAGCAGTAATTGCAGCCCCACGCATCTGGGCTGCCTCCTCTTCTCCCAAGGAGGCTCGCTTCCCTCATGCTGTGCACAAGGCTTCCAGGCGGGGGCGCCCCGCGCCTCCTACAGGTCTTGGCTGAGGAGCTGCTTCCCTGAGCTGGGGCTGTGGACGGGAGCCCAGACACGCAGGGGCAGGCCCCAACCACCTGCACACGTCTCTGCTGGGGAGGAGAGCACTAGGGAAATGACGTCTGTCAGGCACCTTCTGGGCGCTCACCGAGTCAGCCTCCTCGTGTGTGGGGCTGCAGACCACAGGCAGAGGCCCTGTGAGCCTTGTGCTCTCCGTGCTGTGTTGAGTCTGGGCGGTCAAGCAACCGTAAGAATAGACTTTCAGTTGCCCTCACTTTGCCTCTACTAGAGCCCTCAAGCTGGAGCGCTTGGCAGTGTGCAACCCACCGGCAACTAAGCCCTCCACAAGAACGCCTGGGGACTAGGTGCAAAGGCAAGGCAGGAGTGGACCTGAGGCCAGGAAGGCGCCAGTAGCATCTCCCAGTCTCGCGCAGCCCGCTCCTTTCTGGACTGGAAGCCTAGCCGCGAGGCAAGTCTGGGCAAGGCTCGCCCAGGGCAGAGCAGCCTCACTCCAGCAACTCTGCCAGATCGGGCCTCTGAGCAGAGCTGGAGCTCTGCCGTACTGGAGGCGCACTCGGCTCCGCCAAAGCAGTGAATGCAGCCGCACACAGCAGGGCTGCCTTCACTTCTCCCGAAGAGGCTCGCTTCCCGCATGCTGTAAACTAGGCTTCCAGGAGGGGCCCCCTGCGCCTCCCACAGGTCTTGGCTCAGGAGCTGCTTCCCTGAGCTGGGGCTGTGGACGGGAGCCCAGACACGCAGGGGCAGGCCCCAACCACCTGCACACGTCTCTGCTGGGGAGGAGAGCACTAGGGAAATGACGTCTGTCAGGCACCTTCTGGGCGCTCACCGAGTCAGCCTCCGCGTGTGTGGGGCTGCAGACCCCAGCCAGGGGCCCTGTGAGCCTTGTGATCTCCGTGCTGTGCTGAGTCTGGGCGGTCAAGCAACCGTAAGAATAGACTTCCAGTTGCCCTCACTTTGCCTCTAATAGAGCCCTCAAGCTGGAGCGCTTGGCAGTGTGCAACCCACCGGCAACTAAGCCCTCCACAAGAACGCCTGGGGACTAGGTGCAAAGGCAAGGCAGGAGTGGAGCTGAGGCCAGGAAGGCGCCAGTAGCATCTCCCAGTCTCGCGCAGCCCGCTCCTTTCTGGACTGGAAGCCTAGCCGCGAGGCAAGTTTGGGCAAGGCTCGCCCATGGCAGAGCAGCCTCACGCCAGCAACTCTGCCAGATCGGGCCTCTGAGCAGAGCTGGAGCTCTGCCGTACTGGAGGCGCACTCGGCTCCGCCAAAGCAGTGATTGCAGCCCCACGCATCTGGGCTGCCTCCTCTTCTCCCAAGCAGGCTCGCTTCCCTCATGATGTGCACTAGGCTTCCAGGCGGGGGCGCCCCGCGCCTCCTACAGGTATTGGCTGAGGAGCTGCTTCCCTGAGCTGGGGCTGTGGACGGGAGCCCAGACACGCAGGGGCAGGCCCCAACCACCTGCACACGTCTCTGCTGGGGAGGAGAGCACTAGGGAAATGACGTCTGTCAGGCATCTTCTGGGCGCTCACCGAGTCAGCCTCCTCGTGTGTGGGGCTGCAGACCACAGCCAGAGGCCCTGTGAGCCTTGTGCTCTCCGTGCTGTGCTGAGTCTGGGCGGTCAAGCAACCGCTGGAGGAGCCCTGCAGTTGCCCTCCCATTGCCTCTAATAGAGCCCTCACTGCTGGAGCGCTTGGCAGTGTGCAACCCACCGGCAACTAAGCCCTCCACAAGAACGCCTGAGGACTAGGTGCAAAGGCAAGGCAGGAGTGGAGCTGAGGCCAGGAAGGCGCCAGTAGCATCTCCCAGTCTCGCGCAGCCCGCTCCTTCCTGGACTGGAAGCCTAGCCGCGAGGCAAGTCTGGGCAAGGCTCGCCCAGGGCAGAGCAGCCTCACGCCAGCGACTCTGCCAGATCGGGCCTCTGAGCAGAGCTGGAGCTCTGCCGTACTGGAGGGGCACTCAGCTCCGCCAAAGCAGTGAATGCAGCCGCACACAGCAGGGCTGCCTTCACTTCTCCCGAAGAGGCTCGCTTCCCGCATGCTGTAAACTAGGCTTCCAGGAGGGGCCCCCTGCGCCTCCCACAGGTCTTGGCTCAGGAGCTGCTTCCCTGAGCTGGGGCTGTGGACGGGAGCCCAGACACGCAGGGGCAGGCCCCAACCACCTGCACACGTCTCTGCTGGGGAGGAGAGCACTAGGGAAATGACGTCTGTCAGGCACCTTCTGGGCGCTCACCGAGTCAGCCTCCGCGTGTGTGGGGCTGCAGACCCCAGCCAGGGGTCCTGTGAGCCTTGTGCTCTCCGTGCTGTGCTGAGTCTGGGCGGTCAAGCAACCGTAAGAATAGACTTCCAGTTGCCCTCACTTTGCCTCTAATAGAGCCCTCAAGCTGGAGCGCTTGGCAGTGTGCAACCCACCGGCAACTAAGCCCTCCACAAGAACGCCTGGGGACTAGGTGCAAAGGCAAGGCAGGAGTGGAGCTGAGGCCAGGAAGGCGCCAGTAGCATCTCCCAGTCTCGCGCAGCCCGCTCCTTCCTGGACTGGAAGCCTAGCCGCGAGGCAAGTCTGGGCAAGGCTCGCCCATGGCAGAGCAGCCTCACGCCAGCACTCTGCCAGATCGGGCCTCTGAGCAGAGTTGGAGCTCTGCCGTACTGGAGGCGCACTCGGCTCCGCCCAAGCAGTGATTGCAGCCCCACGCATCTGGGCTGCCTCCTCTTCTCCCAAGGAGGCTCGCTTCCCTCATGCTGTGCACTAGGCTTCCAAGCGGGGGCGCCCCGCGCCTCCTACAGGTCTTGGCTGAGGAGCTGCTTCCCTGAGCTGGGGCTGTGGACGGGAGCCCAGACACGCAGGGGCAGGCCCCAACCACCTGCACACGTCTCTGCTGGGGAGGAGAGCACTAGGGAAATGACGTCTGTCAGGCACCTTCTGGGCGCTCACCGAGTCAGCCTCCTCGTGTGTGGGGCTGCAGACCACAGGCAGAGGCCCTGTGAGCCTTGTGCTCTCCGTGCTGTGTTGAGTCTGGGCGGTCAAGCAACCGTAAGAATAGACTTTCAGTTGCCCTCACTTTGCCTCTACTAGAGCCCTCAAGCTGGAGCGCTTGGCAGTGTGCAACCCACCGGCAACTAAGCCCTCCACAAGAACGCCTGGGGACTAGGTGCAAAGGCAAGGCAGGAGTGGAGCTGAGGCCAGGAAGGCGCCAGTAGCATCTCCCAGTCTCGCGCAGCCCGCTCCTTTCTGGACTGGAAGCCTAGCCGCGAGGCAAGTCTGGGCAAGGCTCGCCCAGGGCAGAGCAGCCTCACTCCAGCAACTCTGCCAGATCGGGCCTCTGAGCAGAGCTGGAGCTCTGCCGTACTGGAGGCGCACTCGGCTCCGCCAAAGCAGTGAATGCAGCCGCACACAGCAGGGCTGCCTTCACTTCTCCCGAAGAGGCTCGCTTCCCGCATGCTGTAAACTAGGCTTCCAGGAGGGGCACCCTGCGCCTCCCACAGGTCTTGGCTCAGGAGCTGCTTCCCTGAGCTGGGGCTGTGGACGGGAGCCCAGACACGCAGGGGCAGGCCCCAACCACCTGCACACGTCTCTGCTGGGGAGGAGAGCACTAGGGAAATGACGTCTGTCAGGCACCTTCTGGGCGATCACCGAGTCAGCCTCCGCGTGTGTGGGGCTGCAGACCCCAGCCAGGGGCCCTGTGAGCCTTGTGCTCTCCGTGCTGTGCTGAGTCTGGGCGGTCAAGCAACCGTAAGAATAGACTTCCAGTTGCCCTCACTTTGCCTCTAATAGAGCCCTCAAGCTGGAGCGCTTGGCAGTGTGCAACCCACCGGCAACTAAGCCCTCCACAAGAACGCCTGGGGACTAGGTGCAAAGGCAAGGCAGGAGTGGAGCTGAGGCCAGGAAGGCGCCAGTAGCATCTCCCAGTCTCGCGCAGCCCGCTCCTTTCTGGACTGGAAGCCTAGCCGCGAGGCAAGTCTGGGCAAGGCTCGCCCATGGCAGAGCAGCCTCACGCCAGCAACTCTGCCAGATCGGGCCTCTGAGCAGAGCTGGAGCTCTGCCGTACTGGAGGCGCACTCGGCTCCGCCAAAGCAGTGATTGCAGCCCCACGCATCTGGGCTGCCTCCTCTTCTCCCAAGCAGGCTCGCTTCCCTCATGCTGTGCACTAGGCTTCCAGGCGGGGGCGCCCCGCGCCTCCTACAGGTATTGGCTGAGGAGCTGCTTCCCTGAGCTGGGGCTGTGGACGGGAGCCCAGACACGCAGGGGCAGGCTCAAACCACCTGCACACGTCTCTGCTGGGGAGGAGAGCACTAGGGAATTGACGTCTGTCAGGCACCTTCTGGGCGCTCACCGAGTCAGCATCAGCGTGTGTGGGGCTGCAGACCACAGCCAGAGGCCCTGTGAGCCTTGTGCTCTCCGTGCTGTGCTGAGTCTGGGAGGTAAAGCAACTGCTGGAGGAGCCCTGCAGTTGCCCTCCCATTGCCTCTAACAGAGCCCTCACTGCTGGAGCGCTTGGCAGTGTGCAACCCACCGGCAACTAAGCCCTCCACGAGAATGCCTGAGGACTAGGTGCAAAGGCAAGGCAGGAGTGGAGCTGAGGCCAGGAAGGCGCCAGTAGCATCTCCAAGTCTCGCGCAGCCCGCTCCTTTCTGGACTGGAAGCCTAGCCGCGAGGCAAGTCTGGGCAAGGCTCGCCCAGGCAGAGCAGCCTCACGCCAGCACTCTGCCAGATCGGGCCTCTGAGCAGAGCTGGAGCTCGGCCGTACTGGAGGGGCACTCGGCTCCGCCCAAGCAGTAATTGCAGCCCCACGCATCTGGGCTGCCTCCTCTTCTCCCAAGGAGGCTCGCTTCCATCATTCTGTGCACAAGGCTTCCAGGCGGGGGCGCCCCGCGCCTCCTACAGGTCTTGGCTGAGGAGCTGCTTCCCTGAGCTGGGGCTGTGGACGGGAGCCCAGACACGCAGGGGCAGGCCCCAACCACCTGCACACGTCTCTGCTGGCGAGGAGAGCACTAGGGAAATGACGTCTGTCAGGCACCTTCTGGGCGCTCACCGAGTCAGCCTCCGCGTGTGTTGGGCTGCAGACCACAGCCAGAGGCCCTGTGAGCCTTGTGCTCTCCGTGCTGTGCTGAGTCTGGGCGGTCAAGCAACCGTAAGAATAGACTTTCAGTTGCCCTCACTTTGCCTCTACTAGAGCCCTCAAGCTGGAGCGCTTGGCAGTGTGCAACCCACCGGCAACAAAGCCCTCCACAAGAACGCCTGGGGACTAGGTGCAAAGGCAAGGCAGGAGTGGAGCTGAGGCCAGGAAGGCGCCAGTAGCATCTCCCAGTCTCGCGCAGCCCGCTCCTTTCTGGACTGGAAGCCTAGCCGCGAGGCAAGTCTGGGCAAGGCTCGCCCAGGGCAGAGCAGCCTCACTCCAGCAACTCTGCCAGATCGGGCCTCTGAGCAGAGCTGGAGCTCTGCCGTACTGGAGGCGCACTCGGCTCCGCCAAAGCAGTGAATGCAGCCGCACACAGCAGGGCTGCCTTCACTTCTCCCGAAGAGGCTCGCTTCCCGCATGCTGTAAACTAGGCTTCCAGGAGGGGCCCCCTGCGCCTCCCACAGGTCTTGGCTAAGGAGCTGCTTCCCTGAGCTGGGGCTGTGGACGGGAGCCCAGACACGCAGGGGCAGGCCCCAACCACCTGCACACGTCTCTGCTGGGGAGGAGAGCACTAGGGAAATGACGTCTGTCAGGCACCTTCTGGGCGCTCACCGAGTCAGCCTCCGCGTGTGTGGGGCTGCAGACCCCAGCCAGGGGCCCTGTGAGCCTTGTGCTCTCCGTGCTGTGCTGAGTCTGGGCGGTCAAGCAACCGTAAGAATAGACTTCCAGTTGCCCTCACTTTGCCTCTAATAGAGCCCTCAAGCTGGAGCGCTTGGCAGTGTGCAACCCACCGGCAACTAAGCCCTCCACAAGAACGCCTGGGGACTAGGTGCAAAGGCAAGGCAGGAGTGGAGCTGAGGCCAGGAAGGCGCCAGTAGCATCTCCCAGTCTCGCGCAGCCCGCTCCTTCCTGGACTGGAAGCCTAGCCGCGAGGCAAGTCTGGGCAAGGCTCGCCCATGGCAGAGCAGCCTCACGCCAGCACTCTGCCAGATCGGGCCTCTGAGCAGAGCTGGAGCTCTGCCGTACTGGAGGCGCACTCGGCTCCGCCCAAGCAGTGATTGCAGCCCCACGCATCTGGGCTGCCTCCTCTTCTCCCAAGGAGGCTCGCTTCCCTCATGCTGTGCACTAGGCTTCCAAGCGGGGGCGCCCCGCGCCTCCTACAGGTCTTGGCTGAGGAGCTGCTTCCCTGAGCTGGGGCTGTGGACGGGAGCCCAGACACGCAGGGGCAGGCCCCAACCACCTGCACACGTCTCTGCTGGGGAGGAGAGCACTAGGGAAATGACGTCTGTCAGGCATCTTCTGGGCGCTCACCGAGTCAGCCTCCTCGTGTGTGGGGCTGCAGACCACAGCCAGAGGCCCTGTGAGCCTTGTGCTCTCCGTGCTGTGCTGAGTCTGGGCGGTCAAGCAACCGCTGGAGGAGCCCTGCAGTTGCCCTCCTATTGCCTCTAATAGAGCCCTCACTGCTGGAGCGCTTGGCAGTGTGCAACCCACCGGCAACTAAGCCCTCCACAAGAACGCCTGAGGACTAGGTGCAAAGGCAAGGCAGGAGTGGAGCTGAGGCCAGGAAGGCGCCAGTAGCATCTCCCAGTCTCGCGCAGCCCGCTCCTTCCTGGACTGGAAGCCTAGCCGCGAGGCAAGTCTGGGCAAGGCTCGCCCAGGGCAGAGCAGCCTCACGCCAGCGACTCTGCCAGATCGGGCCTCTGAGCAGAGCTGGAGCTCTGCCGTACTGGAGGCGCACTCAGCTCCGCCAAAGCAGTGAATGCAGCCGCACACAGCAGGGCTGCCTTCACTTCTCCCGAAGAGGCTCGCTTCCCGCATGCTGTAAACTAGGCTTCCAGGAGGGGCCCCCTGCGCCTCCCACAGGTCTTGGCTCAGGAGCTGCTTCCCTGAGCTGGGGCTGTGGACGGGAGCCCAGACACGCAGGGGCAGGCCCCAACCACCTGCACACGTCTCTGCTGGGGAGGAGAGCACTAGGGAAATGACGTCTGTCAGGCACCTTCTGGGCGCTCACCGAGTCAGCCTCCGCGTGTGTGGGGCTGCAGACCCCAGCCAGGGGCCCTGTGAGCCTTGTGCTCTCCGTGCTGTGCTGAGTCTGGGCGGTCAAGCAACCGTAAGAATAGACTTCCAGTTGCCCTCACTTTGCCTCTAATAGAGCCCTCAAGCTGGAGCGCTTGGCAGTGTGCAACCCACCGGCAACTAAGCCCTCCACAAGAACGCCTGGGGACTAGGTGCAAAGGCAAGGCAGGAGTGGAGCTGAGGCCAGGAAGGCGCCAGTAGCATCTCCCAGTCTCGCGCAGCCCGCTCCTTTCTGGACTGGAAGCCTAGCCGCGAGGCAAGTCTGGGCAAGGCTCGCCCATGGCAGAGCAGCCTCACGCCAGCAACTCTGCCAGATCGGGCCTCTGAGCAGAGCTGGAGCTCTGCCGTACTGGAGGCGCACTCGGCTCCGCCAAAGCAGTGATTGCAGCCCCACGCATCTGGGCTGCCTCCTCTTCTCCCAAGCAGGCTCGCTTCCCTCATGCTGTGCACTAGGCTTCCAGGCGGGGGCGCCCCGCGCCTCCTACAGGTATTGGCTGAGGAGCTGCTTCCCTGAGCTGGGGCTGTGGACGGGAGCCCAGACACGCAGGGGCAGGCTCAAACCACCTGCACACGTCTCTGCTGGGGAGGAGAGCACTAGGGAATTGACGTCTGTCAGGCACCTTCTGGGCGCTCACCGAGTCAGCATCAGCGTGTGTGGGGCTGCAGACCACAGCCAGAGGCCCTGTGAGCCTTGTGCTCTCCGTGCTGTGCTGAGTCAGGGCGGTCAAGCAACCGTAAGAATAGAATTCCAGTTGCCCTCACTTTGCCTCTAATAGAGCCCTCAAGCTGGAGCGCTTGGCAGTGTGCAACCCACCGGCAACTAAGCCCTCCACAAGAACGCCTGGGGACTAGGTGCAAAGGCAAGGCAGGAGTGGAGCTGAGGCCAGGAAGGCGCCAGTAGCATCTCCCAGTCTCGCGCAGTCCGCTCCTTTCTGGACTGGAAGCCTAGCCGCGAGGCAAGTTTGGGCAAGGCTCGCCCATGGCAGAGCAGCCTCACGCCAGCAACTCTGCCAGATCGGGCCTCTGAGCAGAGCTGGAGCTCTGCCGTACTGGAGGCGCACTCGGCTCCGCCAAAGCAGTGATTGCAGCCCCACGCATCTGGGCTGCCTCCTCTTCTCCCAAGCAGGCTCGCTTCCCTCATGCTGTGCACTAGGCTTCCAGGCGGGGGCGCCCCGCGCCTCCTACAGGTCTTGGCTGAGGAGCTGCTTCCCTGAGCTGGGGCTGTGGACGGGAGCCCAGACACGCAGGGGCAGGCTCAAACCACCTGCACACGTCTCTGCTGGGGAGGAGAGCACTAGGGAATTGACGTCTGTCAGGCACCTTCTGGGCGCTCACCGAGTCAGCATCAGCGTGTGTGGGGCTGCAGACCACAGCCAGAGGCCCTGTGAGCCTTGTGCTCTCCGTGCTGTGCTGAGTCTGGGAGGTAAAGCAACTGCTGGAGGAGCCCTGCAGTTGCCCTCCCATTGCCTCTAATAGAGCCCTCACTGCTGGAGCGCTTGGCAGTGTGCAACCCACCGGCAACTAAGCCCTCCACGAGAATGCCTGAGGACTAGGTGCAAAGGCAAGGCAGGAGTGGAGCTGAGGCCAGGAAGGCGCCAGTAGCATCTCCAAGTCTCGCGCAGCCCGCTCCTTTCTGGACTGGAAGCCTAGCCGCGAGGCAAGTCTGGGCAAGGCTCGCCCAGGGCAGAGCAGCCTCACGCCAGCACTCTGCCAGATCGGGCCTCTGAGCAGAGCTGGAGCTCGGCCATACTGGAGGGTCACTCGTCTCCGCCCAAGCAGTAATTGCAGCCCCACGCATCTGGGCTGCCTCCTCTTCTCCCAAGGAGGCTCGCTTCCATCATTCTGTGCACAAGGCTTCCAGGCGGGGGCGCCCCGCGCCTCCTACAGGTCTTGGCTGAGGAGCTGCTTCCCTGAGCTGGGGCTGTGGACGGGAGCCCAGACACGCAGGGGCAGGCCCCAACCACCTGCACACGTCTCTGCTGGGGAGGAGAGCACTAGGGAAATGACGTCTGTCAGGCACCTTCTGGGCGCTCACCGAGTCAGCCTCAGCGTGTGTTGGGCTGCAGACCACAGCCAGAGGCCCTGTGAGCCTTGTGCTCTCCGTGCTGTGCTGAGTCTGGGCGGTCAAGCAACCGTAAGAATAGACTTTCAGTTGCCCTCACTTTGCCTCTACTAGAGCCCTCAAGCTGGAGCGCTTGGCAGTGTGCAACCCACCGGCAACAAAGCCCTCCACAAGAACGCCTGGGGACTAGGTGCAAAGGCAAGGCAGGAGTGGAGCTGAGGCCAGGAAGGCGCCAGTAGCATCTCCCAGTCTCGCGCAGCCCGCTCCTTTCTGGACTGGAAGCCTAGCCGCGAGGCAAGTCTGGGCAAGGCTCGCCCAGGGCAGAGCAGCCTCACTCCAGCAACTCTGCCAGATCGGGCCTCTGAGCAGAGCTGGAGCTCTGCCGTACTGGAGGCGCACTCGGCTCCGCCAAAGCAGTGAATGCAGCCGCACACAGCAGGGCTGCCTTCACTTCTCCCGACGAGGCTCGCTTCCCGCATGCTGTAAACTAGGCTTCCAGGAGGGGCCCCCTGCGCCTCCCACAGGTCTTGGCTAAGGAGCTGCTTCCCTGAGCTGGGGCTGTGGACGGGAGCCCAGACACGCAGGGGCAGGCCCCAACCACCTGCACACGTCTCTGCTGGGGAGGAGAGCACTAGGGAAATGACGTCTGTCAGGCACCTTCTGGGCGCTCACCGAGTCAGCCTCCGCGTGTGTGGGGCTGCAGACCCCAGCCAGGGGCCCTGTGAGCCTTGTGCTCTCCGTGCTGTGCTGAGTCTGGGCGGTCAAGCAACCGTAAGAATAGACTTCCAGTTGCCCTCACTTTGCCTCTAATAGAGCCCTCAAGCTGGAGCGCTTGGCAGTGTGCAACCCACCGGCAACTAAGCCCTCCACAAGAACGCCTGGGGACTAGGTGCAAAGGCAAGGCAGGAGTGGAGCTGAGGCCAGGAAGGCGCCAGTAGCATCTCCCAGTCTCGCGCAGCCCGCTCCTTCCTGGACTGGAAGCCTAGCCGCGAGGCAAGTCTGGGCAAGGCTCGCCCATGGCAGAGCAGCCTCACGCCAGCACTCTGCCAGATCGGGCCTCTGAGCAGAGCTGCAGCTCTGCCGTACTGGAGGCGCACTCGGCTCCGCCCAAGCAGTGATTGCAGCCCCACGCATCTGGGCTGCCTCCTCTTCTCCCAAGGAGGCTCGCTTCCCTCATGCTGTGCACTAGGCTTCCAAGCGGGGGCGCCCCGCGCCTCCTACAGGTCTTGGCTGAGGAGCTGCTTCCCTGAGCTGGGGCTGTGGACGGGAGCCCAGACACGCAGGGGCAGGCCCCAACCACCTGCACACGTCTCTGCTGGGGAGGAGAGCACTAGGGAAATGACGTCTGTCAGGCATCTTCTGGGCGCTCACCGAGTCAGCCTCCTCGTGTGTGGGGCTGCAGACCACAGCCAGAGGCCCTGTGAGCCTTGTGCTCTCCGTGCTGTGCTGAGTCTGGGCGGTCAAGCAACCGCTGGAGGAGCCCTGCAGTTGCCCTCCCATTGCCTCTAATAGAGCCCTCACTGCTGGAGCGCTTGGCAGTGTGCAACCCACCGGCAACTAAGCCCTCCACAAGAACGCCTGAGGACTAGGTGCAAAGGCAAGGCAGGAGTGGAGCTGAGGCCAGGAAGGCGCCAGTAGCATCTCCCAGTCTCGCGCAGCCCGCTCCTTCCTGGACTGGAAGCCTAGCCGCGAGGCAAGTCTGGGCAAGGCTCGCCCAGGGCAGAGCAGCCTCACGCCAGCGACTCTGCCAGATCGGGCCTCTGAGCAGAGCTGGAGCTCTGCCGTACTGGAGGCGCACTCAGCTCCGCCAAAGCAGTGAATGCAGCTGCACACAGCAGGGCTGCCTTCACTTCTCCCGAAGAGGCTCCCTTCCCGCATGCTGTAAACTAGGCTTCCAGGAGGGGCCCCCTGCGCCTCCCACAGGTCTTGGCTCAGGAGCTGCTTCCCTGAGCTGGGGCTGTGGACGGGAGCCCAGACACGCAGGGGCAGGCCCCAACCACCTGCACACGTCTCTGCTGGGGAGGAGAGCACTAGGGAAATGACGTCTGTCAGGCACCTTCTGGGCGCTCACCGAGTCAGCCTCCGCGTGTGTGGGGCTGCAGACCCCAGCCAGGGGCCCTGTGAGCCTTGTGCTCTCCGTGCTGTGCTGAGTCTGGGCGGTCAAGCAACCGTAAGAATAGACTTTCAGTTGCCCTCACTTTGCCTCTACTAGAGCCCTCAAGCTGGAGCGCTTGGCAGTGTGCAACCCACCGGCAACTAAGCCCTCCACAAGAACGCCTGGGGACTAGGTGCAAAGGCAAGGCAGGAGTGGAGCTGAGGCCAGGAAGGCGCCAGTAGCATCTCCCAGTCTCGCGCAGCCCGCTCCTTCCTGGACTGGAAGCCTAGCCGCGAGGCAAGTCTGGGCAAGGCTCGCCCATGGCAGAGCAGCCTCACGCCAGCACTCTGCCAGATCGGGCCTCTGAGCAGAGCTGCAGCTCTGCCGTACTGGAGGCGCACTCGGCTCCGCCCAAGCACTGATTGCAGCCCCACGCATCTGGGCTGCCTCCTCTTCTCCCAAGGAGGCTCGCTTCCCTCATGCTGTGCACTAGGCTTCCAAGCGGGGGCGCCCCGCTCCTCCTACAGGTCTTGGCTGAGGAGCTGCTTCCCTGAGCTGGGGCTGTGGACGGGAGCCCAGACACGCAGGGGCAGGCCCCAACCACCTGCACACGTCTCTGCTGGGGAGGAGAGCACTAGGGAAATGACGTCTGTCAGGCACCTTCTGGGCGCTCACCGAGTCAGCCTCCTCGTGTGTGGGGCTGCAGACCACAGGCAGAGGCCCTGTGAGCCTTGTGCTCTCCGTGCTGTGTTGAGTCTGGGCGGTCAAGCAACCGTAAGAATAGACTTTCAGTTGCCCTCACTTTGCCTCTACTAGAGCCCTCAAGCTGGAGCGCTTGGCAGTGTGCAACCCACCGGCAACTAAGCCCTCCACAAGAACGCCTGGGGACTAGGTGCAAAGGCAAGGCAGGAGTGGACCTGAGGCCAGGAAGGCGCCAGTAGCATCTCCCAGTCTCGCGCAGCCCGCTCCTTTCTGGACTGGAAGCCTAGCCGCGAGGCAAGTCTGGGCAAGGCTCGCCCAGGGCAGAGCAGCCTCACTCCAGCAACTCTGCCAGATCGGGCCTCTGAGCAGAGCTGGAGCTCTGCCGTACTGGAGGCGCACTCGGCTCCGCCAAAGCAGTGAATGCAGCCGCACACAGCAGGGCTGCCTTCACTTCTCCCGAAGAGGCTCGCTTCCCGCATGCTGTAAACTAGGCTTCCAGGAGGGGCCCCCTGCGCCTCCCACAGGTCTTGGCTCAGGAGCTGCTTCCCTGAGCTGGGGCTGTGGACGGGAGCCCAGACACGCAGGGGCAGGCCCCAACCACCTGCACACGTCTCTGCTGGGGAGGAGAGCACTAGGGAAATGACGTCTGTCAGGCACCTTCTGGGCGCTCACCGAGTCAGCCTCCGCGTGTGTGGGGCTGCAGACCCCAGCCAGGGGCCCTGTGAGCCTTGTGCTCTCCGTGCTGTGCTGAGTCTGGGCGGTCAAGCAACCGTAAGAATAGACTTCCAGTTGCCCTCACTTTGCCTCTAATAGAGCCCTCAAGCTGGAGCGCTTGGCAGTGTGCAACCCACCGGCAACTAAGCCCTCCACAAGAACGCCTGGGGACTAGGTGCAAAGGCAAGGCAGGAGTGGAGCTGAGGCCAGGAAGGCGCCAGTAGCATCTCCCAGTCTCGCGCAGCCCGCTCCTTTCTGGACTGGAAGCCTAGCCGCGAGGCAAGTCTGGGCAAGGCTCGCCCAGGGCAGAGCAGCCTCACTCCAGCAACTCTGCCAGATCGGGCCTCTGAGCAGAGCTGGAGCTCTGCCGTACTGGAGGCGCACTCGGCTCCGCCCAAGCAGTGATTGCAGCCCCACGCATCTGGGCTGCCTCCTCTTCTCCCAAGCAGGCTCGCTTCCCTCATGATGTGCACTAGGCTTCCAGGCGGGGGCGCCCCGCGCCTCCTACAGGTATTGGCTGAGGAGCTGCTTCCCTGAGCTGGGGCTGTGGACGGGAGCCCAGACACGCAGGGGCAGGCTCAAACCACCTGCACACGTCTCTGCTGGGGAGGAGAGCACTAGGGAATTGACGTCTGTCAGGCACCTTCTGGGCGCTCACCGAGTCAGCATCAGCGTGTGTGGGTCTGCAGACCACAGCCAGAGGCCCTGTGAGCCTTGTGCTCTCCGTGCTGTGCTGAGTCTGGGAGGTAAAGCAACTGCTGGAGGAGCCCTGCAGTTGCCCTCCCATTGCCTCTAATAGAGCCCTCACTGCTGGAGCGCTTGGCAGTGTGCAACCCACCGGCAACTAAGCCCTCCACAAGAACGCCTGGGGACTAGGTGCAAAGGCAAGGCAGGAGTGGAGCTGAGGCCAGGAAGGCGCCAGTAGCATCTCCCAGTCTCGCGCAGCCCGCTCCTTTCTGGACTGGAAGCCTAGCCGCGAGGCAAGTCTGGGCAAGGCTCGCCCAGGGCAGAGCAGCCTCACGCCAGCGACTCTGCCAGATCGGGCCTCTGAGCAGAGCTGGAGCTCTGCCGTACTGGAGGCGCACTCGGCTCCGCCAAAGCAGTGAATGCAGCCGCACACAGCAGGGCTGCCTTCACTTCTCCCGAAGAGGCTCGCTTCCCGCATGCTGTAAACTAGGCTTCCAGGAGGGGCCCCCTGCGCCTCCCACAGGTCTTGGCTAAGGAGCTGCTTCCCTGAGCTGGGGCTGTGGACGGGAGCCCAGACACGCAGGGGCAGGCCCCAACCACCTGCACACGTCTCTGCTGGGGAGGAGAGCACTAGGGAAATGACGTCTGTCAGGCACCTTCTGGGCGCTCACCGAGTCAGCCTCCGCGTGTGTGGGGCTGCAGACCCCAGCCAGGGGCCCTGTGAGCCTTGTGCTCTCCGTGCTGTGCTGAGTCTGGGCGGTCAAGCAACCGTAAGAATAGACTTCCAGTTGCCCTCACTTTGCCTCTAATAGAGCCCTCAAGCTGGAGCGCTTGGCAGTGTGCAACCCACCGGCAACTAAGCCCTCCACAAGAACGCCTGGGGACTAGGTGCAAAGGCAAGGCAGGAGTGGAGCTGAGGCCAGGAAGGCGCCAGTAGCATCTCCCAGTCTCGCGCAGCCCGCTCCTTCCTGGACTGGAAGCCTAGCCGCGAGGAAAGTCTGGGCAAGGCTCGCCCATGGCAGAGCAGCCTCACGCCAGCACTCTGCCAGATCGGGCCTCTGAGCAGAGCTGGAGCTCTGCCGTACTGGAGGCGCACTCGGCTCCGCCCAAGCAGTGATTGCAGCCCCACGCATCTGGGCTGCCTCCTCTTCTCCCAAGGAGGCTCGCTTCCCTCATGCTGTGCACTAGGCTTCCAAGCGGGGGCGCCCCGCGCCTCCTACAGGTCTTGGCTGAGGAGCTGCTTCCCTGAGCTGGGGCTGTGGACGGGAGCCCAGACACGCAGGGGCAGGCCCCAACCACCTGCACACGTCTCTGCTGGGGAGGAGAGCACTAGGGAAATGACGTCTGTCAGGCATCTTCTGGGCGCTCACCGAGTCAGCCTCCTCGTGTGTGGGGCTGCAGACCACAGCCAGAGGCCCTGTGAGCCTTGTGCTCTCCGTGCTGTGCTGAGTCTGGGCGGTCAAGCAACCGCTGGAGGAGCCCTGCAGTTGCCCTCCCATTGCCTCTAATAGAGCCCTCACTGCTGGAGCGCTTGGCAGTGTGCAACCCACCGGCAACTAAGCCCTCCACAAGAACGCCTGAGGACTAGGTGCAAAGGCAAGGCAGGAGTGGAGCTGAGGCCAGGAAGGCGCCAGTAGCATCTCCCAGTCTCGCGCAGCCCGCTCCTTCCTGGACTGGAAGCCTAGCCGCGAGGCAAGTCTGGGCAAGGCTCGCCCAGGGCAGAGCAGCCTCACGCCAGCGACTCTGCCAGATCGGGCCTCTGAGCAGAGCTGGAGCTCTGCCGTACTGGAGGCGCACTCAGCTCCGCCAAAGCAGTGAATGCAGCCGCACACAGCAGGGCTTCCTTCACTTCTCCCGAAGAGGCTCGCTTCCCACATGCTGTAAACTAGGCTTCCAGGAGGGGCCCCCTGCGCCTCCCACAGGTCTTGGCTCAGGAGCTGCTTCCCTGAGCTGGGGCTGTGGACGGGAGCCCAGACACGCAGGGGCAGGCCCCAACCACCTGCACACGTCTCTGCTGGGGAGGAGAGCACTAGGGAAATGACGTCTGTCAGGCACCTTCTGGGCGCTCACCGAGTCAGCCTCCGCGTGTGTGGGGCTGCAGACCCCAGCCAGGGGCCCTGTGAGCCTTGTGCTCTCCGTGCTGTGCTGAGTCTGGGCGGTCAAGCAACCGTAAGAATAGACTTCCAGTTGCCCTCACTTTGCCTCTAATAGAGCCCTCAAGCTGGAGCGCTTGGCAGTGTGCAACCCACCGGCAACTAAGCCCTCCACAAGAACGCCTGGGGACTAGGTGCAAAGGCAAGGCAGGAGTGGAGCTGAGGCCAGGAAGGCGCCAGTAGCATCTCCCAGTCTCGCGCAGCCCGCTCCTTCCTGGACTGGAAGCCTAGCCGCGAGGCAAGTCTGGGCAAGGCTCGCCCATGGCAGAGCAGCCTCACGCCAGCACTCTGCCAGATCGGGCCTCTGAGCAGAGCTGGAGCTCTGCCGTACTGGAGGCGCACTCGGCTCCGCCCAAGCAGTGATTGCAGCCCCACGCATCTGGGCTGCCTCCTCTTCTCCCAAGGAGGCTCGCTTCCCTCATGCTGTGCACTAGGCTTCCAAGCGGGGGCGCCCCGCGCCTCCTACAGGTCTTGGCTGAGGAGCTGCTTCCCTGAGCTGGGGCTGTGGACGGGAGCCCAGACACGCAGGGGCAGGCCCCAACCACCTGCACACGTCTCTGCTGGGGAGGAGAGCACTAGGGAAATGACGTCTGTCAGGCATCTTCTGGGCGCTCACCGAGTCAGCCTCCTCGTGTGTGGGGCTGCAGACCACAGCCAGAGGCCCTGTGAGCCTTGTGCTCTCCGTGCTGTGCTGAGTCTGGGCGGTCAAGCAACCGCTGGAGGAGCCCTGCAGTTGCCCTCCCATTGCCTCTAATAGAGCCCTCACTGCTGGAGCGCTTGGCAGTGTGCAACCCACCGGCAACTAAGCCCTCCACAAGAACGCCTGAGGACTAGGTGCAAAGGCAAGGCAGGAGTGGAGCTGAGGCCAGGAAGGCGCCAGTAGCATCTCCCAGTCTCGCGCAGCCCGCTCCTTCCTGGACTGGAAGCCTAGCCGCGAGGCAAGTCTGGGCAAGGCTCGCCCAGGGCAGAGCAGCCTCACGCCAGCGACTCTGCCAGATCGGGCCTCTGAGCAGAGCTGGAGCTCTGCCGTACTGGAGGGGCACTCAGCTCCGCCAAAGCAGTGAATGCAGCCGCACACAGCAGGGCTGCCTTCACTTCTCCCGAAGAGGCTCGCTTCCCGCATGCTGTAAACTAGGCTTCCAGGAGGGGCCCCCTGCGCCTCCCACAGGTCTTGGCTCAGGAGCTGCTTCCCTGAGCTGGGGCTGTGGACGGGAGCCCAGACACGCAGGGGCAGGCCCCAACCACCTGCACACGTCTCTGCTGGGGAGGAGAGCACTAGGGAAATGACGTCTGTCAGGCACCTTCTGGGCGCTCACCGAGTCAGCCTCCGCGTGTGTGGGGCTGCAGACCCCAGCCAGGGGCCCTGTGAGCCTTGTGCTCTCCGTGCTGTGCTGAGTCTGGGCGGTCAAGCAACCGTAAGAATAGACTTCCAGTTGCCCTCACTTTGCCTCTAATAGAGCCCTCAAGCTGGAGCGCTTGGCAGTGTGCAACCCACCGGCAACTAAGCCCTCCACAAGAACGCCTGGGGACTAGGTGCAAAGGCAAGGCAGGAGTGGAGCTGAGGCCAGGAAGGCGCCAGTAGCATCTCCCAGTCTCGCGCAGCCCGCTCCTTCCTGGACTGGAAGCCTAGCCGCGAGGCAAGTCTGGGCAAGGCTCGCCCATGGCAGAGCAGCCTCACGCCAGCACTCTGCCAGATCGGGCCTCTGAGCAGAGTTGGAGCTCTGCCGTACTGGAGGCGCACTCGGCTCCGCCCAAGCAGTGATTGCAGCCCCACGCATCTGGGCTGCCTCCTCTTCTCCCAAGGAGGCTCGCTTCCCTCATGCTGTGCACTAGGCTTCCAAGCGGGGGCGCCCCGCGCCTCCTAAAGGTCTTGGCTGAGGAGCTGCTTCCCTGAGCTGGGGCTGTGGACGGGAGCCCAGACACGCAGGGGCAGGCCCCAACCACCTGCACACGTCTCTGCTGGGGAGGAGAGCACTAGGGAAATGACGTCTGTCAGGCACCTTCTGGGCGCTCACCGAGTCAGCCTCCTCGTGTGTGGGGCTGCAGACCACAGGCAGAGGCCCTGTGAGCCTTGTGCTCTCCGTGCTGTGTTGAGTCTGGGCGGTCAAGCAACCGTAAGAATAGACTTTCAGTTGCCCTCACTTTGCCTCTACTAGAGCCCTCAAGCTGGAGCGCTTGGCAGTGTGCAACCCACCGGCAACTAAGCCCTCCACAAGAACGCCTGGGGACTAGGTGCAAAGGCAAGGCAGGAGTGGAGCTGAGGCCAGGAAGGCGCCAGTAGCATCTCCCAGTCTCGCGCAGCCCGCTCCTTTCTGGACTGGAAGCCTAGCCGCGAGGCAAGTCTGGGCAAGGCTCGCCCAGGGCAGAGCAGCCTCACTCCAGCAACTCTGCCAGATCGGGCCTCTGAGCAGAGCTGGAGCTCTGCCGTACTGGAGGCGCACTCGGCTCCGCCAAAGCAGTGAATGCAGCCGCACACAGCAGGGCTGCCTTCACTTCTCCCGAAGAGGCTCGCTTCCCGCATGCTGTAAACTAGGCTTCCAGGAGGGGCCCCCTGCGCCTCCCACAGGTCTTGGCTCAGGAGCTGCTTCCCTGAGCTGGGGCTGTGGACGGGAGCCCAGACACGCAGGGGCAGGCCCCAACCACCTGCACACGTCTCTGCTGGGGAGGAGAGCACTAGGGAAATGACGTCTGTCAGGCACCTTCTGGGCGCTCACCGAGTCAGCCTCCGCGTGTGTGGGGCTGCAGACCCCAGCCAGGGGCCCTGTGAGCCTTGTGCTCTCCGTGCTGTGCTGAGTCTGGGCGGTCAAGCAACCGTAAGAATAGACTTCCAGTTGCCCTCACTTTGCCTCTAATAGAGCCCTCAAGCTGGAGCGCTTGGCAGTGTGCAACCCACCGGCAACTAAGCCCTCCACAAGAACGCCTGGGGACTAGGTGCAAAGGCAAGGCAGGAGTGGAGCTGAGGCCAGGAAGGCGCCAGTAGCATCTCCCAGTCTCGCGCAGCCCGCTCCTTTCTGGACTGGAAGCCTAGCCGCGAGGCAAGTCTGGGCAAGGCTCGCCCATGGCAGAGCAGCCTCACGCCAGCAACTCTGCCAGATCGGGCCTCTGAGCAGAGCTGGAGCTCTGCCGTACTGGAGGCGCACTCGGCTCCGCCAAAGCAGTGATTGCAGCCCCACGCATCTGGGCTGCCTCCTCTTCTCCCAAGCAGGCTCGCTTCCCTCATGCTGTGCACTAGGCTTCCAGGCGGGGGCGCCCCGCGCCTCCTACAGGTATTGGCTGAGGAGCTGCTTCCCTGAGCTGGGGCTGTGGACGGGAGCCCAGACACGCAGGGGCAGGCTCAAACCACCTGCACACGTCTCTGCTGGGGAGGAGAGCACTAGGGAATTGACGTCTGTCAGGCACCTTCTGGGCGCTCACCGAGTCAGCATCAGCGTGTGTGGGGCTGCAGACCACAGCCAGAGGCCCTGTGAGCCTTGTGCTCTCCGTGCTGTGCTGAGTCTGGGAGGTAAAGCAACTGCTGGAGGAGCCCTGCAGTTGCCCTCCCATTGCCTCTAACAGAGCCCTCACTGCTGGAGCGCTTGGCAGTGTGCAACCCACCGGCAACTAAGCCCTCCACGAGAATGCCTGAGGACTAGGTGCAAAGGCAAGGCAGGAGTGGAGCTGAGGCCAGGAAGGCGCCAGTAGCATCTCCAAGTCTCGCGCAGCCCGCTCCTTTCTGGACTGGAAGCCTAGCCGCGAGGCAAGTCTGGGCAAGGCTCGCCCAGGCAGAGCAGCCTCACGCCAGCACTCTGCCAGATCGGGCCTCTGAGCAGAGCTGGAGCTCGGCCGTACTGGAGGGGCACTCGGCTCCGCCCAAGCAGTAATTGCAGCCCCACGCATCTGGGCTGCCTCCTCTTCTCCCAAGGAGGCTCGCTTCCATCATTCTGTGCACAAGGCTTCCAGGCGGGGGCGCCCCGCGCCTCCTACAGGTCTTGGCTGAGGAGCTGCTTCCCTGAGCTGGGGCTGTGGACGGGAGCCCAGACACGCAGGGGCAGGCCCCAACCACCTGCACACGTCTCTGCTGGCGAGGAGAGCACTAGGGAAATGACGTCTGTCAGGCACCTTCTGGGCGCTCACCGAGTCAGCCTCCGCGTGTGTTGGGCTGCAGACCACAGCCAGAGGCCCTGTGAGCCTTGTGCTCTCCGTGCTGTGCTGAGTCTGGGCGGTCAAGCAACCGTAAGAATAGACTTTCAGTTGCCCTCACTTTGCCTCTACTAGAGCCCTCAAGCTGGAGCGCTTGGCAGTGTGCAACCCACCGGCAACAAAGCCCTCCACAAGAACGCCTGGGGACTAGGTGCAAAGGCAAGGCAGGAGTGGAGCTGAGGCCAGGAAGGCGCCAGTAGCATCTCCCAGTCTCGCGCAGCCCGCTCCTTTCTGGACTGGAAGCCTAGCCGCGAGGCAAGTCTGGGCAAGGCTCGCCCAGGGCAGAGCAGCCTCACTCCAGCAACTCTGCCAGATCGGGCCTCTGAGCAGAGCTGGAGCTCTGCCGTACTGGAGGCGCACTCGGCTCCGCCAAAGCAGTGAATGCAGCCGCACACAGCAGGGCTGCCTTCACTTCTCCCGAAGAGGCTCGCTTCCCGCATGCTGTAAACTAGGCTTCCAGGAGGGGCCCCCTGCGCCTCCCACAGGTCTTGGCTAAGGAGCTGCTTCCCTGAGCTGGGGCTGTGGACGGGAGCCCAGACACGCAGGGGCAGGCCCCAACCACCTGCACACGTCTCTGCTGGGGAGGAGAGCACTAGGGAAATGACGTCTGTCAGGCACCTTCTGGGCGCTCACCGAGTCAGCCTCCGCGTGTGTGGGGCTGCAGACCCCAGCCAGGGGCCCTGTGAGCCTTGTGCTCTCCGTGCTGTGCTGAGTCTGGGCGGTCAAGCAACCGTAAGAATAGACTTCCAGTTGCCCTCACTTTGCCTCTAATAGAGCCCTCAAGCTGGAGCGCTTGGCAGTGTGCAACCCACCGGCAACTAAGCCCTCCACAAGAACGCCTGGGGACTAGGTGCAAAGGCAAGGCAGGAGTGGAGCTGAGGCCAGGAAGGCGCCAGTAGCATCTCCCAGTCTCGCGCAGCCCGCTCCTTCCTGGACTGGAAGCCTAGCCGCGAGGCAAGTCTGGGCAAGGCTCGCCCATGGCAGAGCAGCCTCACGCCAGCACTCTGCCAGATCGGGCCTCTGAGCAGAGCTGGAGCTCTGCCGTACTGGAGGCGCACTCGGCTCCGCCCAAGCAGTGATTGCAGCCCCACGCATCTGGGCTGCCTCCTCTTCTCCCAAGGAGGCTCGCTTCCCTCATGCTGTGCACTAGGCTTCCAAGCGGGGGCGCCCCGCGCCTCCTACAGGTCTTGGCTGAGGAGCTGCTTCCCTGAGCTGGGGCTGTGGACGGGAGCCCAGACACGCAGGGGCAGGCCCCAACCACCTGCACACGTCTCTGCTGGGGAGGAGAGCACTAGGGAAATGACGTCTGTCAGGCATCTTCTGGGCGCTCACCGAGTCAGCCTCCTCGTGTGTGGGGCTGCAGACCACAGCCAGAGGCCCTGTGAGCCTTGTGCTCTCCGTGCTGTGCTGAGTCTGGGCGGTCAAGCAACCGCTGGAGGAGCCCTGCAGTTGCCCTCCCATTGCCTCTAATAGAGCCCTCACTGCTGGAGCGCTTGGCAGTGTGCAACCCACCGGCAACTAAGCCCTCCACAAGAACGCCTGAGGACTAGGTGCAAAGGCAAGGCAGGAGTGGAGCTGAGGCCAGGAAGGCGCCAGTAGCATCTCCCAGTCTCGCGCAGCCCGCTCCTTCCTGGACTGGAAGCCTAGCCGCGAGGCAAGTCTGGGCAAGGCTCGCCCAGGGCAGAGCAGCCTCACGCCAGCGACTCTGCCAGATCGGGCCTCTGAGCAGAGCTGGAGCTCTGCCGTACTGGAGGCGCACTCAGCTCCGCCAAAGCAGTGAATGCAGCCGGACACAGCAGGGCTGCCTTCACTTCTCCCGAAGAGGCTCGCTTCCCGCATGCTGTAAACTAGGCTTCCAGGAGGGGCCCCCTGCGCCTCCCACAGGTCTTGGCTCAGGAGCTGCTTCCCTGAGCTGGGGCTGTGGACGGGAGCCCAGACACGCAGGGGCAGGCCCCAACCACCTGCACACGTCTCTGCTGGGGAGGAGAGCACTAGGGAAATGACGTCTGTCAGGCACCTTCTGGGCGCTCACCGAGTCAGCCTCCGCGTGTGTGGGGCTGCAGACCCCAGCCAGGGGCCCTGTGAGCCTTGTGCTCTCCGTGCTGTGCTGAGTCTGGGCGGTCAAGCAACCGTAAGAATAGACTTCCAGTTGCCCTCACTTTGCCTCTAATAGAGCCCTCAAGCTGGAGCGCTTGGCAGTGTGCAACCCACCGGCAACTAAGCCCTCCACAAGAACGCCTGGGGACTAGGTGCAAAGGCAAGGCAGGAGTGGAGCTGAGGCCAGGAAGGCGCCAGTAGCATCTCCCAGTCTCGCGCAGCCCGCTCCTTTCTGGACTGGAAGCCTAGCCGCGAGGCAAGTCTGGGCAAGGCTCGCCCATGGCAGAGCAGCCTCACGCCAGCAACTCTGCCAGATCGGGCCTCTGAGCAGAGCTGGAGCTCTGCCGTACTGGAGGCGCACTCGGCTCCGCCAAAGCAGTGATTGCAGCCCCACGCATCTGGGCTGCCTCCTCTTCTCCCAAGCAGGCTCGCTTCCCTCATGCTGTGCACTAGGCTTCCAGGCGGGGGCGCCCCGCGCCTCCTACAGGTATTGGCTGAGGAGCTGCTTCCCTGAGCTGGGGCTGTGGACGGGAGCCCAGACACGCAGGGGCAGGCTCAAACCACCTGCACACGTCTCTGCTGGGGAGGAGAGCACTAGGGAATTGACGTCTGTCAGGCACCTTCTGGGCGCTCACCGAGTCAGCATCAGCGTGTGTGGGGCTGCAGACCACAGCCAGAGGCCCTGTGAGCCTTGTGCTCTCCGTGCTGTGCTGAGTCTGGGAGGTAAAGCAACTGCTGGAGGAGCCCTGCAGTTGCCCTCCCATTGCCTCTAACAGAGCCCTCACTGCTGGAGCGCTTGGCAGTGTGCAACCCACCGGCAACTAAGCCCTCCACGAGAATGCCTGAGGACTAGGTGCAAACGCAAGGCAGGAGTGGAGCTGAGGCCAGGAAGGCGCCAGTAGCATCTCCAAGTCTCGCGCAGCCCGCTCCTTTCTGGACTGGAAGCCTAGCCGCGAGGCAAGTCTGGGCAAGGCTCGCCCAGGGCAGAGCAGCCTCACGCCAGCACTCTGCCAGATCGGGCCTCTGAGCAGAGCTGGAGCTCGGCCGTACTGGAGGGGCACTCGGCTCCGCCGAAGCAGTAATTGCAGCCCCACGCATCTGGGCTGCCTCCTCTTCTCCCAAGGAGGCTCGCTTCCATCATTCTGTGCACAAGGCTTCCAGGCGGGGGCGCCCCGCGCCTCCTACAGGTCTTGGCTGAGGAGCTGCTTCCCTGAGCTGGGGCTGTGGACGGGAGCCCAGACACGCAGGGGCAGGCCCCAACCACCTGCACACGTCTCTGCTGGCGAGGAGAGCACTAGGGAAATGACGTCTGTCAGGCACCTTCTGGGCGCTCACCGAGTCAGCCTCAGCGTGTGTTGGGCTGCAGACCACAGCCAGAGGCCCTGTGAGCCTTGTGCTCTCCGTGCTGTGCTGAGTCTGGGCGGTCAAGCAACCGTAAGAATAGACTTTCAGTTGCCCTCATTTTGCCTCTACTAGAGCCCTCAAGCTGGAGCGCTTGGCAGTGTGCAACCCACCGGCAACAAAGCCCTCCACAAGAACGCCTGGGGACTAGGTGCAAAGGCAAGGCAGGAGTGGAGCTGAGGCCAGGAAGGCGCCAGTAGCATCTCCCAGTCTCGCGCAGCCCGCTCCTTTCTGGACTGGAAGCCTAGCCGCGAGGCAAGTCTGGGCAAGGCTCGCCCAGGGCAGAGCAGCCTCACTCCAGCAACTCTGCCAGATCGGGCCTCTGAGCAGAGCTGGAGCTCTGCCGTACTGGAGGCGCACTCGGCTCCGCCAAAGCAGTGAATGCAGCCGCACACAGCAGGGCTGCCTTCACTTCTCCCGAAGAGGCTCGCTTCCCGCATGCTGTAAACTAGGCTTCCAGGAGGGGCCCCCTGCGCCTCCCACAGGTCTTGGCTAAGGAGCTGCTTCCCTGAGCTGGGGCTGTGGACGGGAGCCCAGACACGCAGGGGCAGGCCCCAACCACCTGCACACGTCTCTGCTGGGGAGGAGAGCACTAGGGAAATGACGTCTGTCAGGCACCTTCTGGGCGCTCACCGAGTCAGCCTCCGCGTGTGTGGGGCTGCAGACCCCAGCCAGGGGCCCTGTGAGCCTTGTGCTCTCCGTGCTGTGCTGAGTCTGGGCGGTCAAGCAACCGTAAGAATAGACTTCCAGTTGCCCTCACTTTGCCTCTAATAGAGCCCTCAAGCTGGAGCGCTTGGCAGTGTGCAACCCACCGGCAACTAAGCCCTCCACAAGAACGCCTGGGGACTAGGTGCAAAGGCAAGGCAGGAGTGGAGCTGAGGCCAGGAAGGCGCCAGTAGCATCTCCCAGTCTCGCGCAGCCCGCTCCTTCCTGGACTGGAAGCCTAGCCGCGAGGCAAGTCTGGGCAAGGCTCGCCCATGGCAGAGCAGCCTCACGCCAGCACTCTGCCAGATCGGGCCTCTGAGCAGAGCTGGAGCTCTGCCGTACTGGAGGCGCACTCGGCTCCGCCCAAGCAGTGATTGCAGCCCCACGCATCTGGGCTGCCTCCTCTTCTCCCAAGGAGGCTCGCTTCCCTCATGCTGTGCACTAGGCTTCCAAGCGGGGGCGCCCCGCGCCTCCTACAGGTCTTGGCTGAGGAGCTGCTTCCCTGAGCTGGGGCTGTGGACGGGAGCCCAGACACGCAGGGGCAGGCCCCAACCACCTGCACACGTCTCTGCTGGGGAGGAGAGCACTAGGGAAATGACGTCTGTCAGGCATCTTCTGGGCGCTCACCGAGTCAGCCTCCTCGTGTGTGGGGCTGCAGACCACAGCCAGAGGCCCTGTGAGCCTTGTGCTCTCCGTGCTGTGCTGAGTCTGGGCGGTCAAGCAACCGCTGGAGGAGCCCTGCAGTTGCCCTCCCATTGCCTCTAATAGAGCCCTCACTGCTGGAGCGCTTGGCAGTGTGCAACCCACCGGCAACTAAGCCCTCCACAAGAACGCCTGAGGACTAGGTGCAAAGGCAAGGCAGGAGTGGAGCTGAGGCCAGGAAGGCGCCAGTAGCATCTCCCAGTCTCGCGCAGCCCGCTCCTTCCTGGACTGGAAGCCTAGCCGCGAGGCAAGTCTGGGCAAGGCTCGCCCAGGGCAGAGCAGCCTCACGCCAGCGACTCTGCCAGATCGGGCCTCTGAGCAGAGCTGGAGCTCTGCCGTACTGGAGGCGCACTCAGCTCCGCCAAAGCAGTGAATGCAGCCGCACACAGCAGGGCTGCCTTCACTTCTCCCGAAGAGGCTCGCTTCCCGCATGCTGTAAACTAGGCTTCCAGGAGGGGCCCCCTGCGCCTCCCACAGGTCTTGGCTCAGGAGCTGCTTCCCTGAGCTGGGGCTGTGGACGGGAGCCCAGACACGCAGGGGCAGGCCCCAACCACCTGCACACGTCTCTGCTGGGGAGGAGAGCACTAGGGAAATGACGTCTGTCAGGCACCTTCTGGGCGCTCACCGAGTCAGCCTCCGCGTGTGTGGGGCTGCAGACCCCAGCCAGGGGCCCTGTGAGCCTTGTGCTCTCCGTGCTGTGCTGAGTCTGGGCGGTCAAGCAACCGTAAGAATAGACTTCCAGTTGCCCTCACTTTGCCTCTAATAGAGCCCTCAAGCTGGAGCGCTTGGCAGTGTGCAACCCACCGGCAACTAAGCCCTCCACAAGAACGCCTGGGGACTAGGTGCAAAGGCAAGGCAGGAGTGGAGCTGAGGCCAGGAAGGCGCCAGTAGCATCTCCCAGTCTCGCGCAGCCCGCTCCTTCCTGGACTGGAAGCCTAGCCGCGAGGCAAGTCTGGGCAAGGCTCGCCCATGGCAGAGCAGCCTCACGCCAGCACTCTGCCAGATCGGGCCTCTGAGCAGAGCTGGAGCTCTGCCGTACTGGAGGCGCACTCGGTTCCGCCCAAGCAGTGATTGCAGCCCCACGCATCTGGGCTGCCTCCTCTTCTCCCAAGGAGGCTCGCTTCCCTCATGCTGTGCACTAGGCTTCCAAGCGGGGGCGCCCCGCGCCTCCTACAGGTCTTGGCTGAGGAGCTGCTTCCCTGAGCTGGGGCTGTGGACGGGAGCCCAGACACGCAGGGGCAGGCCCCAACCACCTGCACACGTCTCTGCTGGGGAGGAGAGCACTAGGGAAATGACGTCTGTCAGGCATCTTCTGGGCGCTCACCGAGTCAGCCTCCTCGTGTGTGGGGCTGCAGACCACAGCCAGAGGCCCTGTGAGCCTTGTGCTCTCCGTGCTGTGCTGAGTCTGGGCGGTCAAGCAACCGCTGGAGGAGCCCTGCAGTTGCCCTCCCATTGCCTCTAATAGAGCCCTCACTGCTGGAGCGCTTGGCAGTGTGCAACCCACCGGCAACTAAGCCCTCCACAAGAATGCCTGAGGACTAGGTGCAAAGGCAAGGCAGGAGTGGAGCTGAGGCCAGGAAGGCGCCAGTAGCATCTCCCAGTCTCGCGCAGCCCGCTCCTTCCTGGACTGGAAGCCTAGCCGCGAGGCAAGTCTGGGCAAGGCTCGCCCAGGGCAGAGCAGCCTCACGCCAGCGACTCTGCCAGATCGGGCCTCTGAGCAGAGCTGGAGCTCTGCCGTACTGGAGGCGCACTCAGCTCCGCCAAAGCAGTGAATGCAGCCGCACACAGCAGGGCTGCCTTCACTTCTCCCGAAGAGGCTCGCTTCCCGCATGCTGTAAACTAGGCTTCCAGGAGGGGCCCCCTGCGCCTCCCACAGGTCTTGGCTCAGGAGCTGCTTCCCTGAGCTGGGGCTGTGGACGGGAGCCCAGACACGCAGGGGCAGGCCCCAACCACCTGCACACGTCTCTGCTGGGGAGGAGAGTACTAGGGAAATGACGTCTGTCAGGCACCTTCTGGGCGCTCACCGAGTCAGCATCCGCGTGTGTGGGGCTGCAGACCCCAGCCAGGGGCCCTGTGAGCCTTGTGCTCTCCGTGCTGTGCTGAGTCTGGGCGGTCAAGCAACCGTAAGAACAGACTTCCAGTTGCCCTCACTTTGCCTCTACTAGAGCCCTCAAGCTGGAGCGCTTGGCAGTGTGCAACCCACCGGCAACTAAGCCCTCCACAAGAACGCCTGGGGACTAGGTGCAAAGGCAAGGCAGGAGTGGAGCTGAGGCCAGGAAGGCGCCAGTAGCATCTCCCAGTCTCGCGCAGCACGCTCCTTCCTGGACTGGAAGCCTAGCCGCGAGGCAAGTCTGGGCAAGGCTCGCCCAGGGCAGAGCAGCCTCACGCCAGCCACTCTGCCAGATCGGGCCTCTGAGCAGAGCTGGAGCTCTGCCGTACTGGAGGCGCACTCAGCTCCGCCAAAGCAGTGAATGCAGCTGCACACAGCAGGGCTGCCTTCACTTCTCCCGAAGAGGCTCGCTTCCCGCATGCTGTAAACTAGGCTTCCAGGAGGGGCCCCCTGCGCCTCCCACAGGTCTTGGCTCAGGAGCTGCTTCCCTGAGCTGGGGCTGTGGACGGGAGCCCAGACACGCAGGGGCAGGCCCCAACCACCTGCACACGTCTCTGCTGGGGAGGAGAGCACTAGTGAAATGACGTCTGTCAGGCACCTTCTGGGCGCTCACCGAGTCAGCCTCCGCGTGTGTGGGGCTGCAGACCCCAGCCAGGGGCCCTGTGAGCCTTGTGCTCTCCGTGCTGTGCTGAGTCTGGGCGGTCAAGCAACCGTAAGAATAGACTTTCAGTTGCCCTCACTTTGCCTCTACTAGAGCCCTCAAGCTGGAGCGCTTGGCAGTGTGCAACCCACCGGCAACAAAGCCCTCCACAAGAACGCCTGGGGACTAGGTGCAAAGGCAAGGCAGGATTGGAGCTGAGGCCAGGAAGGCGCCAGTAGCATCTCCCAGTCTCGCGCAGCCCGCTCCTTCCTGGACTGGAAGCCTAGCCGCGAGGCAAGTCTGGGCAAGGCTCGCCCATGGCAGAGCAGCCTCACGCCAGCACTCTGCCAGATCGGGCCTCTGAGCAGAGCTGCAGCTCTGCCGTACTGGAGGCGCACTCGGCTCCGCCCAAGCAGTGATTGCAGCCCCACGCATCTGGGCTGCCTCCTCTTCTCCCAAGGAGGCTCGCTTCCCTCATGCTGTGCACTAGGCTTCCAAGCGGGGGCGCCCCGCGCCTCCTACAGGTCTTGGCTGAGGAGCTGCTTCCCTGAGCTGGGGCTGTGGACGGGAGCCCAGACACGCAGGGGCAGGCCCCAACCACCTGCACACGTCTCTGCTGGGGAGGAGAGCACTAGGAAAATGACGTCTGTCAGGCACCTTCTGGGCGCTCACCGAGTCAGCCTCCTCGTGTGTGGGGCTGCAGACCACAGGCAGAGGCCCTGTGAGCCTTGTGCTCTCCGTGCTGTGTTGAGTCTGGGCGGTCAAGCAACCGTAAGAATAGACTTTCAGTTGCCCTCACTTTGCCTCTACTAGAGCCCTCAAGCTGGAGCGCTTGGCAGTGTGCAACCCACCGGCAACTAAGCCCTCCACAAGAACGCCTGGGGACTAGGTGCAAAGGCAAGGCAGGAGTGGAGCTGAGGCCAGGAAGGCGCCAGTAGCATCTCCCAGTCTCGCGCAGCCCGCTCCTTTCTGGACTGGAAGCCTAGCCGCGAGGCAAGTCTGGGCAAGGCTCGCCCAGGGCAGAGCAGCCTCACTCCAGCAACTCTGCCAGATCGGGCCTCTGAGCAGAGCTGGAGCTCTGCCGTACTGGAGGCGCACTCGGCTCCGCCAAAGCAGTGAATGCAGCCGCACACAGCAGGGCTGCCTTCACTTCTCCCGAAGAGGCTCGCTTCCCGCATGCTGTAAACTAGGCTTCCAGGAGGGGCCCCCTGCGCCTCCCACAGGTCTTGGCTCAGGAGCTGCTTCCCTGAGCTGGGGCTGTGGACGGGAGCCCAGACACGCAGGGGCAGGCCCCAACCACCTGCACACGTCTCTGCTGGGGAGGAGAGCACTAGGGAAATGACGTCTGTCAGGCACCTTCTGGGCGCTCACCGAGTCAGCCTCCGCGTGTGTGGGGCTGCAGACCCCAGCCAGGGGCCCTGTGAGCCTTGTGCTCTCCGTGCTGTGCTGAGTCTGGGCGGTCAAGCAACCGTAAGAATAGACTTCCAGTTGCCCTCACTTTGCCTCTAATAGAGCCCTCAAGCTGGAGCGCTTGGCAGTGTGCAACCCACCGGCAACTAAGCCCTCCACAAGAACGCCTGGGGACTAGGTGCAAAGGCAAGGCAGGAGTGGAGCTGAGGCCAGGAAGGCGCCAGTAGCATCTCCCAGTCTCGCGCAGCCCGCTCCTTTCTGGACTGGAAGCCTAGCCGCGAGGCAAGTCTGGGCAAGGCTCGCCCATGGCAGAGCAGCCTCACGCCAGCAACTCTGCCAGATCGGGCCTCTGAGCAGAGCTGGAGCTCTGCCGTACTGGAGGCGCACTCGGCTCCGCCAAAGCAGTGATTGCAGCCCCACGCATCTGGGCTGCCTCCTCTTCTCCCAAGCAGGCTCGCTTCCCTCATGCTGTGCACTAGGCTTCCAGGCGGGGGCGCCCCGCGCCTCCTACAGGTATTGGCTGAGGAGCTGCTTCCCTGAGCTGGGGCTGTGGACGGGAGCCCAGACATGCAGGGGCAGGCTCAAACCACCTGCACACGTCTCTGCTGGGGAGGAGAGCACTAGGGAATTGACGTCTGTCAGGCACCTTCTGGGCGCTCACCGAGTCAGCATCAGCGTGTGTGGGGCTGCAGACCACAGCCAGAGGCCCTGTGAGCCTTGTGCTCTCCGTGCTGTGCTGAGTCTGGGAGGTAAAGCAACTGCTGGAGGAGCCCTGCAGTTGCCCTCCCATTGCCTCTAACAGAGCCCTCACTGCTGGAGCGCTTGGCAGTGTGCAACCCACCGGCAACTAAGCCCTCCACGAGAATGCCTGAGGACTAGGTGCAAAGGCAAGGCAGGAGTGGAGCTGAGGCCAGGAAGGCGCCAGTAGCATCTCCAAGTCTCGCGCAGCCCACTCCTTTCTGGACTGGAAGCCTAGCCGCGAGGCAAGTCTGGGCAAGGCTCGCCCAGGGCAGAGCAGCCTCACGCCAGCACTCTGCCAGATCGGGCCTCTGAGCAGAGCTGGAGCTCGGCCGTACTGGAGGGGCACTCGGCTCCGCCCAAGCAGTAATTGCAGCCCCACGCATCTGGGCTGCCTCCTCTTCTCCCAAGGAGGCTCGCTTCCATCATTCTGTGCACAAGGCTTCCAGGCGGGGGCGCCCCGCGCCTCCTACAGGTCTTGGCTGAGGAGCTGCTTCCCTGAGCTGGGGCTGTGGACGGGAGCCCAGACACGCAGGGGCAGGCCCCAACCACCTGCACACGTCTCTGCTGGGGAGGAGAGCACTAGGGAAATGACGTCTGTCAGGCACCTTCTGGGCGCTCACCGAGTCAGCCTCAGCGTGTGTTGGGCTGCAGACCACAGCCAGAGGCCCTGTGAGCCTTGTGCTCTCCGTGCTGTGCTGAGTCTGGGCGGTCAAGCAACCGTAAGAATAGACTTTCAGTTGCCCTCACTTTGCCTCTACTAGAGCCCTCAAGCTGGAGCGCTTGGCAGTGTGCAACCCACCGGCAACAAAGCCCTCCACAAGAACGCCTGGGGACTAGGTGCAAAGGCAAGGCAGGAGTGGAGCTGAGGCCAGGAAGGCGCCAGTAGCATCTCCCAGTCTCGCGCAGCCCGCTCCTTTCTGGACTGGAAGCCTAGCCGCGAGGCAAGTCTGGGCAAGGCTCGCCCAGGGCAGAGCAGCCTCACTCCAGCAACTCTGCCAGATCGGGCCTCTGAGCAGAGCTGGAGCTCTGCCGTACTGGAGGCGCACTCGGCTCCGCCAAAGCAGTGAATGCAGCCGCACACAGCAGGGCTGCCTTCACTTCTCCCGAAGAGGCTCGCTTCCCGCATGCTGTAAACTAGGCTTCCAGGAGGGGCCCCCTGCGCCTCCCACAGGTCTTGGCTAAGGAGCTGCTTCCCTGAGCTGGGGCTGTGGACGGGAGCCCAGACACGCAGGGGCAGGCCCCAACCACCTGCACACGTCTCTGCTGGGGAGGAGAGCACTAGGGAAATGACGTCTGTCAGGCACCTTCTGGGCGCTCACCGAGTCAGCCTCCGCGTGTGTGGGGCTGCAGACCCCAGCCAGGGGCCCTGTGAGCCTTGTGCTCTCCGTGCTGTGCTGAGTCTGGGCGGTCAAGCAACCGTAAGAATAGACTTCCAGTTGCCCTCACTTTGCCTCTAATAGAGCCCTCAAGCTGGAGCGCTTGGCAGTGTGCAACCCACCGGCAACTAAGCCCTCCACAAGAACGCCTGGGGACTAGGTGCAAAGGCAAGGCAGGAGTGGAGCTGAGGCCAGGAAGGCGCCAGTAGCATCTCCCAGTCTCGCGCAGCCCGCTCCTTCCTGGACTGGAAGCCTAGCCGCGAGGCAAGTCTGGGCAAGGCTCGCCCATGGCAGAGCAGCCTCACGCCAGCACTCTGCCAGATCGGGCCTCTGAGCAGAGCTGCAGCTCTGCCGTACTGGAGGCGCACTCGGCTCCGCCCAAGCAGTGATTGCAGCCCCACGCATCTGGGCTGCCTCCTCTTCTCCCAAGGAGGCTCGCTTCCCTCATGCTGTGCACTAGGCTTCCAAGCGGGGGCGCCCCGCGCCTCCTACAGGTCTTGGCTGAGGAGCTGCTTCCCTGAGCTGGGGCTGTGGACGGGAGCCCAGACACGCAGGGGCAGGCCCCAACCACCTGCACACGTCTCTGCTGGGGAGGAGAGCACTAGGGAAATGACGTCTGTCAGGCATCTTCTGGGCGCTCACCGAGTCAGCCTCCTCGTGTGTGGGGCTGCAGACCACAGCCAGAGGCCCTGTGAGCCTTGTGCTCTCCGTGCTGTGCTGAGTCTGGGCGGTCAAGCAACCGCTGGAGGAGCCCTGCAGTTGCCCTCCCATTGCCTCTAATAGAGCCCTCACTGCTGGTGCGCTTGGCAGTGTGCAACCCACCGGCAACTAAGCCCTCCACAAGAACGCCTGAGGACTAGGTGCAAAGGCAAGGCAGGAGTGGAGCTGAGGCCAGGAAGGCGCCAGTAGCATCTCCCAGTCTCGCGCAGCCCGCTCCTTCCTGGACTGGAAGCCTAGCCGCGAGGCAAGTCTGGGCAAGGCTCGCCCAGGGCAGAGCAGCCTCACGCCAGCGACTCTGCCAGATCGGGCCTCTGAGCAGAGCTGGAGCTCTGCCGTACTGGAGGCGCACTCAGCTCCGCCAAAGCAGTGAATGCAGCCGCACACAGCAGGGCTGCCTTCACTTCTCCCGAAGAGGCTCGCTTCCCGCATGCTGTAAACTAGGCTTCCAGGAGGGGCCCCCTGCGCCTCCCACAGGTCTTGGCTCAGGAGCTGCTTCCCTGAGCTGGGGCTGTGGACGGGAGCCCAGACACGCAGGGGCAGGCCCCAACCACCTGCACACGTCTCTGCTGGGGAGGAGAGCACTAGGGAAATGACGTCTGTCAGGCACCTTCTGGGCGCTCACCGAGTCAGCCTCCGCGTGTGTGGGGCTGCAGACCCCAGCCAGGGGCCCTGTGAGCCTTGTGCTCTCCGTGCTGTGCTGAGTCTGGGCGGTCAAGCAACCGTAAGAACAGACTTCCAGTTGCCCTCACTTTGCCTCTACTAGAGCCCTCAAGCTGGAGCGCTTGGCAGTGTGCAACCCACCGGCAACTAAGCCCTCCACAAGAACGCCTGGGGACTAGGTGCAAAGGCAAGGCAGGAGTGGAGCTGAGGCCAGGAAGGCGCCAGTAGCATCTCCCAGTCTCGCGCAGCACGCTCCTTCCTGGACTGGAAGCCTAGCCGCGAGGCAAGTCTGGGCAAGGCTCGCCCAGGGCAGAGCAGCCTCACGCCAGCCACTCTGCCAGATCGGGCCTCTGAGCAGAGCTGGAGCTCTGCCGTACTGGAGGCGCACTCAGCTCCGCCAAAGCAGTGAATGCAGCTGCACACAGCAGGGCTGCCTTCACTTCTCCCGAAGAGGCTCGCTTCCCGCATGCTGTAAACTAGGCTTCCAGGAGGGGCCCCCTGCGCCTCCCACAGGTCTTGGCTCAGGAGCTGCTTCCCTGAGCTGGGGCTGTGGACGGGAGCCCAGACACGCAGGGGCAGGCCCCAACCACCTGCACACGTCTCTGCTGGGGAGGAGAGCACTAGGGAAATGACGTCTGTCAGGCACCTTCTGGGCGCTCACCGAGTCAGCCTCTGCGTGTGTGGAGCTGCAGACCCCAGCCAGGGGCCCTGTGAGCCTTGTGCTCTCCGTGCTGTGCTGAGTCTGGGCGGTCAAGCAACCGTAAGAATAGACTTTCAGTTGCCCTCACTTTGCCTCTACTAGAGCCCTCAAGCTGGAGCGCTTGGCAGTGTGCAACCCACCGGCAACTAAGCCCTCCACAAGAACGCCTGGGGACTAGGTGCAAAGGCAAGGCAGGAGTGGAGCTGAGGCCAGGAAGGCGCCAGTAGCATCTCCCAGTCTCGCGCAGCCCGCTCCTTTCTGGACTGGAAGCCTAGCCGCGAGGCAAGTCTGGGCAAGGCTCGCCCAGGGCAGAGCAGCCTCACGCCAGCAACTCTGCCAGATCGGGCCTCTGAGCAGAGCTGGAGCTCGGCCGTACTGGAGGGGCACTCGGCTCCGCCCAAGCAGTAATTGCAGCCCCACGCATCTGGGCTGCCTCCTCTTCTCCCAAGGAGGCTCGCTTCCCTCATGCTGTGCACAAGGCTTCCAGGCGGGGGCGCCCCGCGCCTCCTACAGGTCTTGGCTGAGGAGCTGCTTCCCTGAGCTGGGGCTGTGGACGGGAGCCCAGACACGCAGGGGCAGGCCCCAACCACCTGCACACGTCTCTGCTGGGGAGGAGAGCACTAGGGAAATGACGTCTGTCAGGCACCTTCTGGGCGCTCACCGAGTCAGCCTCAGCGTGTGTTGGGCTGCAGACCACAGCCAGAGGCCCTGTGAGCCTTGTGCTCTCCGTGCTGTGCTGAGTCTGGGCGGTCAAGCAACCGTAAGAATAGACTTTCAGTTGCCCTCACTTTACCTCTACTAGAGCCCTCAAGCTGGAGCGCTTGGCAGTGTGCAACCCACCGGCAACAAAGCCCTCCACAAGAACGCCTGGGGACTAGGTGCAAAGGCAAGGCAGGATTGGAGCTGAGGCCAGGAAGGCGCCAGTAGCATCTCCCAGTCTCGCGCAGCCCGCTCCTTCCTGGACTGGAAGCCTAGCCGCGAGGCAAGTCTGGGCAAGGCTCGCCCATGGCAGAGCAGCCTCACGCCAGCACTCTGCCAGATCGGGCCTCTGAGCAGAGCTGCAGCTCTGCCGTACTGGAGGCGCACTCGGCTCCGCCCAAGCAGTGATTGCAGCCCCACGCATCTGGGCTGCCTCCTCTTCTCCCAAGGAGGCTCGCTTCCCTCATGCTGTGCACTAGGCTTCCAAGCGGGGGCGCCCCGCGCCTCCTACAGGTCTTGGCTGAGGAGCTGCTTCCCTGAGCTGGGGCTGTGGACGGGAGCCCAGACACGCAGGGGCAGGCCCCAACCACCTGCACACGTCTCTGCTGGGGAGGAGAGCACTAGGGAAATGACGTCTGTCAGGCACCTTCTGGGCGCTCACCGAGTCAGCCTCCTCGTGTGTGGGGCTGCAGACCACAGGCAGAGGCCCTGTGAGCCTTGTGCTCTCCGTGCTGTGTTGAGTCTGGGGGGTCAAGCAACCGTAAGAATAGACTTTCAGTTGCCCTCACTTTGCCTCTACTAGAGCCCTCAAGCTGGAGCGCTTGGCAGTGTGCAACCCACCGGCAACTAAGCCCTCCACAAGAACGCCTGGGGACTAGGTGCAAAGGCAAGGCAGGAGTGGAGCTGAGGCCAGGAAGGCGCCAGTAGCATCTCCCAGTCTCGCGCAGCCCACTCCTTTCTGGACTGGAAGCCTAGCCGCGAGGCAAGTCTGGGCAAGGCTCGCCCAGGGCAGAGCAGCCTCACTCCAGCAACTCTGCCAGATCGGGCCTCTGAGCAGAGCTGGAGCTCTGCCGTACTGGAGGCGCACTCGGCTCCGCCAAAGCAGTGAATGCAGCCGCACACAGCAGGGCTGCCTTCACTTCTCCCGAAGAGGCTCGCTTCCCGCATGCTGTAAACTAGGCTTCCAGGAGGGGCCCCCTGCGCCTCCCACAGGTCTTGGCTGAGGAGCTGCTTCCCTGAGCTGGGGCTGTGGACGGGAGCCAAGACACGCAGGGGCAGGCCCCAACCACCTGCACACGTCTCTGCTGGGGAGGAGAGCACTAGGGAAATGACGTCTGTCAGGCACCTTCTGGGCGCTCACCGAGTCAGCCTCCACGTGTGTGGGGCTGCAGACCCCAGCCAGGGGCCCTGTGAGCCTTGTGCTCTCCGTGCTGTGCTGAGTCTGGGCGGTCAAGCAACCGTAAGAACAGACTTCCAGTTGCCCTCACTTTGCCTCTACTAGAGCCCTCAAGCTGGAGCGCTTGGCAGTGTGCAACCCACCGGCAACTAAGCCCTCCACAAGAACGCCTGGGGACTAGGTGCAAAGGCAAGGCAGGAGTGGAGCTGAGGCCAGGAAGGCGCCAGTAGCATCTCCCAGTCTCGCGCAGCCCGCTCCTTCCTGGACTGGAAGCCTAGCCGCGAGGCAAGTCTGGGCAAGGCTCGCCCATGGCAGAGCAGCCTCACGCCAGCACTCTGCCAGATCGGGCCTCTGAGCAGAGCTGGAGCTCTGCCGTACTGGAGGCGCACTCGGCTCCGCCCAAGCAGTGATTGCAGCCCCACGCATCTGGGCTGCCTCCTCTTCTCCCAAGGAGGCTCGCTTCCCTCATGCTGTGCACTAGGCTTCCAAGCGGGGGCGCCCCGCGCCTCCTACAGGTCTTGGCTGAGGAGCTGCTTCCCTGAGCTGGGGCTGTGGACGGGAGCCCAGACACGCAGGGGCAGGCCCCAACCACCTGCACACTTCTCTGCTGGGGAGGAGAGCACTAGGGAAATGACGTCTGTCAGGCATCTTCTGGGCGCTCACCGAGTCAGCCTCCTCGTGTGTGGGGCTGCAGACCACAGCCAGAGGCCCTGAGAGCCTTGTGCTCTCCGTGCTGTGCTGAGTCTGGGCGGTCAAGCAACCGCTGGAGGAGCCCTGCAGTTGCCCTCCCATTGCCTCTAATAGAGCCCTCACTGCTGGAGCGCTTGGCAGTGTGCAACCCACCGGCAACTAAGCCGTCCACAAGAACGCCTGAGGACTAGGTGCAAAGGCATGGCAGGAGTGGAGCTGAGGCCAGGAAGGCGCCAGTAGCATCTCCCAGTCTCGCGCAGCCCGCTCCTTCCTGGACTGGAAGCCTAGCCGCGAGGCAAGTCTGGGCAAGGCTCGCCCAGGGCAGAGCAGCCTCACGCCAGCGACTCTGCCAGATCGGGCCTCTGAGCAGAGCTGGAGCTCTGCCGTACTGGAGGCGCACTCAGCTCCGCCAAAGCAGTGAATGCAGCCGCACACAGCAGGGCTGCCTTCACTTCTCCCGAAGAGCCTCGCTTCCCGCATGCTGTAAACTAGGCTTCCAGGAGGGGCCCCCTGCGCCTCCCACAGGTCTTGGCTCAGGAGCTGCTTCCCTGAGCTGGGGCTGTGGACGGGAGCCCAGACACGCAGGGGCAGGCCCCAACCACCTGCACACGTCTCTGCTGGGGAGGAGAGCACTAGGGAAATGACGTCTGTCAGGCACCTTCTGGGCGCTCACCGAGTCAGCATCCGCGTGTGTGGGGCTGCAGACCCCAGCCAGGGGCCCTGTGAGCCTTGTGCTCTCCGTGCTGTGTTGAGTCTGGGCGGTCAAGCAACCGTAAGACTAGACTTTCAGTTGCCCTCACTTTGCCTCTACTAGAGCCCTCAAGCTGGAGCGCTTGGCAGTGTGCAACCCACCGGCAACTAAGCCCTCCACAAGAACGCCTGGGGACTAGGTGCAAAGGCAAGGCAGGAGTGGAGCTGAGGCCAGGAAGGCGCCAGTAGCATCTCCCAGTCTCGCGCAGCCCGCTCCTTTCTGGACTGGAAGCCTAGCCGCGAGGCAAGTCTGGGCAAGGCTCGCCCAGGGCAGAGCAGCCTCACTCCAGCAACTCTGCCAGATCGGGCCTCTGAGCAGAGCTGGAGGTCTGCCGTACTGGAGGCGCACTCGGCTCCGCCAAAGCACTGAATGCAGCCGCACACAGCAGGGCTGCCTTCACTTCTCCCGAAGAGGCTCGCTTCCCGCATGCTGTAAACTAGGCTTCCAGGAGGGGCCCCCTGCGCCTCCCACAGGTCTTGGCTCAGGAGCTGCTTCCCTGAGCTGGGGCTGTGGACGGGAGCCAAGACACGCAGGGGCAGGCCCCAACCACCTGCACACGTCTCTGCTGGGGAGGAGAGCACTAGGGAAATGACGTCTGTCAGGCACCTTCTGGGCGCTCACCGAGTCAGCCTCCGCGTGTGTGGGGCTGCAGACCCCAGCCAGGGGCCCTGTGAGCCTTGTGCTCTCCGTGCTGTGCTGAGTCTGGGCGGTCAAGCAACCGTAAGAATAGACTTCCAGTTGCCCTCACTTTGCCTCTAATAGAGCCCTCAAGCTGGAGCGCTTGGCAGTGTGCAACCCACCGGCAACTAAGCCCTCCACAAGAACGCCTGGGGACTAGGTGCAAAGGCAAGGCAGGAGTGGAGCTGAGGCCAGGAAGGCGCCAGTAGCATCTCCCAGTCTCGCGCAGCCCGCTCCTTCCTGGACTGGAAGCCTAGCCGCGAGGCAAGTCTGGGCAAGGCTCGCCCATGGCAGAGCAGCCTCACGCCAGCACTCTGCCAGATCGGGCCTCTGAGCAGAGCTGCAGCTCTGCCGTACTGGAGGCGCACTCGGCTCCGCCCAAGCAGTGATTGCAGCCCCACGCATCTGGGCTGCCTCCTCTTCTCCCGAAGAGGCTCGCTTCCCGCATGCTGTAAACTAGGCTTCCAAGCGGGGGCGCCCCGCGCCTCCTACAGGTCTTGGCTGAGGAGCTGCTTCCCTGAGCTGGGGCTGTGGACGGGAGCCCAGACACGCAGGGGCAGGCCCCAACCACCTGCACACGTCTCTGCTGGGAAGGAGAGCACTAGGGAAATGACGTCTGTCAGGCACCTTCTGGGCGCTCACCGAGTCAGCCTCCTCGTGTGTGGGGCTGCAGACCACAGGCAGAGGCCCTGTGAGCCTTGTGCTCTCCGTGCTGTGTTGAGTCTGGGCGGTCAAGCAACCGTAAGAATAGACTTTCAGTTGCCCTCACTTTGCCTCTACTAGAGCCCTCAAGCTGGAGCGCTTGGCAGTGTGCAACCCACCGGCAACTAAGCCCTTCACAAGAACGCCTGGGGACTAGGTGCAAAGGCATGGCAGGAGTGGAGCTGAGGCCAGGAAGGCGCCAGTAGCATCTCCCAGTCTCGCGCAGCCCGCTCCTTTCTGGACTGGAAGCCTAGCCGCGAGGCAAGTCTGGGCAAGGCTCGCCCAGGGCAGAGCAGCCTCACTCCAGCAACTCTGCCAGATCGGGCCTTTGAGCAGAGCTGGAGCTCTGCCGTACTGGAGGCGCACTCGGCTCCGCCAAAGCACTGAATGCAGCCGCACACAGCAGGGCTGCCTTCACTTCTCCCGAAGAGGCTCGCTTCCCGCATGCTGTAAACTAGGCTTCCAGGAGGGGCCCCCTGCGCCTCCCACAGGTCTTGGCTCAGGAGCTGCTTCCCTGAGCTGGGGCTGTGGACGGGAGCCAAGACACGCAGGGGCAGGCCCCAACCACCTGCACACGTCTCTGCTGGGGAGGAGAGCACTAGGGAAATGACGTCTGTCAGGCACCTTCTGGGCGCTCACCGAGTCAGCCTCCGCGTGTGTGGGGCTGCAGACCCCAGCCAGGGGCCCTGTGAGCCTTGTGCTCTCCGTGCTGTGCTGAGTCTGGGCGGTCAAGCAACCGTAAGAATAGACTTCCAGTTGCCCTCACTTTGCCTCTAATAGAGCCCTCAAGCTGGAGCGCTTGGCAGTGTGCAACCCACCGGCAACTAAGCCCTCCACAAGAACGCCTGGGGACTAGGTGCAAAGGCAAGGCAGGAGTGGAGCTGAGGCCAGGAAGGCGCCAGTAGCATCTCCCAGTCTCGCGCAGCCCGCTCCTTCCTGGACTGGAAGCCTAGCCGCGAGGCAAGTCTGGGCAAGGCTCGCCCATGGCAGAGCAGCCTCACGCCAGCACTCTGCCAGATCGGGCCTCTGAGCAGAGCTGCAGCTCTGCCGTACTGGAGGCGCACTCGGCTCCGCCCAAGCAGTGATTGCAGCCCCAGGCATCTGGGCTGCCTCCTCTTCTCCCAAGGAGGCTCGCTTCCCTCATGCTGTGCACTAGGCTTCCAAGCGGGGGCGCCCCGCGCCTCCTACAGGTCTTGGCTGAGGAGCTGCTTCCCTGAGCTGGGGCTGTGGACGGGAGCCCAGACACGCAGGGGCAGGCCCCAACCACCTGCACACGTCTTTGCTGGGGAGGAGAGCACTAGGGAAATGACGTCTGTCAGGCATCTTCTGGGCGCTCACCGAGTCAGCCTCCTCGTGTGTGGGGCTGCAGACCACAGCCAGAGGCCCTGTGAGCCTTGTGCTCTCCGTGCTGTGCTGAGTCTGGGTAGTCAAGCAACCGCTGGAGGAGCCCTGCAGTTGCCCTCCCATTGCCTCTAATAGAGCCCTCACTGCTGGAGCGCTTGGCAGTGTGCAACCCACCGGCAACTAAGCCCTCCACAAGAACGCCTGAGGACTAGGTGCAAAGGCAAGGCAGGAGTGGAGCTGAGGCCAGGAAGGCGCCAGTAGCATCTCCCAGTCTCGCGCAGCCCGCTCCTTCCTGGACTGGAAGCCTAGCCGCGAGGCAAGTCTGGGCAAGGCTCGCCCAGGGCAGAGCAGCCTCACGCCAGCGACTCTGCCAGATCGGGCCTCTGAGCAGAGCTGGAGCTCTGCCGTACTGGAGGCGCACTCAGCTCCGCCAAAGCAGTGAATGCAGCAGCACACAGCAGGGCTGCCTTCACTTCTCCCGAAGAGGCTCGCTTCCCACATGCTGTAAACTAGGCTTCCAGGAGGGGCCCCCTGCGCCTCCCACAGGTCTTGGCTAAGGAGCTGCTTCCCTGAGCTGGGGCTGTGGACGGGAGCCCAGACACGCAGGGGCAGGCCCCAACCACCTGCACACGTCTCTGCTGGGGAGGAGAGCACTAGGGAAATGACGTCTGTCAGGCACCTTCTGGGCGCTCACCGAGTCAGCCTCCGCGTGTGTGGGGCTGCAGACCCCAGCCAGGGGCCCTGTGAGCCTTGTGCTCTCCGTGCTGTGCTGAGTCTGGGCGGTCAAGCAACCGTAAGAATAGACTTCCAGTTGCCCTCACTTTGCCTCTAATAGAGCCCTCAAGCTGGAGCGCTTGGCAGTGTGCAACCCACCGGCAACTAAGCCCTCCACAAGAACGCCTGGGGACTAGGTGCAAAGGCAAGGCAGGAGTGGAGCTGAGGCCAGGAAGGCGCCAGTAGCATCTCCCAGTCTCGCGCAGCCCGCTCCTTCCTGGACTGGAAGCCTAGCCGCGAGGCAAGTCTGGGCAAGGCTCGCCCATGGCAGAGCAGCCTCACGCCAGCACTCTGCCAGATCGGGCCTCTGAGCAGAGCTGGAGCTCTGCCGTACTGGAGGCGCACTCGGCTCCGCCCAAGCAGTGATTGCAGCCCCACGCATCTGGGCTGCCTCCTCTTCTCCCAAGGAGGCTCGCTTCCCTCATGCTGTGCACTAGGCTTCCAAGCGGGGGCGCCCCGCGCCTCCTACAGGTCTTGGCTGAGGAGCTGCTTCCCTGAGCTGGGGCTGTGGACGGGAGCCCAGACACGCAGGGGCAGGCCCCAACCACCTGCACACTTCTCTGCTGGGGAGGAGAGCACTAGGGAAATGACGTCTGTCAGGCATCTTCTGGGCGCTCACCGAGTCAGCCTCCTCGTGTGTGGGGCTGCAGACCACAGCCAGAGGAACTGAGAGCCTTGTGCTCTCCGTGCTGTGCTGAGTCTGGGCGGTCAAGCAACCGCTGGAGGAGCCCTGCAGTTGCCCTCCCATTGCCTCTAATAGAGCCCTCACTGCTGGAGCGCTTGGCAGTGTGCAACCCACCGGCAACTAAGCCGTCCACAAGAACGCCTGAGGACTAGGTGCAAAGGCAAGGCAGGAGTGGAGCTGAGGCCAGGAAGGCGCCAGTAGCATCTCCCAGTCTCGCGCAGCCCGCTCCTTCCTGGACTGGAAGCCTAGCCGCGAGGCAAGTCTGGGCAAGGCTCGCCCAGGGCAGAGCAGCCTCACGCCAGCGACTCTGCCAGATCGGGCCTCTGAGCAGAGCTGGAGCTCTGCCGTACTGGAGGCGCACTCAGCTCCGCCAAAGCAGTGAATGCAGCCGCACACAGCAGGGCTGCCTTCACTTCTCCCGAAGAGGCTCGCTTCCCGCATGCTGTAAACTATGCTTCCAGGAGGGGCCCCCTGCGCCTCCCACAGGTCTTGGCTCAGGAGCTGCTTCCCTGAGCTGGGGCTGTGGACGGGAGCCCAGACACGCAGGGGCAGGCCCCAACCACCTGCACACGTCTCTGCTGGGGAGGAGAGCACTAGGGAAATGACGTCTGTCAGGCACCTTCTGGGCGCTCACCGAGTCAGCATCCGCGTGTGTGGGGCTGCAGACCCCAGCCAGGGGCCCTGTGAGCCTTGTGCTCTCCGTGCTGTGCTGAGTCTGGGCGGTCAAGCAACCGTAAGAATAGACTTTCAGTTGCCCTCACTTTGCCTCTACTAGAGCCCTCAAGCTGGAGCGCTTGGCAGTGTGCAACCCACCGGCAACAAAGCCCTCCACAAGAACGCCTGGGGACTAGGTGCAAAGGCAAGGCAGGAGTGGAGCTGAGGCCAGGAAGGCGCCAGTAGCATCTCCCAGTCTCGCGCAGCCCGCTCCTTCCTGGACTGGAAGCCTAGCCGCGAGGCAAGTCTGGGCAAGGCTCGCCCATGGCAGAGCAGCCTCACGCCAGCACTCTGCCAGATCGGGCCTCTGAGCAGAGCTGCAGCTCTGCCGTACTGGAGGCGCACTCGGCTCCGCCCAAGCAGTGATTGCAGCCCCACGCATCTGGGCTGCCTCCTCTTCTCCCGAAGAGGCTCGCTTCCCTCATGCTGTGCACTAGGCTTCCAGGCGGGGGCGCCCCGCGCCTCCTACAGGTATTGGCTGAGGAGCTGCTTCCCTGAGCTGGGGCTGTGGACGGGAGCCCAGACACGCAGGGGCAGGCTCAAACCACCTGCACACGTCTCTGCTGGGGAGGAGAGCACTAGGGAATTGACGTCTGTCAGGCACCTTCTGGGCGCTCACCGAGTCAGCATCAGCGTGTGTGGGGCTGCAGACCACAGCCAGAGGCCCTGTGAGCCTTGTGCTCTCCGTGCTGTGCTGAGTCTGGGAGGTAAAGCAACTGCTGGAGGAGCCCTGCAGTTGCCCTCCCATTGCCTCTAACAGAGCCCTCACTGCTGGAGCGCTTGGCAGTGTGCAACCCACCGGCAACTAAGCCCTCCACGAGAATGCCTGAGGACTAGGTGCAAACGCAAGGCAGGAGTGGAGCTGAGGCCAGGAAGGCGCCAGTAGCATCTCCAAGTCTCGCGCAGCCCACTCCTTTCTGGACTGGAAGCCTAGCCGCGAGGCAAGTCTGGGCAAGGCTCGCCCAGGGCAGAGCAGCCTCACGCCAGCACTCTGCCAGATCGGGCCTCTGAGCAGAGCTGGAGCTCGGCCGTACTGGAGGGGCACTCGGCTCCGCCCAAGCAGTAATTGCAGCCCCACGCATCTGGGCTGCCTCCTCTTCTCCCAAGGAGGCTCGCTTCCATCATTCTGTGCACAAGGCTTCCAGGCGGGGGCGCCCCGCGCCTCCTACAGGTCTTGGCTGAGGAGCTGCTTCCCTGAGCTGGGGCTGTGGACGGGAGCCCAGACACGCAGGGGCAGGCCCCAACCACCTGCACACGTCTCTGCTGGCGAGGAGAGCACTAGGGAAATGACGTCTGTCAGGCACCTTCTGGGCGCTCACCGAGTCAGCCTCAGCGTGTGTTGGGCTGCAGACCACAGCCAGAGGCCCTGTGAGCCTTGTGCTCTCCGTGCTGTGCTGAGTCTGGGCGGTCAAGCAACCGTAAGAATAGACTTTCAGTTGCCCTCATTTTGCCTCTACTAGAGCCCTCAAGCTGGAGCGCTTGGCAGTGTGCAACCCACCGGCAACAAAGCCCTCCACAAGAACGCCTGGGGACTAGGTGCAAAGGCAAGGCAGGAGTGGAGCTGAGGCCAGGAAGGCGCCAGTAGCATCTCCCAGTCTCGCGCAGCCCGCTCCTTTCTGGACTGGAAGCCTAGCCGCGAGGCAAGTCTGGGCAAGGCTCGCCCAGGGCAGAGCAGCCTCACTCCAGCAACTCTGCCAGATCGGGCCTCTGAGCAGAGCTGGAGCTCTGCCGTACTGGAGGCGCACTCGGCTCCGCCAAAGCAGTGAATGCAGCCGCACACAGCAGGGCTGCCTTCACTTCTCCCGAAGAGGCTCGCTTCCCGCATGCTGTAAACTAGGCTTCCAGGAGGGGCCCCCTGCGCCTCCCACAGGTCTTGGCTAAGGAGCTGCTTCCCTGAGCTGGGGCTGTGGACGGGAGCCCAGACACGCAGGGGCAGGCCCCAACCACCTGCACACGTCTCTGCTGGGGAGGAGAGCACTAGGGAAATGACGTCTGTCAGGCACCTTCTGGGCGCTCACCGAGTCAGCCTCCGCGTGTGTGGGGCTGCAGACCCCAGCCAGGGGCCCTGTGAGCCTTGTGCTCTCCGTGCTGTGCTGAGTCTGGGCGGTCAAGCAACCGTAAGAATAGACTTCCAGTTGCCCTCACTTTGCCTCTAATAGAGCCCTCAAGCTGGAGCGCTTGGCAGTGTGCAACCCACCGGCAACTAAGCCCTCCACAAGAACGCCTGGGGACTAGGTGCAAAGGCAAGGCAGGAGTGGAGCTGAGGCCAGGAAGCCGCCAGTAGCATCTCCCAGTCTCGCGCAGCCCGCTCCTTCCTGGACTGGAAGCCTAGCCGCGAGGCAAGTCTGGGCAAGGCTCGCCCATGGCAGAGCAGCCTCACGCCAGCACTCTGCCAGATCGGGCCTCTGAGCAGAGCTGGAGCTCTGCCGTACTGGAGGCGCACTCGGCTCCGCCCAAGCAGTGATTGCAGCCCCACGCATCTGGGCTGCCTCCTCTTCTCCCAAGGAGGCTCGCTTCCCTCATGCTGTGCACTAGGCTTCCAAGCGGGGGCGCCCCGCGCCTCCTACAGGTCTTGGCTGAGGAGCTGCTTCCCTGAGCTGGGGCTGTGGACGGGAGCCCAGACACGCAGGGGCAGGCCCCAACCACCTGCACACGTCTCTGCTGGGGAGGAGAGCACTAGGGAAATGACGTCTGTCAGGCATCTTCTGGGCGCTCACCGAGTCAGCCTCCTCGTGTGTGGGGCTGCAGACCACAGCCAGAGGCCCTGTGAGCCTTGTGCTCTCCGTGCTGTGCTGAGTCTGGGCGGTCAAGCAACCGCTGGAGGAGCCCTGCAGTTGCCCTCCCATTGCCTCTAATAGAGCCCTCACTGCTGGAGCGCTTGGCAGTGTGCAACCCACCGGCAACTAAGCCCTCCACAAGAACGCCTGAGGACTAGGTGCAAAGGCAAGGCAGGAGTGGAGCTGAGGCCAGGAAGGCGCCAGTAGCATCTCCCAGTCTCGCGCAGCCCGCTCCTTCCTGGACTGGAAGCCTAGCCGCGAGGCAAGTCTGGGCAAGGCTCGCCCAGGGCAGAGCAGCCTCACGCCAGCGACTCTGCCAGATCGGGCCTCTGAGCAGAGCTGGAGCTCTGCCGTACTGGAGGCGCACTCAGCTCCGCCAAAGCAGTGAATGCAGCCGCACACAGCAGGGCTGCCTTCACTTCTCCCGAAGAGGCTCGCTTCCCGCATGCTGTAAACTAGGCTTCCAGGAGGGGCCCCCTGCGCCTCCCACAGGTCTTGGCTCAGGAGCTGCTTCCCTGAGCTGGGGCTGTGGACGGGAGCCCAGACACGCAGGGGCAGGCCCCAACCACCTGCACACGTCTCTGCTGGGGAGGAGAGCACTAGGGAAATGACGTCTGTCAGGCACCTTCTGGGCGCTCACCGAGTCAGCCTCCGCGTGTGTGGGGCTGCAGACCCCAGCCAGGGGCCCTGTGAGCCTTGTGCTCTCCGTGCTGTGCTGAGTCTGGGCGGTCAAGCAACCGTAAGAATAGACTTCCAGTTGCCCTCACTTTGCCTCTAATAGAGCCCTCAACTGGAGCGCTTGGCAGTGTGCAACCCACCGGCAACTAAGCCCTCCACAAGAACGCCTGGGGACTAGGTGCAAAGGCAAGGCAGGAGTGGAGCTGAGGCCAGGAAGGCGCCAGTAGCATCTCCCAGTCTCGCGCAGCCCGCTCCTTCCTGGACTGGAAGCCTAGCCGCGAGGCAAGTCTGGGCAAGGCTCGCCCATGGCAGAGCAGCCTCACGCCAGCACTCTGCCAGATCGGGCCTCTGAGCAGAGCTGGAGCTCTGCCGTACTGGAGGCGCACTCGGTTCCGCCCAAGCAGTGATTGCAGCCCCACGCATCTGGGCTGCCTCCTCTTCTCCCAAGGAGGCTCGCTTCCCTCATGCTGTGCACTAGGCTTCCAAGCGGGGGCGCCCCGCGCCTCCTACAGGTCTTGGCTGAGGAGCTGCTTCCCTGAGCTGGGGCTGTGGACGGGAGCCCAGACACGCAGGGGCAGGCCCCAACCACCTGCACACGTCTCTGCTGGGGAGGAGAGCACTAGGGAAATGACGTCTGTCAGGCATCTTCTGGGCGCTCACCGAGTCAGCCTCCTCGTGTGTGGGGCTGCAGACCACAGCCAGAGGCCCTGTGAGCCTTGTGCTCTCCGTGCTGTGCTGAGTCTGGGCGGTCAAGCAACCGCTGGAGGAGCCCTGCAGTTGCCCTCCCATTGCCTCTAATAGAGCCCTCACTGCTGGAGCGCTTGGCAGTGTGCAACCCACCGGCAACTAAGCCCTCCACAAGAATGCCTGAGGACTAGGTGCAAAGGCAAGGCAGGAGTGGAGCTGAGGCCAGGAAGGCGCCAGTAGCATCTCCCAGTCTCGCGCAGCCCGCTCCTTCCTGGACTGGAAGCCTAGCCGCGAGGCAAGTCTGGGCAAGGCTCGCCCAGGGCAGAGCAGCCTCACGCCAGCGACTCTGCCAGATCGGGCCTCTGAGCAGAGCTGGAGCTCTGCCGTACTGGAGGCGCACTCAGCTCCGCCAAAGCAGTGAATGCAGCCGCACACAGCAGGGCTGCCTTCACTTCTCCCGAAGAGGCTCGCTTCCCGCATGCTGTAAACTAGGCTTCCAGGAGGGGCCCCCTGCGCCTCCCACAGGTCTTGGCTCAGGAGCTGCTTCCCTGAGCTGGGGCTGTGGACGGGAGCCCAGACACGCAGGGGCAGGCCCCAACCACCTGCACACGTCTCTGCTGGGGAGGAGAGTACTAGGGAAATGACGTCTGTCAGGCACCTTCTGGGCGCTCACCGAGTCAGCATCCGCGTGTGTGGGGCTGCAGACCCCAGCCAGGGGCCCTGTGAGCCTTGTGCTCTCCGTGCTGTGCTGAGTCTGGGCGGTCAAGCAACCGTAAGAACAGACTTCCAGTTGCCCTCACTTTGCCTCTACTAGAGCCCTCAAGCTGGAGCGCTTGGCAGTGTGCAACCCACCGGCAACTAAGCCCTCCACAAGAACGCCTGGGGACTAGGTGCAAAGGCAAGGCAGGAGTGGAGCTGAGGCCAGGAAGGCGCCAGTAGCATCTCCCAGTCTCGCGCAGCACGCTCCTTCCTGGACTGGAAGCCTAGCCGCGAGGCAAGTCTGGGCAAGGCTCGCCCAGGGCAGAGCAGCCTCACGCCAGCCACTCTGCCAGATCGGGCCTCTGAGCAGAGCTGGAGCTCTGCCGTACTGGAGGCGCACTCAGCTCCGCCAAAGCAGTGAATGCAGCTGCACACAGCAGGGCTGCCTTCACTTCTCCCGAAGAGGCTCGCTTCCCGCATGCTGTAAACTAGGCTTCCAGGAGGGGCCCCCTGCGCCTCCCACAGGTCTTGGCTCAGGAGCTGCTTCCCTGAGCTGGGGCTGTGGACGGGAGCCCAGACACGCAGGGGCAGGCCCCAACCACCTGCACACGTCTCTGCTGGGGAGGAGAGCACTAGTGAAATGACGTCTGTCAGGCACCTTCTGGGCGCTCACCGAGTCAGCCTCCGCGTGTGTGGGGCTGCAGACCCCAGCCAGGGGCCCTGTGAGCCTTGTGCTCTCCGTGCTGTGCTGAGTCTGGGCGGTCAAGCAACCGTAAGAATAGACTTTCAGTTGCCCTCACTTTGCCTCTACTAGAGCCCTCAAGCTGGAGCGCTTGGCAGTGTGCAACCCACCGGCAACAAAGCCCTCCACAAGAACGCCTGGGGACTAGGTGCAAAGGCAAGGCAGGATTGGAGCTGAGGCCAGGAAGGCGCCAGTAGCATCTCCCAGTCTCGCGCAGCCCGCTCCTTCCTGGACTGGAAGCCTAGCCGCGAGGCAAGTCTGGGCAAGGCTCGCCCATGGCAGAGCAGCCTCACGCCAGCACTCTGCCAGATCGGGCCTCTGAGCAGAGCTGCAGCTCTGCCGTACTGGAGGCGCACTCGGCTCCGCCCAAGCAGTGATTGCAGCCCCACGCATCTGGGCTGCCTCCTCTTCTCCCAAGGAGGCTCGCTTCCCTCATGCTGTGCACTAGGCTTCCAAGCGGGGGCGCCCCGCGCCTCCTACAGGTCTTGGCTGAGGAGCTGCTTCCCTGAGCTGGGGCTGTGGACGGGAGCCCAGACACGCAGGGGCAGGCCCCAACCACCTGCACACGTCTCTGCTGGGGAGGAGAGCACTAGGAAAATGACGTCTGTCAGGCACCTTCTGGGCGCTCACCGAGTCAGCCTCCTCGTGTGTGGGGCTGCAGACCACAGGCAGAGGCCCTGTGAGCCTTGTGCTCTCCGTGCTGTGTTGAGTCTGGGCGGTCAAGCAACCGTAAGAATAGACTTTCAGTTGCCCTCACTTTGCCTCTACTAGAGCCCTCAAGCTGGAGCGCTTGGCAGTGTGTAACCCACCGGCAACTAAGCCCTCCACAAGAACGCCTGGGGACTAGGTGCAAAGGCAAGGCAGGAGTGGAGCTGAGGCCAGGAAGGCGCCAGTAGCATCTCCCAGTCTCGCGCAGCCCGCTCCTTTCTGGACTGGAAGCCTAGCCGCGAGGCAAGTCTGGGCAAGGCTCGCCCAGGGCAGAGCAGCCTCACTCCAGCAACTCTGCCAGATCGGGCCTCTGAGCAGAGCTGGAGCTCTGCCGTACTGGAGGCGCACTCGGCTCCGCCAAAGCAGTGAATGCAGCCGCACACAGCAGGGCTGCCTTCACTTCTCCCGAAGAGGCTCGCTTCCCGCATGCTGTAAACTAGGCTTCCAGGAGGGGCCCCCTGCGCCTCCCACAGGTCTTGGCTCAGGAGCTGCTTCCCTGAGCTGGGGCTGTGGACGGGAGCCCAGACACGCAGGGGCAGGCCCCAACCACCTGCACACGTCTCTGCTGGGGAGGAGAGCACTAGGGAAATGACGTCTGTCAGGCACCTTCTGGGCGCTCACCGAGTCAGCCTCCGCGTGTGTGGGGCTGCAGACCCCAGCCAGGGGCCCTGTGAGCCTTGTGCTCTCCGTGCTGTGCTGAGTCTGGGCGGTCAAGCAACCGTAAGAATAGACTTCCAGTTGCCCTCACTTTGCCTCTAATAGAGCCCTCAAGCTGGAGCGCTTGGCAGTGTGCAACCCACCGGCAACTAAGCCCTCCACAAGAACGCCTGGGGACTAGGTGCAAAGGCAAGGCAGGAGTGGAGCTGAGGCCAGGAAGGCGCCAGTAGCATCTCCCAGTCTCGCGCAGCCCGCTCCTTTCTGGACTGGAAGCCTAGCCGCGAGGCAAGTCTGGGCAAGGCTCGCCCATGGCAGAGCAGCCTCACGCCAGCAACTCTGCCAGATCGGGCCTCTGAGCAGAGCTGGAGCTCTGCCGTACTGGAGGCGCACTCGGCTCCGCCAAAGCAGTGATTGCAGCCCCACGCATCTGGGCTGCCTCCTCTTCTCCCAAGCAGGCTCGCTTCCCTCATGCTGTGCACTAGGCTTCCAGGCGGGGGCGCCCCGCGCCTCCTACAGGTATTGGCTGAGGAGCTGCTTCCCTGAGCTGGGGCTGTGGACGGGAGCCCAGACACGCAGGGGCAGGCTCAAACCACCTGCACACGTCTCTGCTGGGGAGGAGAGCACTAGGGAATTGACGTCTGTCAGGCACCTTCTGGGCGCTCACCGAGTCAGCATCAGCGTGTGTGGGGCTGCAGACCACAGCCAGAGGCCCTGTGAGCCTTGTGCTCTCCGTGCTGTGCTGAGTCTGGGAGGTAAAGCAACTGCTGGAGGAGCCCTGCAGTTGCCCTCCCATTGCCTCTAACAGAGCCCTCACTGCTGGAGCGCTTGGCAGTGTGCAACCCACCGGCAACTAAGCCCTCCACGAGAATGCCTGAGGACTAGGTGCAAAGGCAAGGCAGGAGTGGAGCTGAGGCCAGGAAGGCGCCAGTAGCATCTCCAAGTCTCGCGCAGCCCACTCCTTTCTGGACTGGAAGCCTAGCCGCGAGGCAAGTCTGGGCAAGGCTCGCCCAGGGCAGAGCAGCCTCACGCCAGCACTCTGCCAGATCGGGCCTCTGAGCAGAGCTGGAGCTCGGCCGTACTGGAGGGGCACTCGGCTCCGCCCAAGCAGTAATTGCAGCCCCACGCATCTGGGCTGCCTCCTCTTCTCCCAAGGAGGCTCGCTTCCATCATTCTGTGCACAAGGCTTCCAGGCGGGGGCGCCCCGCGCCTCCTACAGGTCTTGGCTGAGGAGCTGCTTCCCTGAGCTGGGGCTGTGGACGGGAGCCCAGACACGCAGGGGCAGGCCCCAACCACCTGCACACGTCTCTGCTGGGGAGGAGAGCACTAGGGAAATGACGTCTGTCAGGCACCTTCTGGGCGCTCACCGAGTCAGCCTCAGCGTGTGTTGGGCTGCAGACCACAGCCAGAGGCCCTGTGAGCCTTGTGCTCTCCGTGCTGTGCTGAGTCTGGGCGGTCAAGCAACCGTAAGAATAGACTTTCAGTTGCCCTCACTTTGCCTCTACTAGAGCCCTCAAGCTGGAGCGCTTGGCAGTGTGCAACCCACCGGCAACAAAGCCCTCCACAAGAACGCCTGGGGACTAGGTGCAAAGGCAAGGCAGGAGTGGAGCTGAGGCCAGGAAGGCGCCAGTAGCATCTCCCAGTCTCGCGCAGCCCGCTCCTTTCTGGACTGGAAGCCTAGCCGCGAGGCAAGTCTGGGCAAGGCTCGCCCAGGGCAGAGCAGCCTCACTCCAGCAACTCTGCCAGATCGGGCCTCTGAGCAGAGCTGGAGCTCTGCCGTACTGGAGGCGCACTCGGCTCCGCCAAAGCAGTGAATGCAGCCGCACACAGCAGGGCTGCCTTCACTTCTCCCGAAGAGGCTCGCTTCCCGCATGCTGTAAACTAGGCTTCCAGGAGGGGCCCCCTGCGCCTCCCACAGGTCTTGGCTAAGGAGCTGCTTCCCTGAGCTGGGGCTGTGGACGGGAGCCCAGACACGCAGGGGCAGGCCCCAACCACCTGCACACGTCTCTGCTGGGGAGGAGAGCACTAGGGAAATGACGTTTGTCAGGCACCTTCTGGGCGCTCACCGAGTCAGCCTCCGCGTGTGTGGGGCTGCAGACCCCAGCCAGGGGCCCTGTGAGCCTTGTGCTCTCCGTGCTGTGCTGAGTCTGGGCGGTCAAGCAACCGTAAGAATAGACTTCCAGTTGCCCTCACTTTGCCTCTAATAGAGCCCTCAAGCTGGAGCGCTTGGCAGTGTGCAACCCACCGGCAACTAAGCCCTCCACAAGAACGCCTGGGGACTAGGTGCAAAGGCAAGGCAGGAGTGGAGCTGAGGCCAGGAAGGCGCCAGTAGCATCTCCCAGTCTCGCGCAGCCCGCTCCTTCCTGGACTGGAAGCCTAGCCGCGAGGCAAGTCTGGGCAAGGCTCGCCCATGGCAGAGCAGCCTCACGCCAGCACTCTGCCAGATCGGGCCTCTGAGCAGAGCTGCAGCTCTGCCGTACTGGAGGCGCACTCGGCTCCGCCCAAGCAGTGATTGCAGCCCCACGCATCTGGGCTGCCTCCTCTTCTCCCAAGGAGGCTCGCTTCCCTCATGCTGTGCACTAGGCTTCCAAGCGGGGGCGCCCCGCGCCTCCTACAGGTCTTGGCTGAGGAGCTGCTTCCCTGAGCTGGGGCTGTGGACGGGAGCCCAGACACGCAGGGGCAGGCCCCAACCACCTGCACACGTCTCTGCTGGGGAGGAGAGCACTAGGGAAATGACGTCTGTCAGGCATCTTCTGGGCGCTCACCGAGTCAGCCTCCTCGTGTGTGGGGCTGCAGACCACAGCCAGAGGCCCTGTGAGCCTTGTGCTCTCCGTGCTGTGCTGAGTCTGGGCGGTCAAGCAACCGCTGGAGGAGCCCTGCAGTTGCCCTCCCATTGCCTCTAATAGAGCCCTCACTGCTGGTGCGCTTGGCAGTGTGCAACCCACCGGCAACTAAGCCCTCCACAAGAACGCCTGAGGACTAGGTGCAAAGGCAAGGCAGGAGTGGAGCTGAGGCCAGGAAGGCGCCAGTAGCATCTCCCAGTCTCGCGCAGCCCGCTCCTTCCTGGACTGGAAGCCTAGCCGCGAGGCAAGTCTGGGCAAGGCTCGCCCAGGGCAGAGCAGCCTCACGCCAGCGACTCTGCCAGATCGGGCCTCTGAGCAGAGCTGGAGCTCTGCCGTACTGGAGGCGCACTCAGCTCCGCCAAAGCAGTGAATGCAGCCGCACACAGCAGGGCTGCCTTCACTTCTCCCGAAGAGGCTCGCTTCCCGCATGCTGTAAACTAGGCTTCCAGGAGGGGCCCCCTGCGCCTCCCACAGGTCTTGGCTCAGGAGCTGCTTCCCTGAGCTGGGGCTGTGGACGGGAGCCCAGACACGCAGGGGCAGGCCCCAACCACCTGCACACGTCTCTGCTGGGGAGGAGAGCACTAGGGAAATGACGTCTGTCAGGCACCTTCTGGGCGCTCACCGAGTCAGCCTCCGCGTGTGTGGGGCTGCAGACCCCAGCCAGGGGCCCTGTGAGCCTTGTGCTCTCCGTGCTGTGCTGAGTCTGGGCGGTCAAGCAACCGTAAGAACAGACTTCCAGTTGCCCTCACTTTGCCTCTACTAGAGCCCTCAAGCTGGAGCGCTTGGCAGTGTGCAACCCACCGGCAACTAAGCCCTCCACAAGAACGCCTGGGGACTAGGTGCAAAGGCAAGGCAGGAGTGGAGCTGAGGCCAGGAAGGCGCCAGTAGCATCTCCCAGTCTCGCGCAGCACGCTCCTTCCTGGACTGGAAGCCTAGCCGCGAGGCAAGTCTGGGCAAGGCTCGCCCAGGGCAGAGCAGCCTCACGCCAGCCACTCTGCCAGATCGGGCCTCTGAGCAGAGCTGGAGCTCTGCCGTACTGGAGGCGCACTCAGCTCCGCCAAAGCAGTGAATGCAGCTGCACACAGCAGGGCTGCCTTCACTTCTCCCGAAGAGGCTCGCTTCCCGCATGCTGTAAACTAGGCTTCCAGGAGGGGCCCCCTGCGCCTCCCACAGGTCTTGGCTCAGGAGCTGCTTCCCTGAGCTGGGGCTGTGGACGGGAGCCCAGACACGCAGGGGCAGGCCCCAACCACCTGCACACGTCTCTGCTGGGGAGGAGAGCACTAGGGAAATGACGTCTGTCAGGCACCTTCTGGGCGCTCACCGAGTCAGCCTCTGCGTGTGTGGGGCTGCAGACCCCAGCCAGGGGCCCTGTGAGCCTTGTGCTCTCCGTGCTGTGCTGAGTCTGGGCGGTCAAGCAACCGTAAGAATAGACTTTCAGTTGCCCTCACTTTGCCTCTACTAGAGCCCTCAAGCTGGAGCGCTTGGCAGTGTGCAACCCACCGGCAACTAAGCCCTCCACAAGAACGCCTGGGGACTAGGTGCAAAGGCAAGGCAGGAGTGGAGCTGAGGCCAGGAAGGCGCCAGTAGCATCTCCCAGTCTCGCGCAGCCCGCTCCTTTCTGGACTGGAAGCCTAGCCGCGAGGCAAGTCTGGGCAAGGCTCGCCCAGGGCAGAGCAGCCTCACGCCAGCAACTCTGCCAGATCGGGCCTCTGAGCAGAGCTGGAGCTCGGCCGTACTGGAGGGGCACTCGGCTCCGCCCAAGCAGTAATTGCAGCCCCACGCATCTGGGCTGCCTCCTCTTCTCCCAAGGAGGCTCGCTTCCCTCATGCTGTGCACAAGGCTTCCAGGCGGGGGCGCCCCGCGCCTCCTACAGGTCTTGGCTGAGGAGCTGCTTCCCTGAGCTGGGGCTGTGGACGGGAGCCCAGACACGCAGGGGCAGGCCCCAACCACCTGCACACGTCTCTGCTGGGGAGGAGAGCACTAGGGAAATGACGTCTGTCAGGCACCTTCTGGGCGCTCACCGAGTCAGCCTCAGCGTGTGTTGGGCTGCAGACCACAGCCAGAAGCCCTGTGAGCCTTGTGCTCTCCGTGCTGTGCTGAGTCTGGGCGGTCAAGCAACCGTAAGAATAGACTTTCAGTTGCCCTCACTTTACCTCTACTAGAGCCCTCAAGCTGGAGCGCTTGGCAGTGTGCAACCCACCGGCAACAAAGCCCTCCACAAGAACGCCTGGGGACTAGGTGCAAAGGCAAGGCAGGATTGGAGCTGAGGCCAGGAAGGCGCCAGTAGCATCTCCCAGTCTCGCGCAGCCCGCTCCTTCCTGGACTGGAAGCCTAGCCGCGAGGCAAGTCTGGGCAAGGCTCGCCCATGGCAGAGCAGCCTCACGCCAGCACTCTGCCAGATCGGGCCTCTGAGCAGAGCTGCAGCTCTGCCGTACTGGAGGCGCACTCGGCTTCGCCCAAGCAGTGATTGCAGCCCCACGCATCTGGGCTGCCTCCTCTTCTCCCAAGGAGGCTCGCTTCCCTCATGCTGTGCACTAGGCTTCCAAGCGGGGGCGCCCCGCGCCTCCTACAGGTCTTGGCTGAGGAGCTGCTTCCCTGAGCTGGGGCTGTGGACGGGAGCCCAGACACGCAGGGGCAGGCCCCAACCACCTGCACACGTCTCTGCTGGGGAGGAGAGCACTAGGGAAATGACGTCTGTCAGGCACCTTCTGGGCGCTCACCGAGTCAGCCTCCTCGTGTGTGGGGCTGCAGACCACAGGCAGAGGCCCTGTGAGCCTTGTGCTCTCCGTGCTGTGTTGAGTCTGGGGGGTCAAGCAACCGTAAGAATAGACTTTCAGTTGCCCTCACTTTGCCTCTACTAGAGCCCTCAAGCTGGAGCGCTTGGCAGTGTGCAACCCACCGGCAACTAAGCCCTCCACAAGAACGCCTGGGGACTAGGTGCAAAGGCAAGGCAGGAGTGGAGCTGAGGCCAGGAAGGCGCCAGTAGCATCTCCCAGTCTCGCGCAGCCCACTCCTTTCTGGACTGGAAGCCTAGCCGCGAGGCAAGTCTGGGCAAGGCTCGCCCAGGGCAGAGCAGCCTCACTCCAGCAACTCTGCCAGATCGGGCCTCTGAGCAGAGCTGGAGCTCTGCCGTACTGGAGGCGCACTCGGCTCCGCCAAAGCAGTGAATGCAGCCGCACACAGCAGGGCTGCCTTCACTTCTCCCGAAGAGGCTCGCTTCCCGCATGCTGTAAACTAGGCTTCCAGGAGGGGCCCCCTGCGCCTCCCACAGGTCTTGGCTGAGGAGCTGCTTCCCTGAGCTGGGGCTGTGGACGGGAGCCAAGACACGCAGGGGCAGGCCCCAACCACCTGCACACGTCTCTGCTGGGGAGGAGAGCACTAGGGAAATGACGTCTGTCAGGCACCTTCTGGGCGCTCACCGAGTCAGCCTCCACGTGTGTGGGGCTGCAGACCCCAGCCAGGGGCCCTGTGAGCCTTGTGCTCTCCGTGCTGTGCTGAGTCTGGGCGGTCAAGCAACCGTAAGAACAGACTTCCAGTTGCCCTCACTTTGCCTCTACTAGAGCCCTCAAGCTGGAGCGCTTGGCAGTGTGCAACCCACCGGCAACTAAGCCCTCCACAAGAACGCCTGGGGACTAGGTGCAAAGGCAAGGCAGGAGTGGAGCTGAGGCCAGGAAGGCGCCAGTAGCATCTCCCAGTCTCGCGCAGCCCGCTCCTTCCTGGACTGGAAGCCTAGCCGCGAGGCAAGTCTGGGCAAGGCTCGCCCATGGCAGAGCAGCCTCACGCCAGCACTCTGCCAGATCGGGCCTCTGAGCAGAGCTGGAGCTCTGCCGTACTGGAGGCGCACTCGGCTCCGCCCAAGCAGTGATTGCAGCCCCACGCATCTGGGCTGCCTCCTCTTCTCCCAAGGAGGCTCGCTTCCCTCATGCTGTGCACTAGGCTTCCAAGCGGGGGCGCCCCGCGCCTCCTACAGGTCTTGGCTGAGGAGCTGCTTCCCTGAGCTGGGGCTGTGGACGGGAGCCCAGACACGCAGGGGCAGGCCCCAACCACCTGCACACTTCTCTGCTGGGGAGGAGAGCACTAGGGAAATGACGTCTGTCAGGCATCTTCTGGGCGCTCACCGAGTCAGCCTCCTCGTGTGTGGGGCTGCAGACCACAGCCAGAGGCCCTGAGAGCCTTGTGCTCTCCGTGCTGTGCTGAGTCTGGGCGGTCAAGCAACCGCTGGAGGAGCCCTGCAGTTGCCCTCCCATTGCCTCTAATAGAGCCCTCACTGCTGGAGCGCTTGGCAGTGTGCAACCCACCGGCAACTAAGCCGTCCACAAGAACGCCTGAGGACTAGGTGCAAAGGCATGGCAGGAGTGGAGCTGAGGCCAGGAAGGCGCCAGTAGCATCTCCCAGTCTCGCGCAGCCCGCTCCTTCCTGGACTGGAAGCCTAGCCGCGAGGCAAGTCTGGGCAAGGCTCGCCCAGGGCAGAGCAGCCTCACGCCAGCGACTCTGCCAGATCGGGCCTCTGAGCAGAGCTGGAGCTCTGCCGTACTGGAGGCGCACTCAGCTCCGCCAAAGCAGTGAATGCAGCCGCACACAGCAGGGCTGCCTTCACTTCTCCCGAAGAGGCTCGCTTCCCGCATGCTGTAAACTAGGCTTCCAGGAGGGGCCCCCTGCGCCTCCCACAGGTCTTGGCTCAGGAGCTGCTTCCCTGAGCTGGGGCTGTGGACGGGAGCCCAGACACGCAGGGGCAGGCCCCAACCACCTGCACACGTCTCTGCTGGGGAGGAGAGCACTAGGGAAATGACGTCTGTCAGGCACCTTCTGGGCGCTCACCGAGTCAGCATCCGCGTGTGTGGGGCTGCAGACCCCAGCCAGGGGCCCTGTGAGCCTTGTGCTCTCCGTGCTGTGTTGAGTCTGGGCGGTCAAGCAACCGTAAGACTAGACTTTCAGTTGCCCTCACTTTGCCTCTACTAGAGCCCTCAAGCTGGAGCGCTTGGCAGTGTGCAACCCACCGGCAACTAAGCCCTCCACAAGAACGCCTGGGGACTAGGTGCAAAGGCAAGGCAGGAGTGGAGCTGAGGCCAGGAAGGCGCCAGTAGCATCTCCCAGTCTCGCGCAGCCCGCTCCTTTCTGGACTGGAAGCCTAGCCGCGAGGCAAGTCTGGGCAAGGCTCGCCCAGGGCAGAGCAGCCTCACTCCAGCAACTCTGCCAGATCGGGCCTCTGAGCAGAGCTGGAGGTCTGCCGTACTGGAGGCGCACTCGGCTCCGCCAAAGCACTGAATGCAGCCGCACACAGCAGGGCTGCCTTCACTTCTCCCGAAGAGGCTCGCTTCCCGCATGCTGTAAACTAGGCTTCCAGGAGGGGCCCCCTGTGCCTCCCACAGGTCTTGGCTCAGGAGCTGCTTCCCTGAGCTGGGGCTGTGGACGGGAGCCAAGACACGCAGGGGCAGGCCCCAACCACCTGCACACGTCTCTGCTGGGGAGGAGAGCACTAGGGAAATGACGTCTGTCAGGCACCTTCTGGGCGCTCACCGAGTCAGCCTCCGCGTGTGTGGGGCTGCAGACCCCAGCCAGGGGCCCTGTGAGCCTTGTGCTCTCCGTGCTGTGCTGAGTCTGGGCGGTCAAGCAACCGTAAGAATAGACTTCCAGTTGCCCTCACTTTGCCTCTAATAGAGCCCTCAAGCTGGAGCGCTTGGCAGTGTGCAACCCACCGGCAACTAAGCCCTCCACAAGAACGCCTGGGGACTAGGTGCAAAGGCAAGGCAGGAGTGGAGCTGAGGCCAGGAAGGCGCCAGTAGCATCTCCCAGTCTCGCGCAGCCCGCTCCTTCCTGGACTGGAAGCCTAGCCGCGAGGCAAGTCTGGGCAAGGCTCGCCCATGGCAGAGCAGCCTCACGCCAGCACTCTGCCAGATCGGGCCTCTGAGCAGAGCTGCAGCTCTGCCGTACTGGAGGCGCACTCGGCTCCGCCCAAGCAGTGATTGCAGCCCCACGCATCTGGGCTGCCTCCTCTTCTCCCGAAGAGGCTCGCTTCCCGCATGCTGTAAACTAGGCTTCCAAGCGGGGGCGCCCCGCGCCTCCTACAGGTCTTGGCTGAGGAGCTGCTTCCCTGAGCTGGGGCTGTGGACGGGAGCCCAGACACGCAGGGGCAGGCCCCAACCACCTGCACACGTCTCTGCTGGGAAGGAGAGCACTAGGGAAATGACGTCTGTCAGGCACCTTCTGGGCGCTCACCGAGTCAGCCTCCTCGTGTGTGGGGCTGCAGACCACAGGCAGAGGCCCTGTGAGCCTTGTGCTCTCCGTGCTGTGTTGAGTCTGGGCGGTCAAGCAACCGTAAGAATAGACTTTCAGTTGCCCTCACTTTGCCTCTACTAGAGCCCTCAAGCTGGAGCGCTTGGCAGTGTGCAACCCACCGGCAACTAAGCCCTTCACAAGAACGCCTGGGGACTAGGTGCAAAGGCATGGCAGGAGTGGAGCTGAGGCCAGGAAGGCGCCAGTAGCATCTCCCAGTCTCGCGCAGCCCGCTCCTTTCTGGACTGGAAGCCTAGCCGCGAGGCAAGTCTGGGCAAGGCTCGCCCAGGGCAGAGCAGCCTCACTCCAGCAACTCTGCCAGATCGGGCCTTTGAGCAGAGCTGGAGCTCTGCCGTACTGGAGGCGCACTCGGCTCCGCCAAAGCACTGAATGCAGCCGCACACAGCAGGGCTGCCTTCACTTCTCCCGAAGAGGCTCGCTTCCCGCATGCTGTAAACTAGGCTTCCAGGAGGGGCCCCCTGCGCCTCCCACAGGTCTTGGCTCAGGAGCTGCTTCCCTGAGCTGGGGCTGTGGACGGGAGCCAAGACACGCAGGGGCAGGCCCCAACCACCTGCACACGTCTCTGCTGGGGAGGAGAGCACTAGGGAAATGACGTCTGTCAGGCACCTTCTGGGCGCTCACCGAGTCAGCCTCCGCGTGTGTGGGGCTGCAGACCCCAGCCAGGGGCCCTGTGAGCCTTGTGCTCTCCGTGCTGTGCTGAGTCTGGGCGGTCAAGCAACCGTAAGAATAGACTTCCAGTTGCCCTCACTTTGCCTCTAATAGAGCCCTCAAGCTGGAGCGCTTGGCAGTGTGCAACCCACCGGCAACTAAGCCCTCCACAAGAACGCCTGGGGACTAGGTGCAAAGGCAAGGCAGGAGTGGAGCTGAGGCCAGGAAGGCGCCAGTAGCATCTCCCAGTCTCGCGCAGCCCGCTCCTTCCTGGACTGGAAGCCTAGCCGCGAGGCAAGTCTGGGCAAGGCTCGCCCATGGCAGAGCTGCCTCACGCCAGCACTCTGCCAGATCGGGCCTCTGAGCAGAGCTGCAGCTCTGCCGTACTGGAGGCGCACTCGGCTCCGCCCAAGCAGTGATTGCAGCCCCACGCATCTGGGCTGCCTCCTCTTCTCCCAAGGAGGCTCGCTTCCCTCATGCTGTGCACTAGGCTTCCAAGCGGGGGCGCCCCGCGCCTCCTACAGGTCTTGGCTGAGGAGCTGCTTCCCTGAGCTGGGGCTGTGGACGGGAGCCCAGACACGCAGGGGCAGGCCCCAACCACCTGCACACGTCTTTGCTGGGGAGGAGAGCACTAGGGAAATGACGTCTGTCAGGCATCTTCTGGGCGCTCACCGAGTCAGCCTCCTCGTGTGTGGGGCTGCAGACCACAGCCAGAGGCCCTGTGAGCCTTGTGCTCTCCGTGCTGTGCTGAGTCTGGGTAGTCAAGCAACCGCTGGAGGAGCCCTGCAGTTGCCCTCCCATTGCCTCTAATAGAGCCCTCACTGCTGGAGCGCTTGGCAGTGTGCAACCCACCGGCAACTAAGCCCTCCACAAGAACGCCTGAGGACTAGGTGCAAAGGCAAGGCAGGAGTGGAGCTGAGGCCAGGAAGGCGCCAGTAGCATCTCCCAGTCTCGCGCAGCCCGCTCCTTCCTGGACTGGAAGCCTAGCCGCGAGGCAAGTCTGGGCAAGGCTCGCCCAGGGCAGAGCAGCCTCACGCCAGCGACTCTGCCAGATCGGGCCTCTGAGCAGAGCTGGAGCTCTGCCGTACTGGAGGCGCACTCAGCTCCGCCAAAGCAGTGAATGCAGCAGCACACAGCAGGGCTGCCTTCACTTCTCCCGAAGAGGCTCGCTTCCCACATGCTGTAAACTAGGCTTCCAGGAGGGGCCCCCTGCGCCTCCCACAGGTCTTGGCTCAGGAGCTGCTTCCCTGAGCTGGGGCTGTGGACGGGAGCCCAGACACGCAGGGGCAGGCCCCAACCACCTGCACACGTCTCTGCTGGGGAGGAGAGCACTAGGGAAATGACGTCTGTCAGGCACCTTCTGGGCGCTCACCGAGTCAGCCTCCGCGTGTGTGGGGCTGCAGACCCCAGCCAGGGGCCCTGTGAGCCTTGTGCTCTCCGTGCTGTGCTGAGTCTGGGCGGTCAAGCAACCGTAAGAATAGACTTCCAGTTGCCCTCACTTTGCCTCTAATAGAGCCCTCAAGCTGGAGCGCTTGGCAGTGTGCAACCCACCGGCAACTAAGCCCTCCACAAGAACGCCTGGGGACTAGGTGCAAAGGCAAGGCAGGAGTGGAGCTGAGGCCAGGAAGGCGCCAGTAGCATCTCCCAGTCTCGCGCAGCCCGCTCCTTCCTGGACTGGAAGCCTAGCCGCGAGGCAAGTCTGGGCAAGGCTCGCCCATGGCAGAGCAGCCTCACGCCAGCACTCTGCCAGATCGGGCCTCTGAGCAGAGCTGGAGCTCTGCCGTACTGGAGGCGCACTCGGCTCCGCCCAAGCAGTGATTGCAGCCCCACGCATCTGGGCTGCCTCCTCTTCTCCCAAGGAGGCTCGCTTCCCTCATGCTGTGCACTAGGCTTCCAAGCGGGGGCGCCCCGCGCCTCCTACAGGTCTTGGCTGAGGAGCTGCTTCCCTGAGCTGGGGCTGTGGACGGGAGCCCAGACACGCAGGGGCAGGCCCCAACCACCTGCACACTTCTCTGCTGGGGAGGAGAGCACTAGGGAAATGACGTCTGTCAGGCATCTTCTGGGCGCTCACCGAGTCAGCCTCCTCGTGTGTGGGGCTGCAGACCACAGCCAGAGGCCCTGAGAGCCTTGTGCTCTCCGTGCTGTGCTGAGTCTGGGCGGTCAAGCAACCGCTGGAGGAGCCCTGCAGTTGCCCTCCCATTGCCTCTAATAGAGCCCTCACTGCTGGAGCGCTTGGCAGTGTGCAACCCACCGGCAACTAAGCCGTCCACAAGAACGCCTGAGGACTAGGTGCAAAGGCAAGGCAGGAGTGGAGCTGAGGCCAGGAAGGCGCCAGTAGCATCTCCCAGTCTCGCGCAGCCCGCTCCTTCCTGGACTGGAAGCCTAGCCGCGAGGCAAGTCTGGGCAAGGCTCGCCCAGGGCAGAGCAGCCTCACGCCAGCGACTCTGCCAGATCGGGCCTCTGAGCAGAGCTGGAGCTCTGCCGTACTGGAGGCGCACTCAGCTCCGCCAAAGCAGTGAATGCAGCCGCACACAGCAGGGCTGCCTTCACTTCTCCCGAAGAGGCTCGCTTCCCGCATGCTGTAAACTATGCTTCCAGGAGGGGCCCCCTGCGCCTCCCACAGGTCTTGGCTCAGGAGCTGCTTCCCTGAGCTGGGGCTGTGGACGGGAGCCCAGACACGCAGGGGCAGGCCCCAACCACCTGCACACGTCTCTGCTGGGGAGGAGAGCACTAGGGAAATGACGTCTGTCAGGCACCTTCTGGGCGCTCACCGAGTCAGCATCCGCGTGTGTGGGGCTGCAGACCCCAGCCAGGGGCCCTGTGAGCCTTGTGCTCTCCGTGCTGTGCTGAGTCTGGGCGGTCAAGCAACCGTAAGAATAGACTTTCAGTTGCCCTCACTTTGCCTCTACTAGAGCCCTCAAGCTGGAGCGCTTGGCAGTGTGCAACCCACCGGCAACAAAGCCCTCCACAAGAACGCCTGGGGACTAGGTGCAAAGGCAAGGCAGGAGTGGAGCTGAGGCCAGGAAGGCGCCAGTAGCATCTCCCAGTCTCGCGCAGCCCGCTCCTTCCTGGACTGGAAGCCTAGCCGCGAGGCAAGTCTGGGCAAGGCTCGCCCATGGCAGAGCAGCCTCACGCCAGCACTCTGCCAGATCGGGCCTCTGAGCAGAGCTGCAGCTCTGCCGTACTGGAGGCGCACTCGGCTCCGCCCAAGCAGTGATTGCAGCCCCACGCATCTGGGCTGCCTCCTCTTCTCCCGAAGAGGCTCGCTTCCCGCATGCTGGAAACTAGGCTTCCAAGCGGGGGCGCCCCGCGCCTCCTACAGGTCTTGGCTGAGGAGCTGCTTCCCTGAGCTGGGGCTGTGGAGGGGAGCCCAGACACGCAGGGGCAGGCCCCAACCACCTGCACACGTCTCTGCTGGGAAGGAGAGCACTAGGGAAATGACGTCTGTCAGGCACCTTCTGGGCGCTCACCGAGTCAGCCTCCTCGTGTGTGGGGCTGCAGACCACAGGCAGAGGCCCTGTGAGCCTTGTGCTCTCCGTGCTGTGTTGAGTCTGGGCGGTCAAGCAACCGTAAGAATAGACTTTCAGTTGCCCTCACTTTGCCTCTACTAGAGCCCTCAAGCTGGAGCGCTTGGCAGTGTGCAACCCACCGGCAACTAAGCCCTCCACAAGAACGCCTGGGGACTAGGTGCAAAGGCAAGGCAGGAGTGGAGCTGAGGCCAGGAAGGCGCCAGTAGCATCTCCCAGTCTCGCGCAGCCCGCTCCTTTCTGGACTGGAAGCCTAGCCGCGAGGCAAGTCTGGGCAAGGCTCGCCCAGGGCAGAGCAGCCTCACTCCAGCAACTCTGCCAGATCGGGCCTCTGAGCAGAGCTGGAGCTCTGCCGTACTGGAGGCGCACTCGGCTCCGCCAAAGCACTGAATGCAGCCGCACACAGCAGGGCTGCCTTCACTTCTCCCGAAGAGGCTCGCTTCCCGCATGCTGTAAACTAGGCTTCCAGGAGGGGCCCCCTGCACCTCCCACAGGTCTTGGCTCAGGAGCTGCTTCCCTGAGCTGGGGCTGTGGACGGGAGCCAAGACACGCAGGGGCAGGCCCCAACCACCTGCACACGTCTCTGCTGGGGAGGAGAGCACTAGGGAAATGACGTCTGTCAGGCACCTTCTGGGCGCTCACCGAGTCAGCCTCCGCGTGTGTGGGGCTGCAGACCCCAGCCAGGGGCCCTGTGAGCCTTGTGCTCTCCGTGCTGTGCTGAGTCTGGGCGGTCAAGCAACCGTAAGAATAGACTTCCAGTTGCCCTCACTTTGCCTCTAATAGAGCCCTCAAGCTGGAGCGCTTGGCAGTGTGCAACCCACCGGCAACTAAGCCCTCCACAAGAACGCCTGGGGACTAGGTGCAAAGGCAAGGCAGGAGTGGAGCTGAGGCCAGGAAGGCGCCAGTAGCATCTCCCAGTCTCGCGCAGCCCGCTCCTTCCTGGACTGGAAGCCTAGCCGCGAGGCAAGTCTGGGCAAGGCTCGCCCATGGCAGAGCAGCCTCACGCCAGCACTCTGCCAGATCGGGCCTCTGAGCAGAGCTGCAGCTCTGCCGTACTGGAGGCGCACTCGGCTCCGCCCAAGCAGTGATTGCAGCCCCACGCATCTGGGCTGCCTCCTCTTCTCCCAAGGAGGCTCGCTTCCCTCATGCTGTGCACTAGGCTTCCAAGCGGGGGCGCCCCGCGCCTCCTACAGGTCTTGGCTGAGGAGCTGCTTCCCTGAGCTGGGGCTGTGGACGGGAGCCCAGACACGCAGGGGCAGGCCCCAACCACCTGCACACGTCTCTGCTGGGGAGGAGAGCACTAGGGAAATGACGTCTGTCAGGCATCTTCTGGGCGCTCACCGAGTCAGCCTCCTCGTGTGTGGGGCTGCAGACCACAGCCAGAGGCCCTGTGAGCCTTGTGCTCTCCGTGCTGTGCTGAGTCTGGGCGGTCAAGCAACCGCTGGAGGAGCCCTGCAGTTGCCCTCCCATTGCCTCTAATAGAGCCCTCACTGCTGGAGCGCTTGGCAGTGTGCAACCCACCGGCAACTAAGCCCTCCACAAGAACGCCTGAGGACTAGGTGCAAAGGCAAGGCAGGAGTGGAGCTGAGGCCAGGAAGGCGCCAGTAGCATCTCCCAGTCTCGCGCAGCCCGCTCCTTCCTGGACTGGAAGCCTAGCCGCGAGGCAAGTCTGGGCAAGGCTCGCCCAGGGCAGAGCAGCCTCACGCCAGCGACTCTGCCAGATCGGGCCTCTGAGCAGAGCTGGAGCTCTGCCGTACTGGAGGCGCACTCAGCTCCGCCAAAGCAGTGAATGCAGCCGCACACAGCAGGGCTGCCTTCACTTCTCCCGAAGAGGCTCGCTTCCCACATGCTGTAAACTAGGCTTCCAGGAGGGGCCCCCTGCGCCTCCCACAGGTCTTGGCTCAGGAGCTGCTTCCCTGAGCTGGGGCTGTGGACGGGAGCCCAGACACGCAGGGGCAGGCCCCAACCACCTGCACACGTCTCTGCTGGGGAGGAGAGCACTAGGGAAATGACGTCTGTCAGGCACCTTCTGGGCGCTCACCGAGTCAGCCTCCGCGTGTGTGGGGCTGCAGACCCCAGCCAGGGGCCCTGTGAGCCTTGTGCTCTCCGTGCTGTGCTGAGTCTGGGCGGTCAAGCAACCGTAAGAAAAGACTTCCAGTTGCCCTCACTTTGCCTCTAATAGAGCCCTCAAGCTGGAGCGCTTGGCAGTGTGCAACCCACCGGCAACTAAGCCCTCCACAAGAACGCCTGGGGACTAGGTGCAAAGGCAAGGCAGGAGTGGAGCTGAGGCCAGGAAGGCGCCAGTAGCATCTCCCAGTCTCGCGCAGCCCGCTCCTTCCTGGACTGGAAGCCTAGCCGCGAGGCAAGTCTGGGCAAGGCTCGCCCATGGCAGAGCAGCCTCACGCCAGCACTCTGCCAGATCGGGCCTCTGAGCAGAGCTGGAGCTCTGCCGTACTGGAGGCGCACTCGGCTCCGCCCAAGCAGTGATTGCAGCCCCACGCATCTGGGCTGCCTCCTCTTCTCCCAAGGAGGCTCGCTTCCCTCATGCTGTGCACTAGGCTTCCAAGCGGGGGCGCCCCGCGCCTCCTACAGGTCTTGGCTGAGGAGCTGCTTCCCTGAGCTGGGGCTGTGGACGGGAGCCCAGACACGCAGGGGCAGGCCCCAACCACCTGCACACTTCTCTGCTGGGGAGGAGAGCACTAGGGAAATGACGTCTGTCAGGCATCTTCTGGGCGCTCACCGAGTCAGCCTCCTCGTGTGTGGGGCTGCAGACCACAGCCAGAGGCCCTGAGAGCCTTGTGCTCTCCGTGCTGTGCTGAGTCTGGGCGGTCAAGCAACCGCTGGAGGAGCCCTGCAGTTGCCCTCCCATTGCCTCTAATAGAGCCCTCACTGCTGGAGCGCTTGGCAGTGTGCAACCCACCGGCAAATAAGCCGTCCACAAGAACGCCTGAGGACTAGGTGCAAAGGCAAGGCAGGAGTGGAGCTGAGGCCAGGAAGGCGCCAGTAGCATCTCCCAGTCTCGCGCAGCCCGCTCCTTCCTGGACTGGAAGCCTAGCCGCGAGGCAAGTCTGGGCAAGGCTCGCCCAGGGCAGAGCAGCCTCACGCCAGCGACTCTGCCAGATCGGGCCTCTGAGCAGAGCTGGAGCTCTGCCGTACTGGAGGCGCACTCAGCTCCTCCAAAGCAGTGAATGCAGCCGCACACAGCAGGGCTGCCTTCACTTCTCCCGAAGAGGCTCGCTTCCCGCATGCTGTAAACTAGGCTTCCAGGAGGGGCCCCCTGCGCCTCCCACAGGTCTTGGCTCAGGAGCTGCTTCCCTGAGCTGGGGCTGTGGACGGGAGCCCAGACACGCAGGGGCAGGCCCCAACCACCTGCACACGTCTCTGCTGGGGAGGAGAGCACTAGGGAAATGACGTCTGTCAGGCACCTTCTGGGCGCTCACCGAGTCAGCCTCCGCGTGTGTGGGGCTGCAGACCCCAGCCAGGGGCCCTGTGAGCCTTGTGCTCTCCGTGCTGTGCTGAGTCTGGGCGGTCAAGCAACCGTAAGAATAGACTTCCAGTTGCCCTCACTTTGCCTCTACTAGAGCCCTCAAGCTGGAGCGCTTGGCAGTGTGCAACCCACCGGCAACTAAGCCCTCCACAAGAACGCCTGGGGACTAGGTGCAAAGGCAAGGCAGGAGTGGAGCTGAGGCCAGGAAGGCGCCAGTAGCATCTCCCAGTCTCGCGCAGCCCGCTCCTTCCTGGACTGGAAGCCTAGCCGCGAGGCAAGTCTGGGCAAGGCTCGCCCATGGCAGAGCAGCCTCATGCCAGCACTCTGCCAGATCGGGCCTCTGAGCAGAGCTGCAGCTCTGCCGTACTGGAGGCGCACTCGGCTCCACCCAAGCAGTGATTGCAGCCCCACGCATCTGGGCTGCCTCCTCTTCTCCCAAGGAGGCTCGCTTCCCTCATGCTGTGCACTAGGCTTCCAAGCGGGGGCGCCCCGCTCCTCCTACAGGTCTTGGCTGAGGAGCTGCTTCCCTGAGCTGGGGCTGTGGACGGGAGCCCAGACACGCAGGGGCAGGCCCCAACCACCTGCACACGTCTCTGCTGGGGAGGAGAGCACTAGGGAAATGACGTCTGTCAGGCATCTTCTGGGCCCTCACCGAGTCAGCCTCCTCGTGTGTGGGGCTGCAGACCACAGCCAGAGGCCCTGTGAGCCTTGTGCTCTCCGTGCTGTGCTGAGTCTGGGCAGTCAAGCAACCGCTGGAGGAGCCCTGCAGTTGCCCTCCCATTGCCTCTAATAGAGCCCTCACTGCTGGAGCGCTTGGCAGTGTGCAACCCACCGGCAACTAAGCCCTTCACAAGAACGCCTGGGGACTAGGTGCAAAGGCAAGGCAGGAGTGGAGCTGAGGCCAGGAAGGCGCCAGTAGCATCTCCCAGTCTCGCGCAGCCCGCTCCTTTCTGGACTGGAAGCCTAGCCGCGAGGCAAGTCTGGGCAAGGCTCGCCCAGGGCAGAGCAGCCTCACGCCAGCGACTCTGCCAGATAGGGCCTCTGAGCAGAGCTGGAACTCTGCCGTACTGGAGGCGCACTCAGCTCCGCCAAAGCAGTGAATGCAGCCGCACACAGCAGGTCTGCCTTCACTTCTCCCGAAGAGGCTCGCTTCCCGCATGCTGTAAACTATGCTTCCAGGAGGGGCCCCCTGCGCCTCCCACAGGTCTTGGCTCAGGAGCTGCTTCCCTGAGCTGGGGCTGTGGACGGGAGCCCAGACACGCAGGGGCAGGCCCCAACCACCTGCACACGTCTCTGCTGGGGAGGAGAGCACTAGGGAAATGACGTCTGTCAGGCACCTTCTGGGCGCTCACCGAGTCAGCCTCCGCGTGTGTGGGGCTGCAGACCCCAGCCAGGGGCCCTGTGAGCCTTGTGCTCTCCGTGCTGTGCTGAGTCTGGGCGGTCAAGCAACCGTAAGAATAGACTTCCAGTTGCCCTCACTTTGCCTCTAATAGAGCCCTCAAGCTGGAGCGCTTGGCAGTGTGCAACCCACCGGCAACTAAGCCCTCCACAAGAACGCCTGGGGACTAGGTGCAAAGGCAAGGCAGGAGTGGAGCTGAGGCCAGGAAGGCGCCAGTAGCATCTCCCAGTCTCGCGCAGCCCGCTCCTTCCTGGACTGGAAGCCTAGCCGCGAGGCAAGTCTGGGCAAGGCTCGCCCATGGCAGAGCAGCCTCATGCCAGCACTCTGCCAGATCGGGCCTCTGAGCAGAGCTGCAGCTCTGCCGTACTGGAGGCGCACTCGGCTCCGCCCAAGCAGTGATTGCAGCCCCACGCATCTGGGCTGCCTCCTCTTCTCCCAAGGAGGCTCGCTTCCCTCATGCTGTGCACTAGGCTTCCAAGCGGGGGCGCCCCGCGCCTCCTACAGGTCTTGGCTGAGGAGCTGCTTCCCTGAGCTGGGGCTGTGGACGGGAGCCCAGACACGCAGGGGCAGGCCCCAACCACCTGCACACGTCTCTGCTGGGGAGGAGAGCACTAGGGAAATGACGTCTGTCAGGCATCTTCTGGGCGCTCACCGAGTCAGCCTCCTCGTGTGTGGGGCTGCAGACCACAGCCAGAGGCCCTGTGAGCCTTGTGCTCTCCGTGCTGTGCTGAGTCTGGGCGGTCAAGCAACCGCTGGAGGAGCCCTGCAGTTGCCCTCCCATTGCCTCTAATAGAGCCCTCACTGCTGGAGCGCTTGGCAGTGTGCAACCCACCGGCAACTAAGCCCTTCACAAGAACGCCTGGGGACTAGGTGCAAAGGCAAGGCAGGAGTGGAGCTGAGGCCAGGAAGGCGCCAGTAGCATCTCCCAGTCTCGCGCAGCCCGTTCCTTCCTGGACTGGAAGCCTAGCCGCGAGGCAAGTCTGGGCAAGGCTCGCCCAGGGCAGAGCAGCCTCACGCCAGCCACTCTGCCAGATAGGGCCTCTGAGCAGAGCTGGAACTCTGCCGTACTGGAGGCGCACTCAGCTCCGCCAAAGCAGTGAATGCAGCCGCACACAGCAGGTCTGCCTTCACTTCTCCCGAAGAGGCTCGCTTCCCGCATGCTGTAAACTATGCTTCCAGGAGGGGCCCCCTGCGCCTCCCACAGGTCTTGGCTCAGGAGCTGCTTCCCTGAGCTGGGGCTGTGGACGGGAACCCAGACACGCAGGGGCAGGCCCCAACCACCTGCACACGTCTCTGCTGGGGAGGAGAGCACTAGGGAAATGACGTCTGTCAGGCACCTTCTGGGCGCTCACCGAGTCAGCCTCCGCGTGTGTGGGGCTGCAGACCCCAGCCAGGGGCCCTGTGAGCCTTGTGCTCTCCGTGCTGTGCTGAGTCTGGGCGGTCAAGCAACCGTAAGAATAGACTTCCAGTTGCCCTCACTTTGCCTCTAATAGAGCCCTCAAGCTGGAGCGCTTGGCAGTGTGCAACCCACCGGCAACTAAGCCCTCCACAAGAACGCCTGGGGACTAGGTGCAAAGGCAAGGCAGGAGTGGAGCTGAGGCCAGGAAGGCGCCAGTAGCATCTCCCAGTCTCGCGCAGCCCGCTCCTTCCTGGACTGGAAGCCTAGCCGCGAGGCAAGTCTGGGCAAGGCTCGCCCATGGCAGAGCAGCCTCACGCCAGCACTCTGCCAGATCGGGCCTCTGAGCAGAGCTGCAGCTCTGCTGTACTGGAGGCGGACTCGGCTCCGCCCAAGCAGTGATTGCAGCCCCACGCATCTGGGCTGCCTCCTCTTCTCCCAAGGAGGCTCGCTTCCCTCATGCTGTGCACTAGGCTTCCAAGCGGGGGCGCCCCGCGCCTCCTACAGGTCTTGGCTGAGGAGCTGCTTCCCTGAGCTGGGGCTGTGGACGGGAGCCCAGACACGCAGGGGCAGGCCCCAACCACCTGCACACGTCTCTGCTGGGGAGGAGAGCACTAGGGAAATGACGTCTGTCAGGCATCTTCTGGGCGCTAACCGAGTCAGCCTCCTCGTGTGTGGGGCTGCAGACCACAGCCAGAGGCCCTGTGAGCCTTGTGCTCTCCGTGCTGTGCTGAGTCTGGGCGGTCAAGCAACCGCTGGAGGAGCCCTGCAGTTGCCCTCCCATTGCCTCTAATAGAGCCCTCACTGCTGGAGCGCTTGGCAGTGTGCAACCCACCGGCAACTAAGCCCTTCACAAGAACGCCTGGGGACTAGGTGCAAAGGCAAGGCAGGAGTGGAGCTGAGGCCAGGAAGGCGCCAGTAGCATCTCCCAGTCTCGCGCAGCCCGCTCCTTCCTGGACTGGAAGCCTAGCCGCGAGGCAAGTCTGGGCAAGGCTCGCCCAGGGCAGAGCAGCCTCAAGCCAGCCACTCTGCCAGATAGGGCCTCTGAGCAGAGCTGGAACTCTGCCGTACTGGAGGCGCACTCAGCTCCGCCAAAGCAGTGAATGCAGCCGCACACAGCAGGTCTGCCTCCACTTCTCCCGAAGAGGCTCGCTTCCCGCATGCTGTAAACTATGCTTCCAGGAGGGGCCCCCTGCGCCTCCCACAGGTCTTGGCTCAGGAGCTGCTTCCCTGAGCTGGGGCTGTGGACGGGAGCCCAGACACGCAGGGGCAGGCCCCAACCACCTGCACACGTCTCTGCTGGGGAGGAGAGCACTAGGGAAATGACGTCTGTCAGGCACCTTCTGGGCGCTCACCGAGTCAGCCTCCGCGTGTGTGGGGCTGCAGACCCCAGCCAGGGGCCCTGTGAGCCTTGTGCTCTCCGTGCTGTGCTGAGTCTGGGCGGTCAAGCAACCGTAACAATAGACTTCCAGTTGCCCTCACTTTGCCTCTAATAGAGCCCTCAAGCTGGAGCGCTTGGCAGTGTGCAACCCACCGGCAACTAAGCCCTCCACAAGAACGCCTGGGGACTAGGTGCAAAGGCAAGGCAGGAGTGGAGCTGAGGCCAGGAAGGCGCCAGTAGCATCTCCCAGTCTCGCGCAGCCCGCTCCTTCCTGGACTGGAAGCCTAGCCGCGAGGCAAGTCTGGGCAAGGCTCGCCCATGGCAGAGCAGCCTCACGCCAGCACTCTGCCAGATCGGGCCTCTGAGCAGAGCTGCAGCTCTGCCGTACTGGAGGCGCACTCGGCTCCGCCCAAGCAGTGATTGCAGCCCCACGCATCTGGGCTGCCTCCTCTTCTCCCAAGGAGGCTCGCTTCCCTCATGCTGTGCACTAGGCTTCCAAGCGGGGGCGCCCCGCGCCTCCTACAGGTCTTGGCTGAGGAGCTGCTTCCCTGAGCTGGGGCTGTGGACGGGAGCCCAGACACGCAGGGGCAGGCCCCAACCACCTGCACACGTCTCTGCTGGGGAGGAGAGCACTAGGGAAATGACGTCTGTCAGGCATCTTCTGGGCGCTCACCGAGTCAGCCTCCTCGTGTGTGGGGCTGCAGACCACAGCCAGAGGCCCTGTGAGCCTTGTGCTCTCCGTGCTGTGCTGAGTCTGGGCGGTCAAGCAACCGCTGGAGGAGCCCTGCAGTTGCCCTCCCATTGCCTCTAATAGAGCCCTCACTGCTGGAGCGCTTGGCAGTGTGCAACCCACCGGCAACTAAGCCCTCCACAAGAACGCCTGAGGACTAGGTGCAAAGGCAAGGCAGGAGTGGAGCTGAGGCCAGGAAGGCGCCAGTAGCATCTCCCAGTCTCGCGCAGCCCGCTCCTTCCTGGACTGGAAGCCTAGCCGCGAGGCAAGTCTGGGCAAGGCTCGCCCAGGGCAGAGCAGCCTCACGCCAGCGACTCTGCCAGATCGGGCCTCTGAGCAGAGCTGGCGCTCTGCCGTACTGGAGGCGCACTCAGCTCCGCCAAAGCAGTGAATGCAGCCGCACACAGCAGGGCTGCCTTCACTTCTCCCGAAGAGGCTCGCTTCCCACATGCTGTAAACTAGGCTTCCAGGAGGGGCCCCCTGCGCCTCCCACAGGTCTTGGCTCAGGAGCTGCTTCCCTGAGCTGGGGCTGTGGACGGGAGCCCAGACACGCAGGGGCAGGCCCCAACCACCTGCACACGTCTCTGCTGGGGAGGAGAGCACTAGGGAAATGACGTCTGTCAGGCACCTTCTGGGCGCTCACCGAGTCAGCCTCCGCGGGTGTGGGGCTGCAGACCCCAGCCAGGGGCCCTGTGAGCCTTGTGCTCTCCGTGCTGTGCTGAGTCTGGGCGGTCAAGCAACCGTAAGAATAGACTTCCAGTTGCCCTCACTTTGCCTCTACTAGAGCCCTCAAGCTGGAGCGCTTGGCAGTGTGCAACCCACCGGCAACTAAGCCCTCCACAAGAACGCCTGGGGACTAGGTACAAAGGCAAGGCAGGAGTGGAGCTGAGGCCAGGAAGGCGCCAGTAGCATCTCCCAGTCTCGCGCAGCCCGCTCCTTCCTGGACTGGAAGCCTAGCCGCGAGGCAAGTCTGGGCAAGGCTCGCCCAGGGCAGAGCAGCCTCATGCCAGCACTCTGCCAGATCGGGCCTCTGAGCAGAGCTGCAGCTCTGCCGTACTGGAGGCGCACTCGGCTACGCCCAAGCAGTGATTGCAGCCCCACGCATCTGGGCTGCCTCCTCTTCTCCCAAGGAGGCTCGCTTCCCTCATGCTGTGCACTAGGCTTCCAAGCGGGGGCGCCCCGCGCCTCCTACAGGTCTTGGCTGAGGAGCTGCTTCCCTGAGCTGGGGCTGTGGACGGGAGCCCAGACACGCAGGGGCAGGCCCCAACCACCTGCACACGTCTCTGCTGGGGAGGAGAGCACTAGGGAAATGACGTCTGTCAGGAATCTTCTGGGCCCTCACCGAGTCAGCCTCCTCGTGTGTGGGGCTGCAGACCACAGCCAGAGGCCCTGTGAGCCTTGTGCTCTCCGTGCTGTGCTGAGTCTGGGCGGTCAAGCAACCGCTGGAGGAGCCCTGCAGTTGCCCTCCCATTGCCTCTAATAGAGCCCTCACTGCTGGAGCGCTTGGCAGTGTGCAACCCACCGGCAACTAAGCCCTTCACAAGAACGCCTGGGGACTAGGTGCAAAGTCAAGGCAGGAGTGGAGCTGAGGCCAGGAAGGCGCCAGTAGCATCTCCCAGTCTCGCGCAGCCCGTTCCTTCCTGGACTGGAAGCCTAGCCGCGAGGCAAGTCTGGGCAAGGCTCGCCCAGGGCAGAGCAGCCTCACGCCAGCGACTCTGCCAGATAGGGCCTCTGAGCAGAGCTGGAACTCTGCCGTACTGGAGGCGCACTCAGCTCCGCCAAAGCAGTGAATGCAGCCGCACACAGCAGGTCTGCCTTCACTTCTCCCGAAGAGGCTCGCTTCCCGCATGCTGTAAACTATGCTTCCAGGAGGGGCCCCCTGCGCCTCCCACAGGTCTTGGCTCAGGAGCTGCTTCCCTGAGCTGGGGCTGTGGACGGGAGCCCAGACACGCAGGGGCAGGCCCCAACCACCTGCACACGTCTCTGCTGGGGAGGAGAGCACTAGGGAAATGACGTCTGTCAGGCACCTTCTGGGCGCTCACCGAGTCAGCCTCCGCGTGTGTGGGGCTGCAGACCCCAGCCAGGGGCCCTGTGAGCCTTGTGCTCTCCGTGCTGTGCTGAGTCTGGGCGGTCAAGCAACCGTAACAATAGACTTCCAGTTGCCCTCACTTTGCCTCTAATAGAGCCCTCAAGCTGGAGCGCTTGGCAGTGTGCAACCCACCGGCAACTAAGCCCTCCACAAGAACGCCTGGGGACTAGGTGCAAAGGCAAGGCAGGAGTGGAGCTGAGGCCAGGAAGGCGCCAGTAGCATCTCCCAGTCTCGCGCAGCCCGCTCCTTCCTGGACTGGAAGCCTAGCCGCGAGGCAAGTCTGGGCAAGGCTCGCCCATGGCAGAGCAGCCTCACGCCAGCACTCTGCCAGATCGGGCCTCTGAGCAGAGCTGCAGCTCTGCCGTACTGGAGGCGCACTCGGCTCCACCCAAGCAGTGATTGCAGCCCCACGCATCTGGGCTGCCTCCTCTTCTCCCAAGGAGGCTCGCTTCCCTCATGCTGTGCACTAGGCTTCCAAGCGGGGGCGCCCCGCGCCTCCTACAGGTCTTGGCTGAGGAGCTGCTTCCCTGAGCTGGGGCTGTGGACGGGAGCCCAGACACGCAGGGGCAGGCCCCAACCACCTGCACACGTCTCTGCTGGGGAGGAGAGCACTAGGGAAATGACGTCTGTCAGGCATCTTCTGGGCGCTCACCGAGTCAGCCTCCTCGTGTGTGGGGCTGCAGACCACAGCCAGAGGCCCTGTGAGCCTTGTGCTCTCCGTGCTATGCTGAGTCTGGGCGGTCAAGCAACCGCTGGAGGAGCCCTGCAGTTGCCCTCCCATTGCCTCTAATAGAGCCCTCACTGCTGGAGCGCTTGGCAGTGTGCAACCCACCGGCAACTAAGCCCTTCACAAGAACGCCTGGGGACTAGGTGCAAAGGCAAGGCAGGAGTGGAGCTGAGGCCAGGAAGGCGCCAGTAGCATCTCCCAGTCTCGCGCAGCCCGCTCCTTCCTGGACTGGAAGCCTAGCCGCGAGGCAAGTCTGGGCAAGGCTCGCCCAGGGCAGAGCAGCCTCACGCCAGCGACTCTGCCAGATAGGGCCTCTGAGCAGAGCTGGAACTCTGCCGTACTGGAGGCGCACTCAGCTCCGCCAAAGCAGTGAATGCAGCCGCACACAGCAGGTCTGCCTTCACTTCTCCCGAAGAGGCTCGCTTCCCGCATGCTGTAAACTAGGCTTCCAGGAGGGGCCCCCTGCGCCTCCCACAGATCTTGGCTCAGGAGCTGCTTCCCTGAGCTGGGGCTGTGGACGGGAGCCCAGACACGCAGGGGCAGGCCCCAACCACCTGCACACGTCTCTGCTGGGGAGGAGAGCACTAGGGAAATGACGTCTGTCAGGCACCTTCTGGGCGCTCACCGAGTCAGCCTCCGCGTGTGTGGGGCTGCAGACCCCAGCCAGGGGCCCTGTGAGCCTTGTGCTCTCCGTGCTGTGCTGAGTCTGGGCGGTCAAGCAACCGTAAGAATAGACTTCCAGTTGCCCTCACTTTGCCTCTAATAGAGCCCTCAAGCTGGAGCGCTTGGCAGTGTGCAACCCACCGGCAACTAAGCCCTCCACAAGAACGCCTGGGGACTAGGTGCAAAGGCAAGGCAGGAGTGGAGCTGAGGCCAGGAAGGCGCCAGTAGCATCTCCCAGTCTCGCGCAGCCCGCTCCTTCATGGACTGGAAGCCTAGCCGCGAGGCAAGTCTGGGCAAGGCTCGCCCATGGCAGAGCAGCCTCACGCCAGCACTCTGCCAGATCGGGCCTCTGAGCAGAGCTGCAGCTCTGCCGTACTGGAGGCGCACTCGGCTCCACCCAAGCAGTGATTGCAGCCCCACGCATCTGGGCTGCCTCCTCTTCTCCCAAGGAGGCTCGCTTCCCTCATGCTGTGCACTAGTCTTCCAAGCGGGGGCGCCCCGCGCCTCCTACAGGTCTTGGCTGAGGAGCTGCTTCCCTGAGCTGGGGCTGTGGACGGGAGCCCAGACACGCAGGGGCAGGCCCCAACCACCTGCACACGTCTCTGCTGGGGAGGAGAGCACTAGGGAAATGACGTCTGTCAGGCATCTTCTGGGCGCTCACCGAGTCAGCCTCCTCGTGTGTGGGGCTGCAGACCACAGCCAGAGGCCCTGTGAGCCTTGTGCTCTCCGTGCTGTGCTGAGTCTGGGCGGTCAAGCAACCGCTGGAGGAGCCCTGCAGTTGCCCTCCCATTGCCTCTAATAGAGCCCTCACTGCTGGAGCGCTTGGCAGTGTGCAACCCACCGGCAACTAAGCCCTTCACAAGAACGCCTGGGGACTAGGTGCAAAGGCAAGGCAGGAGTGGAGCTGAGGCCAGGAAGGCGCCAGTAGCATCTCCCAGTCTCGCGCAGCCCGCTCCTTCCTGGACTGGAAGCCTAGCCGCGAGGCAAGTCTGGGCAAGGCTCGCCCAGGGCAGAGCAGCCTCACGCCAGCGACTCTGCCAGATAGGGCCTCTGAGCAGAGCTGGAACTCTGCCGTACTGGAGGCGCACTCAGCTCCGCCAAAGCAGTGAATGCAGCCGCACACAGCAGGTCTGCCTTCACTTCTCCCGAAGAGGCTCGCTTCCCGCATGCTGTAAACTATGCTTCCAGGAGGGGCCCCCTGCGCCTCCCACAGGTCTTGGCTGAGGAGCTGCTTCCCTGAGCTGGGGCTGTGGACGGGAGCCCAGACACGCAGGGGCAGGCCCCAACCACCTGCACACGTCTCTGCTGGGGAGGAGAGCACTAGGGAAATGACGTCTGTCAGGCACCTTCTGGGCGCTCACCGAGTCAGCCTCCGCGTGTGTGGGGCTGCAGACCCCAGCCAGGGGCCCTGTGAGCCTTGTGCTCTCCGTGCTGTGCTGAGTCTGGGCGGTCAAGCAACCGTAAGAATAGACTTCCAGTTGCCCTCACTTTGCCTCTAATAGAGCCCTCAAGCTGGAGCGCTTGGCAGTGTGCAACCAACCGGCAAGTAAGCCCTCCACAAGAACGCCTGGGGACTAGGTGCAAAGGCAAGGCAGGAGTGGAGCTGAGGCCAGGAAGGCGCCAGTAGCATCTCCCAGTCTCGCGCAGCCCGCTCCTTCATGGACTGGAAGCCTAGCCGCGAGGCAAGTCTGGGCAAGGCTCGCCCATGGCAGAGCAGCCTCACGCCAGCACTCTGCCAGATCGGGCCTCTGAGCAGAGCTGCAGCTCTGCCGTACTGGAGGCGCACTCGGCTCCACCCAAGCAGTGATTGCAGCCCCACGCATCTGGGCTGCCTCCTCTTCTCCCAAGGAGGCTCGCTTCCCTCATGCTGTGCACTAGGCTTCCAAGCGGGGGCGCCCCGCGCCTCCTACAGGTCTTGGCTGAGGAGCTGCTTCCCTGAGCTGGGGCTGTGGACGGGAGCCCAGACACGCAGGGGCAGGCCCCAACCACCTGCACACGTCTCTGCTGGGGAGGAGAGCACTAGGGAAATGACGTCTGTCAGGCATCTTCTGGGCGCTCACCGAGTCAGCCTCCTCGTGTGTGGGGCTGCAGACCACAGCCAGAGGCCCTGTGAGCCTTGTGCTCTCCGTGCTGTGCTGAGTCTGGGCGGTCAAGCAACCGCTGGAGGAGCCCTGCAGTTGCCCTCCCATTGCCTCTAATAGAGCCCTCACTGCTGGAGCGCTTGGCAGTGTGCAACCCACCGGCAACTAAGCCCTTCACAAGAACGCCTGGGGACTAGGTGCAAAGGCAAGGCAGGAGTGGAGCTGAGGCCAGGAAGGCGCCAGTAGCATCTCCCAGTCTCGCGCAGCCCGCTCCTTCCTGGACTGGAAGCCTAGCCGCGAGGCAAGTCTGGGCAAGGCTCGCCCAGGGCAGAGCAGCCTCACGCCAGCGACTCTGCCAGATAGGGCCTCTGAGCAGAGCTGGAACTCTGCCGTACTGGAGGCGCACTCAGCTCCGCCAAAGCAGTGAATGCAGCCGCACACAGCAGGTCTGCCTTCACTTCTCCCGAAGAGGCTCGCTTCCCGCATGCTGTAAACTATGCTTCCAGGAGGGGCCCCCTGCGCCTCCCACAGGTCTTGGCTGAGGAGCTGCTTCCCTGAGCTGGGGCTGTGGACGGGAGCCCAGACACGCAGGGGCAGGCCCCAACCACCTGCACACGTCTCTGCTGGGGAGGAGAGCACTAGGGAAATGACGTCTGTCAGGCACCTTCTGGGCGCTCACCGAGTCAGCCTCCGCGTGTGTGGGGCTGCAGACCCCAGCCAGGGGCCCTGTGAGCCTTGTGCTCTCCGTGCTGTGCTGAGTCTGGGCGGTCAAGCAACCGTAAGAATAGACTTCCAGTTGCCCTCACTTTGCCTCTAATAGAGCCCTCAAGCTGGAGCGCTTGGCAGTGTGCAACCCACCGGCAACTAAGCCCTCCACAAGAACGCCTGGGGACTAGGTGCAAAGGCAAGGCAGGAGTGGAGCTGAGGCCAGGAAGGCGCCAGTAGCATCTCCCAGTCTCGCGCAGCCCGCTCCTTCCTGGACTGGAAGCCTAGCCGCGAGGCAAGTCTGGGCAAGGCTCGCCCAGGGCAGAGCAGCCTCACGCCAGAAACTCTGCCAGATCAGGCCTCTGAGCAGAGCTGGAGCTCTGCCGTACTGGAGGCGCACTCGGCTCCGCCAAAGCAGTGAATGCAGCCGCACACAGCAGGGCTGCCTTCTCTTCTTCCGAGGAGGCTCGCTTCCCACATGCTGTAAACTAGGCTTCCAGGCGGGGCGCCCTGCGCCTCCCACAGGTCTTGGCTGAGGAGCTGCTTCCCTGAGCTGGGGCTGTGGACGGGAGCCCAGACACGCAGGGGCAGGCCCAAACCACCTGCACACGTCTCTGCTGGGGAGGAGAGCACTAGGGAAATGACGTCTGTCAGGCACCTTCTGGGCGCTCACCGAGTCAGCCTCAGCGTGTGTGGGGCTGCAGACCACAGCCAGAGGCCATGTGAGCCTTGTGCTCTCCGTGCTGTGCTGAGTCTGGGCGGTCAAGCAACCGTAAGAATAGACTTTCAGTTGCCCTCACTTTGCCTCTACTAGAGCCCTCAAGCTGGAGCGCTTGGCAGTGTGCAACCCACCGGCAACTAAGCCCTCCACAAGAACGCCTGGGGACTAGGTGCAAAGGCAAGGCAGGAGTGGAGCTGAGGCCAGGAAGGCGCCAGTAGCATCTCCCAGTCTCGCGCAGCCCGCTCCTTCCTGGACTGGAAGCCTAGCCGCGAGGCAAGTCTGGGCAAGGCTCGCCCATGGCAGAGCAGCCTCACGCCAGCACTCTGCCAGATCGGGCCTCTGAGCAGAGCTGCAGCTCTGCCGTACTGGAGGCGCACTCGGCTCCGCCCAAGCAGTGATTGCAGCCCCACGCATCTGGGCTGCCTCCTCTTCTCCCAAGGAGGCTCGCTTCCCTCATGCTGTGCACTAGGCTTCCAAGCGGGGGCGCCCCGCGCCTCCTACAGGTCTTGGCTGAGGAGCTGCTTCCCTGAGCTGGGGCTGTGGACGGGAGCCCAGACACGCAGGGGCAGGCCCCAACCACCTGCACACGTCTCTGCTGGGGAGGAGAGCACTAGGGAAATGACGTCTGTCAGGCATCTTCTGGGCGCTCACCGAGTCAGCCTCCTCGTGTGTGGGGCTGCAGACCACAGCCAGAGGCCCTGTGAGCCTTGTGCTCTCCGTGCTATGCTGAGTCTGGGCGGTCAAGCAACCGCTGGAGGAGCCCTGCAGTTGCCCTCCCATTGCCTCTAATAGAGCCCTCACTGCTGGAGCGCTTGGCAGTGTGCAACCCACCGGCAACTAAGCCCTTCACAAGAACGCCTGGGGACTAGGTGCAAAGGCAAGGCAGGAGTGGAGCTGAGGCCAGGAAGGCGCCAGTAGCATCTCCCAGTCTCGCGCAGCCCGCTCCTTCCTGGACTGGAAGCCTAGCCGCGAGGCAAGTCTGGGCAAGGCTCGCCCAGGGCAGAGCAGCCTCACGCCAGCGACTCTGCCAGATAGGGCCTCTGAGCAGAGCTGGAACTCTGCCGTACTGGAGGCGCACTCAGCTCCGCCAAAGCAGTGAATGCAGCCGCACACAGCAGGTCTGCCTTCACTTCTCCCGAAGAGGCTCGCTTCCCGCATGCTGTAAACTAGGCTTCCAGGAGGGGCCCCCTGCGCCTCCCACAGATCTTGGCTCATGAGCTGCTTCCCTGAGCTGGGGCTGTGGACGGGAGCCCAGACACGCAGGGGCAGGCCCCAACCACCTGCACACGTCTCTGCTGGGGAGGAGAGCACTAGGGAAATGACGTCTGTCAGGCACCTTCTCGGCGCTCACCGAGTCAGCCTCCGCGTGTGTGGGGCTGCAGACCCCAGCCAGGGGCCCTGTGAGCCTTGTGCTCTCCGTGCTGTGCTGAGTCTGGGCGGTCAAGCAACCGTAAGAATAGACTTCCAGTTGCCCTCACTTTGCCTCTAATAGAGCCCTCAAGCTGGAGCGCTTGGCAGTGTGCAACCCACCGGCAACTAAGCCCTCCACAAGAACGCCTGGGGACTAGGTGCAAAGGCAAGGCAGGAGTGGAGCTGAGGCCAGGAAGGCGCCAGTAGCATCTCCCAGTCTCGCGCAGCCCGCTCCTTCATGGACTGGAAGCCTAGCCGCGAGGCAAGTCTGGGCAAGGCTCGCCCATGGCAGAGCAGCCTCACGCCAGCACTCTGCCAGATCGGGCCTCTGAGCAGAGCTGCAGCTCTGCCGTACTGGAGGCGCACTCGGCTCCACCCAAGCAGTGATTGCAGCCCCACGCATCTGGGCTGCCTCCTCTTCTCCCAAGGAGGCTCGCTTCCCTCATGCTGTGCACTAGGCTTCCAAGCGGGGGCGCCCCGCGCCTCCTACAGGTCTTGGCTGAGGAGCTGCTTCCCTGAGCTGGGGCTGTGGACGGGAGCCCAGACACGCAGGGGCAGGCCCCAACCACCTGCACACGTCTCTGCTGGGGAGGAGAGCACTAGGGAAATGACGTCTGTCAGGCATCTTCTGGGCGCTCACCGAGTCAGCCTCCTCGTGTGTGGGGCTGCAGACCACAGCCAGAGGCCCTGTGAGCCTTGTGCTCTCCGTGCTGTGCTGAGTCTGGGCGGTCAAGCAACCGCTGGAGGAGCCCTGCAGTTGCCCTCCCATTGCCTCTAATAGAGCCCTCACTGCTGGAGCGCTTGGCAGTGTGCAACCCACCGGCAACTAAGCCCTTCACAAGAACGCCTGGGGACTAGGTGCAAAGGCAAGGCAGGAGTGGAGCTGAGGCCAGGAAGGCGCCAGTAGCATCTCCCAGTCTCGCGCAGCCCGCTCCTTCCTGGACTGGAAGCCTAGCCGCGAGGCAAGTCTGGGCAAGGCTCGCCCAGGGCAGAGCAGCCTCACGCCAGCGACTCTGCCAGATAGGGCCTCTGAGCAGAGCTGGAACTCTGCCGTACTGGAGGCGCACTCAGCTCCGCCAAAGCAGTGAATGCAGCCGCACACAGCAGGTCTGCCTTCACTTCTCCCGAAGAGGCTCGCTTCCCGCATGCTGTAAACTATGCTTCCAGGAGGGGCCCCCTGCGCCTCCCACAGGTCTTGGCTGAGGAGCTGCTTCCCTGAGCTGGGGCTGTGGACGGGAGCCCAGACACGCAGGGGCAGGCCCCAACCACCTGCACACGTCTCTGCTGGGGAGGAGAGCACTAGGGAAATGACGTCTGTCAGGCACCTTCTGGGCGCTCACCGAGTCAGCCTCCGCGTGTGTGGGGCTGCAGACCCCAGCCAGGGGCCCTGTGAGCCTTGTGCTCTCCGTGCTGTGCTGAGTCTGGGCGGTCAAGCAACCGTAAGAATAGACTTCCAGTTGCCCTCACTTTGCCTCTAATAGAGCCCTCAAGCTGGAGCGCTTGGCAGTGTGCAACCAACCGGCAAGTAAGCCCTCCACAAGAACGCCTGGGGACTAGGTGCAAAGGCAAGGCAGGAGTGGAGCTGAGGCCAGGAAGGCGCCAGTAGCATCTCCCAGTCTCGCGCAGCCCGCTCCTTCATGGACTGGAAGCCTAGCCGCGAGGCAAGTCTGGGCAAGGCTCGCCCATGGCAGAGCAGCCTCACGCCAGCACTCTGCCAGATCGGGCCTCTGAGCAGAGCTGCAGCTCTGCCGTACTGGAGGCGCACTCGGCTCCACCCAAGCAGTGATTGCAGCCCCACGCATCTGGGCTGCCTCCTCTTCTCCCAAGGAGGCTCGCTTCCCTCATGCTGTGCACTAGGCTTCCAAGCGGGGGCGCCCCGCGCCTCCTACAGGTCTTGGCTGAGGAGCTGCTTCCCTGAGCTGGGGCTGTGGACGGGAGCCCAGACACGCAGGGGCAGGCCCCAACCACCTGCACACGTCTCTGCTGGGGAGGAGAGCACTAGGGAAATGACGTCTGTCAGGCATCTTCTGGGCGCTCACCGAGTCAGCCTCCTCGTGTGTGGGGCTGCAGACCACAGCCAGAGGCCCTGTGAGCCTTGTGCTCTCCGTGCTGTGCTGAGTCTGGGCGGTCAAGCAACCGCTGGAGGAGCCCTGCAGTTGCCCTCCCATTGCCTCTAATAGAGCCCTCACTGCTGGAGCGCTTGGCAGTGTGCAACCCACCGGCAACTAAGCCCTTCACAAGAACGCCTGGGGACTAGGTGCAAAGGCAAGGCAGGAGTGGAGCTGAGGCCAGGAAGGCGCCAGTAGCATCTCCCAGTCTCGCGCAGCCCGCTCCTTCCTGGACTGGAAGCCTAGCCGCGAGGCAAGTCTGGGCAAGGCTCGCCCAGGGCAGAGCAGCCTCACGCCAGCGACTCTGCCAGATAGGGCCTCTGAGCAGAGCTGGAACTCTGCCGTACTGGAGGCGCACTCAGCTCCGCCAAAGCAGTGAATGCAGCCGCACACAGCAGGTCTGCCTTCACTTCTCCCGAAGAGGCTCGCTTCCCGCATGCTGTAAACTATGCTTCCAGGAGGGGCCCCCTGCGCCTCCCACAGGTCTTGGCTGAGGAGCTGCTTCCCTGAGCTGGGGCTGTGGACGGGAGCCCAGACACGCAGGGGCAGGCCCCAACCACCTGCACACGTCTCTGCTGGGGAGGAGAGCACTAGGGAAATGACGTCTGTCAGGCACCTTCTGGGCGCTCACCGAGTCAGCCTCCGCGTGTGTGGGGCTGCAGACCCCAGCCAGGGGCCCTGTGAGCCTTGTGCTCTCCGTGCTGTGCTGAGTCTGGGCGGTCAAGCAACCGTAAGAATAGACTTCCAGTTGCCCTCACTTTGCCTCTAATAGAGCCCTCAAGCTGGAGCGCTTGGCAGTGTGCAACCCACCGGCAACTAAGCCCTCCACAAGAACGCCTGGGGACTAGGTGCAAAGGCAAGGCAGGAGTGGAGCTGAGGCCAGGAAGGCGCCAGTAGCATCTCCCAGTCTCGCGCAGCCCGCTCCTTCCTGGACTGGAAGCCTAGCCGCGAGGCAAGTCTGGGCAAGGCTCGCCCAGGGCAGAGCAGCCTCACGCCAGAAACTCTGCCAGATCAGGCCTCTGAGCAGAGCTGGAGCTCTGCCGTACTGGAGGCGCACTCGGCTCCGCCAAAGCAGTGAATGCAGCCGCACACAGCAGGGCTGCCTTCTCTTCTTCCGAGGAGGCTCGCTTCCCACATGCTGTAAACTAGGCTTCCAGGCGGGGCGCCCTGCGCCTCCCACAGGTCTTGGCTGAGGAGCTGCTTCCCTGAGCTGGGGCTGTGGACGGGAGCCCAGACACGCAGGGGCAGGCCCAAACCACCTGCACACGTCTCTGCTGGGGAGGAGAGCACTAGGGAAATGACGTCTGTCAGGCACCTTCTGGGCGCTCACCGAGTCAGCCTCAGCGTGTGTGGGGCTGCAGACCACAGCCAGAGGCCATGTGAGCCTTGTGCTCTCCGTGCTGTGCTGAGTCTGGGCGGTCAAGCAACCGTAAGAATAGACTTTCAGTTGCCCTCACTTTGCCTCTACTAGAGCCCTCAAGCTGGAGCGCTTGGCAGTGTGCAACCCACCGGCAACTAAGCCCTCCACAAGAACGCCTGGGTACTAGGTGCAAAGGCAAGGCAGGAGTGGAGCTGAGGCCAGGAAGGCGCCAGTAGCATCTCCCAGTCTCGCGCAGCCCGCTCCTTCCTGGACTGGAAGCCTAGCCGCGAGGCAAGTCTGGGCAAGGCTCGCCCAGGGCAGAGCAGCCTCATGCCAGCACTCTGCCAGATCGGGCCTCTGAGCAGAGCTGCAGCTCTGCCGTACTGGAGGCGCACTCGGCTACGCCCAAGCAGTGATTGCAGCCCCACGCATCTGGGCTGCCTCCTCTTCTCCCAAGGAGGCTCGCTTCCCTCATGCTGTGCACTAGGCTTCCAAGCGGGGGCGCCCCGCGCCTCCTACAGGTCTTGGCTGAGGAGCTGCTTCCCTGAGCTGGGGCTGTGGACGGGAGCCCAGACACGCAGGGGCAGGCCCCAACCACCTGCACACGTCTCTGCTGGGGAGGAGAGCACTAGGGAAATGACGTCTGTCAGGCATCTTCTGGGCCCTCACCGAGTCAGCCTCCTCGTGTGTGGGGCTGCAGACCACAGCCAGAGGCCCTGTGAGCCTTGTGCTCTCCGTGCTGTGCTGAGTCTGGGCGGTCAAGCAACCGCTGGAGGAGCCCTGCAGTTGCCCTCCCATTGCCTCTAATAGAGCCCTCACTGCTGGAGCGCTTGGCAGTGTGCAACCCACCGGCAACTAAGCCCTTCACAAGAACGCCTGGGGACTAGGTGCAAAGTCAAGGCAGGAGTGGAGCTGAGGCCAGGAAGGCGCCAGTAGCATCTCCCAGTCTCGCGCAGCCCGTTCCTTCCTGGACTGGAAGCCTAGCCGCGAGGCAAGTCTGGGCAAGGCTCGCCCAGGGCAGAGCAGCCTCACGCCAGCGACTCTGCCAGATAGGGCCTCTGAGCAGAGCTGGAACTCTGCCGTACTGGAGGCGCACTCAGCTCCGCCAAAGCAGTGAATGCAGCCGCACACAGCAGGTCTGCCTTCACTTCTCCCGAAGAGGCTCGCTTCCCGCATGCTGTAAACTATGCTTCCAGGAGGGGCCCCCTGCGCCTCCCACAGGTCTTGGCTCAGGAGCTGCTTCCCTGAGCTGGGGCTGTGGACGGGAGCCCAGACACGCAGGGGCAGGCCCCAACCACCTGCACACGTCTCTGCTGGGGAGGAGAGCACTAGGGAAATGACGTCTGTCAGGCACCTTCTGGGCGCTCACCGAGTCAGCCTCCGCGTGTGTGGGGCTGCAGACCCCAGCCAGGGGCCCTGTGAGCCTTGTGCTCTCCGTGCTGTGCTGAGTCTGGGCGGTCAAGCAACCGTAAGAATAGACTTCCAGTTGCCCTCACTTTGCCTCTAATAGAGCCCTCAAGCTGGAGCGCTTGGCAGTGTGCAACCCACCGGCAACTAAGCCCTCCACAAGAACGCCTGGGGACTAGGTGCAAAGGCAAGGCAGGAGTGGAGCTGAGGCCAGGAAGGCGCCAGTAGCATCTCCCAGTCTCGCGCAGCCCGCTCCTTCCTGGACTGGAAGCCTAGCCGCGAGGCAAGTCTGGGCAAGGCTCGCCCATGGCAGAGCAGCCTCACGCCAGCACTCTGCCAGATCGGGCCTCTGAGCAGAGCTGCAGCTCTGCCGTACTGGAGGCGCACTTGGCTCCACCCAAGCAGTGATTGCAGCCCCACGCATCTGGGCTGCCTCCTCTTCTCCCAAGGAGGCTCGCTTCCCTCATGCTGTGCACTAGGCTTCCAAGCGGGGGCGCCCCGCTCCTCCTACAGGTCTTGGCTGAGGAGCTGCTTCCCTGAGCTGGGGCTGTGGACGGGAGCCCAGACACGCAGGGGCAGGCCCCAACCACCTGCACACGTCTCTGCTGGGGAGGAGAGCACTAGGGAAATGACGTCTGTCAGGCATCTTCTGGGCCCTCACCGAGTCAGCCTCCTCGTGTGTGGGGCTGCAGACCACAGCCAGAGGCCCTGTGAGCCTTGTGCTCTCCGTGCTGTGCTGAGTCTGGGCGGTCAAGCAACCGCTGGAGGAGCCCTGCAGTTGCCCTCCCATTGCCTCTAATAGAGCCCTCACTGCTGGAGCGCTTGGCAGTGTGCAACCCACCGGCAACTAAGCCCTTCACAAGAACGCCTGGGGACTAGGTGCAAAGGCAAGGCAGGAGTGGAGCTGAGGCCAGGAAGGCGCCAGTAGCATCTCCCAGTCTCGCGCAGCCCGCTCCTTCCTGGACTGGAAGCCTAGCCGCGAGGCAAGTCTGGGCAAGGCTCGCCCATGGCAGAGCAGCCTCATGCCAGCACTCTGCCAGATCGGGCCTCTGAGCAGAGCTGCAGCTCTGCCGTACTGGAGGCGCACTCGGCTCCGCCCAAGCAGTGATTGCAGCCCCACGCATCTGGGCTGCCTCCTCTTCTCCCAAGGAGGCTCGCTTCCCTCATGCTGTGCACTAGGCTTCCAAGCGGGGGCGCCCCGCGCCTCCTACAGGTCTTGGCTGAGGAGCTGCTTCCCTGAGCTGGGGCTGTGGACGGGAGCCCAGACACGCAGGGGCAGGCCCCAACCACCTGCACACGTCTCTGCTGGGGAGGAGAGCACTAGGGAAATGACGTCTGTCAGGCATCTTCTGGGCGCTCACCGAGTCAGCCTCCTCGTGTGTGGGGCTGCAGACCACAGCCAGAGGCCCTGTGAGCCTTGTGCTCTCCGTGCTGTGCTGAGTCTGGGCGGTCAAGCAACCGCTGGAGGAGCCCTGCAGTTGCCCTCCCATTGCCTCTAATAGAGCCCTCACTGCTGGAGCGCTTGGCAGTGTGCAACCCACCGGCAACTAAGCCCTTCACAAGAACGCCTGGGGACTAGGTGCAAAGGCAAGGCAGGAGTGGAGCTGAGGCCAGGAAGGCGCCAGTAGCATCTCCCAGTCTCGCGCAGCCCGTTCCTTCCTGGACTGGAAGCCTAGCCGCGAGGCAAGTCTGGGCAAGGCTCGCCCAGGGCAGAGCAGCCTCACGCCAGCCACTCTGCCAGATAGGGCCTCTGAGCAGAGCTGGAACTCTGCCGTACTGGAGGCGCACTCAGCTCCGCCAAAGCAGTGAATGCAGCCGCACACAGCAGGTCTGCCTTCACTTCTCCCGAAGAGGCTCGCTTCCCGCATGCTGTAAACTATGCTTCCAGGAGGGGCCCCCTGCGCCTCCCAAAGGTCTTGGCTCAGGAGCTGCTTCCCTGAGCTGGGGCTGTGGACGGGAGCCCAGACACGCAGGGGCAGGCCCCAACCACCTGCACACGTCTCTGCTGGGGAGGAGAGCACTAGGGAAATGACGTCTGTCAGGCACCTTCTGGGCGCTCACCGAGTCAGCCTCCGCGTGTGTGGGGCTGCAGACCCCAGCCAGGGGCCCTGTGAGCCTTGTGCTCTCCGTGCTGTGCTGAGTCTGGGCGGTCAAGCAACCGTAAGAATAGACTTCCAGTTGCCCTCACTTTGCCTCTAATAGAGCCCTCAAGCTGGAGCGCTTGGCAGTGTGCAACCCACCGGCAACTAAGCCCTCCACAAGAACGCCTGGGGACTAGGTGCAAAGGCAAGGCAGGAGTGGAGCTGAGGCCAGGAAGGCGCCAGTAGCATCTCCCAGTCTCGCGCAGCCCGCTCCTTCCTGGACTGGAAGCCTAGCCGCGAGGCAAGTCTGGGCAAGGCTCGCCCAGGGCAGAGCAGCCTCACGCCAGAAACTCTGCCAGATCAGGCCTCTGAGCAGAGCTGGAGCTCTGCCGTACTGGAGGCGCACTCGGCTCCGCCAAAGCAGTGAATGCAGCCGCACACAGCAGGGCTGCCTTCTCTTCTTCCGAGGAGGCTCGCTTCCCACATGCTGTAAACTAGGCTTCCAGGCGGGGCGCCCTGCGCCTCCCACAGGTCTTGGCTGAGGAGCTGCTTCCCTGAGCTGGGGCTGTGGACGGGAGCCCAGACACGCAGGGGCAGGCCCAAACCACCTGCACACGTCTCTGCTGGGGAGGAGAGCACTAGGGAAATGACGTCTGTCAGGCACCTTCTGGGCGCTCACCGAGTCAGCCTCAGCGTGTGTGGGGCTGCAGACCACAGCCAGAGGCCATGTGAGCCTTGTGCTCTCCGTGCTGTGCTGAGTCTGGGCGGTCAAGCAACCGTAAGAATAGACTTTCAGTTGCCCTCACTTTGCCTCTACTAGAGCCCTCAAGCTGGAGCGCTTGGCAGTGTGCAACCCACCGGCAACTAAGCCCTCCACAAGAACGCCTGGGTACTAGGTTCAAAGGCAAGGCAGGAGTGGAGCTGAGGCCAGGAAGGCGCCAGTAGCATCTCCCAGTCTCGCGCAGCCCGCTCCTTCCTGGACTGGAAGCCTAGCCGCGAGGCAAGTCTGGGCAAGGCTCGCCCAGGGCAGAGCAGCCTCATGCCAGCACTCTGCCAGATCGGGCCTCTGAGCAGAGCTGCAGCTCTGCCGTACTGGAGGCGCACTCGGCTACGCCCAAGCAGTGATTGCAGCCCCACGCATCTGGGCTGCCTCCTCTTCTCCCAAGGAGGCTCGCTTCCCTCATGCTGTGCACTAGGCTTCCTAGCGGGGGCGCCCCGCGCCTCCTACAGGTCTTGGCTGAGGAGCTGCTTCCCTGAGCTGGGGCTGTGGACGGGAGCCCAGACACGCAGGGGCAGGCCCCAACCACCTGCACACGTCTCTGCTGGGGAGGAGAGCACTAGGGAAATGACGTCTGTCAGGCATCTTCTGGGCCCTCACCGAGTCAGCCTCCTCGTGTGTGGGGCTGCAGACCACAGCCAGAGGCCCTGTGAGCCTTGTGCTCTCCGTGCTGTGCTGAGTCTGGGCGGTCAAGCAACCGCTGGAGGAGCCCTGCAGTTGCCCTCCCATTGCCTCTAATAGAGCCCTCACTGCTGGAGCGCTTGGCAGTGTGCAACCCACCGGCAACTAAGCCCTTCACAAGAACGCCTGGGGACTAGGTGCAAAGTCAAGGCAGGAGTGGAGCTGAGGCCAGGAAGGCGCCAGTAGCATCTCCCAGTCTCGCGCAGCCCGTTCCTTCCTGGACTGGAAGCCTAGCCGCGAGGCAAGTCTGGGCAAGGCTCGCCCAGGGCAGAGCAGCCTCACGCCAGCGACTCTGCCAGATAGGGCCTCTGAGCAGAGCTGGAACTCTGCCGTACTGGAGGCGCACTCAGCTCCGCCAAAGCAGTGAATGCAGCCGCACACAGCAGGTCTGCCTTCACTTCTCCCGAAGAGGCTCGCTTCCCGCATGCTGTAAACTATGCTTCCAGGAGGGGCCCCCTGCGCCTCCCACAGGTCTTGGCTCAGGAGCTGCTTCCCTGAGCTGGGGCTGTGGACGGGAGCCCAGACACGCAGGGGCAGGCCCCAACCACCTGCACACGTCTCTGCTGGGGAGGAGAGCACTAGGGAAATGACGTCTGTCAGGCACCTTCTGGGCGCTCACCGAGTCAGCCTCCGCGTGTGTGGGGCTGCAGACCCCAGCCAGGGGCCCTGTGAGCCTTGTGCTCTCCGTGCTGTGCTGAGTCTGGGCGGTCAAGCAACCGTAAGAATAGACTTCCAGTTGCCCTCACTTTGCCTCTAATAGAGCCCTCAAGCTGGAGCGCTTGGCAGTGTGCAACCCACCGGCAACTAAGCCCTCCACAAGAACGCCTGGGGACTAGGTGCAAAGGCAAGGCAGGAGTGGAGCTGAGGCCAGGAAGGCGCCAGTAGCATCTCCCAGTCTCGCGCAGCCCGCTCCTTCCTGGACTGGAAGCCTAGCCGCGAGGCAAGTCTGGGCAAGGCTCGCCCATGGCAGAGCAGCCTCACGCCAGCACTCTGCCAGATCGGGCCTCTGAGCAGAGCTGCAGCTCTGCCGTACTGGAGGCGCACTCGGCTCCACCCAAGCAGTGATTGCAGCCCCACGCATCTGGGCTGCCTCCTCTTCTCCCAAGGAGGCTCGCTTCCCTCATGCTGTGCACTAGGCTTCCAAGCGGGGGCGCCCCGCTCCTCCTACAGGTCTTGGCTGAGGAGCTGCTTCCCTGAGCTGGGGCTGTGGACGGGAGCCCAGACACGCAGGGGCAGGCCCCAACCACCTGCACACGTCTCTGCTGGGGAGGAGAGCACTAGGGAAATGACGTCTGTCAGGCATCTTCTGGGCCCTCACCGAGTCAGCCTCCTCGTGTGTGGGGCTGCAGACCACAGCCAGAGGCCCTGTGAGCCTTGTGCTCTCCGTGCTGTGCTGAGTCTGGGCGGTCAAGCAACCGCTGGAGGAGCCCTGCAGTTGCCCTCCCATTGCCTCTAATAGAGCCCTCACTGCTGGAGCGCTTGGCAGTGTGCAACCCACCGGCAACTAAGCCCTTCACAAGAACGCCTGGGGACTAGGTGCAAAGGCAAGGCAGGAGTGGAGCTGAGGCCAGGAAGGCGCCAGTAGCATCTCCCAGTCTCGCGCAGCCCGCTCCTTCCTGGACTGGAAGCCTAGCCGCGAGGCAAGTCTGGGCAAGGCTCGCCCATGGCAGAGCAGCCTCATGCCAGCACTCTGCCAGATCGGGCCTCTGAGCAGAGCTGCAGCTCTGCCGTACTGGAGGCGCACTCGGCTCCGCCCAAGCAGTGATTGCAGCCCCACGCATCTGGGCTGCCTCCTCTTCTCCCAAGGAGGCTCGCTTCCCTCATGCTGTGCACTAGGCTTCCAAGCGGGGGCGCCCCGCGCCTCCTACAGGTCTTGGCTGAGGAGCTGCTTCCCTGAGCTGGGGCTGTGGACGGGAGCCCAGACACGCAGGGGCAGGCCCCAACCACCTGCACACGTCTCTGCTGGGGAGGAGAGCACTAGGGAAATGACGTCTGTCAGGCATCTTCTGGGCGCTCACCGAGTCAGCCTCCTCGTGTGTGGGGCTGCAGACCACAGCCAGAGGCCCTGTGAGCCTTGTGCTCTCCGTGCTGTGCTGAGTCTGGGCGGTCAAGCAACCGCTGGAGGAGCCCTGCAGTTGCCCTCCCATTGCCTCTAATAGAGCCCTCACTGCTGGAGCGCTTGGCAGTGTGCAACCCACCGGCAACTAAGCCCTTCACAAGAACGCCTGGGGACTAGGTGCAAAGGCAAGGCAGGAGTGGAGCTGAGGCCAGGAAGGCGCCAGTAGCATCTCCCAGTCTCGCGCAGCCCGTTCCTTCCTGGACTGGAAGCCTAGCCGCGAGGCAAGTCTGGGCAAGGCTCGCCCAGGGCAGAGCAGCCTCACGCCAGCCACTCTGCCAGATAGGGCCTCTGAGCAGAGCTGGAACTCTGCCGTACTGGAGGCGCACTCAGCTCCGCCAAAGCAGTGAATGCAGCCGCACACAGCAGGTCTGCCTTCACTTCTCCCGAAGAGGCTCGCTTCCCGCATGCTGTAAACTATGCTTCCAGGAGGGGCCCCCTGCGCCTCCCACAGGTCTTGGCTCAGGAGCTGCTTCCCTGAGCTGGGGCTGTGGACGGGAGCCCAGACACGCAGGGGCAGGCCCCAACCACCTGCACACGTCTCTGCTGGGGAGGAGAGCACTAGGGAAATGACGTCTGTCAGGCACCTTCTGGGCGCTCACCGAGTCAGCCTCCGCGTGTGTGGGGCTGCAGACCCCAGCCAGGGGCCCTGTGAGCCTTGTGCTCTCCGTGCTGTGCTGAGTCTGGGCGGTCAAGCAACCGTAAGAATAGACTTCCAGTTGCCCTCACTTTGCCTCTAATAGAGCCCTCAAGCTGGAGCGCTTGGCAGTGTGCAACCCACCGGCAACTAAGCCCTCCACAAGAACGCCTGGGGACTAGGTGCAAAGGCAAGGCAGGAGTGGAGCTGAGGCCAGGAAGGCGCCAGTAGCATCTCCCAGTCTCGCGCAGCCCGCTCCTTCCTGGACTGGAAGCCTAGCCGCGAGGCAAGTCTGGGCAAGGCTCGCCCATGGCAGAGCAGCCTCACGCCAGCACTCTGCCAGATCGGGCCTCTGAGCAGAGCTGCAGCTCTGCCGTACTGGAGGCGCACTCGGCTCCGCCCAAGCAGTGATTGCAGCCCCACGCATCTGGGCTGCCTCCTCTTCTCCCAAGGAGGCTCGCTTCCCTCATGCTGTGCACTAGGCTTCCAAGCGGGGGCGCCCCGCGCCTCCTACAGGTCTTGGCTGAGGAGCTGCTTCCCTGAGCTGGGGCTGTGGACGGGAGCCCAGACACGCAGGGGCAGGCCCCAACCACCTGCACACGTCTCTGCTGGGGAGGAGAGCACTAGGGAAATGACGTCTGTCAGGCATCTTCTGGGCGCTCACCGAGTCAGCCTCCTCGTGTGTGGGGCTGCAGACCACAGCCAGAGGCCCTGTGAGCCTTGTGCTCTCCGTGCTATGCTGAGTCTGGGCGGTCAAGCAACCGCTGGAGGAGCCCTGCAGTTGCCCTCCCATTGCCTCTAATAGAGCCCTCACTGCTGGAGCGCTTGGCAGTGTGCAACCCACCGGCAACTAAGCCCTTCACAAGAACGCCTGGGGACTAGGTGCAAAGGCAAGGCAGGAGTGGAGCTGAGGCCAGGAAGGCGCCAGTAGCATCTCCCAGTCTCGCGCAGCCCGCTCCTTCCTGGACTGGAAGCCTAGCCGCGAGGCAAGTCTGGGCAAGGCTCGCCCAGGGCAGAGCAGCCTCACGCCAGCGACTCTGCCAGATAGGGCCTCTGAGCAGAGCTGGAACTCTGCCGTACTGGAGGCGCACTCAGCTCCGCCAAAGCAGTGAATGCAGCCGCACACAGCAGGTCTGCCTTCACTTCTCCCGAAGAGGCTCGCTTCCCGCATGCTGTAAACTAGGCTTCCAGGAGGGGCCCCCTGCGCCTCCCACAGATCTTGGCTCAGGAGCTGCTTCCCTGAGCTGGGGCTGTGGACGGGAGCCCAGACACGCAGGGGCAGGCCCCAACCACCTGCACACGTCTCTGCTGGGGAGGAGAGCACTAGGGAAATGACGTCTGTCAGGCACCTTCTGGGCGCTCACCGAGTCAGCCTCCGCGTGTGTGGGGCTGCAGACCCCAGCCAGGGGCCCTGTGAGCCTTGTGCTCTCCGTGCTGTGCTGAGTCTGGGCGGTCAAGCAACCGTAAGAATAGACTTCCAGTTGCCCTCACTTTGCCTCTAATAGAGCCCTCAAGCTGGAGCGCTTGGCAGTGTGCAACCCACCGGCAACTAAGCCCTCCACAAGAACGCCTGGGGACTAGGTGCAAAGGCAAGGCAGGAGTGGAGCTGAGGCCAGGAAGGCGCCAGTAGCATCTCCCAGTCTCGCGCAGCCCGCTCCTTCATGGACTGGAAGCCTAGCCGCGAGGCAAGTCTGGGCAAGGCTCGCCCATGGCAGAGCAGCCTCACGCCAGCACTCTGCCAGATCGGGCCTCTGAGCAGAGCTGCAGCTCTGCCGTACTGGAGGCGCACTCGGCTCCACCCAAGCAGTGATTGCAGCCCCACGCATCTGGGCTGCCTCCTCTTCTCCCAAGGAGGCTCGCTTCCCTCATGCTGTGCACTAGGCTTCCAAGCGGGGGCGCCCCGCGCCTCCTACAGGTCTTGGCTGAGGAGCTGCTTCCCTGAGCTGGGGCTGTGGACGGGAGCCCAGACACGCAGGGGCAGGCCCCAACCACCTGCACACGTCTCTGCTGGGGAGGAGAGCACTAGGGAAATGACGTCTGTCAGGCATCTTCTGGGCGCTCACCGAGTCAGCCTCCTCGTGTGTGGGGCTGCAGACCACAGCCAGAGGCCCTGTGAGCCTTGTGCTCTCCGTGCTGTGCTGAGTCTGGGCGGTCAAGCAACCGCTGGAGGAGCCCTGCAGTTGCCCTCCCATTGCCTCTAATAGAGCCCTCACTGCTGGAGCGCTTGGCAGTGTGCAACCCACCGGCAACTAAGCCCTTCACAAGAACGCCTGGGGACTAGGTGCAAAGGCAAGGCAGGAGTGGAGCTGAGGCCAGGAAGGCGCCAGTAGCATCTCCCAGTCTCGCGCAGCCCGCTCCTTCCTGGACTGGAAGCCTAGCCGCGAGGCAAGTCTGGGCAAGGCTCGCCCAGGGCAGAGCAGCCTCACGCCAGCGACTCTGCCAGATAGGGCCTCTGAGCAGAGCTGGAACTCTGCCGTACTGGAGGCGCACTCAGCTCCGCCAAAGCAGTGAATGCAGCCGCACACAGCAGGTCTGCCTTCACTTCTCCCGAAGAGGCTCGCTTCCCGCATGCTGTAAACTATGCTTCCAGGAGGGGCCCCCTGCGCCTCCCACAGGTCTTGGCTGAGGAGCTGCTTCCCTGAGCTGGGGCTGTGGACGGGAGCCCAGACACGCAGGGGCAGGCCCCAACCACCTGCACACGTCTCTGCTGGGGAGGAGAGCACTAGGGAAATGACGTCTGTCAGGCACCTTCTGGGCGCTCACCGAGTCAGCCTCCGCGTGTGTGGGGCTGCAGACCCCAGCCAGGGGCCCTGTGAGCCTTGTGCTCTCCGTGCTGTGCTGAGTCTGGGCGGTCAAGCAACCGTAAGAATAGACTTCCAGTTGCCCTCACTTTGCCTCTAATAGAGCCCTCAAGCTGGAGCGCTTGGCAGTGTGCAACCAACCGGCAAGTAAGCCCTCCACAAGAACGCCTGGGGACTAGGTGCAAAGGCAAGGCAGGAGTGGAGCTGAGGCCAGGAAGGCGCCAGTAGCATCTCCCAGTCTCGCGCAGCCCGCTCCTTCATGGACTGGAAGCCTAGCCGCGAGGCAAGTCTGGGCAAGGCTCGCCCATGGCAGAGCAGCCTCACGCCAGCACTCTGCCAGATCGGGCCTCTGAGCAGAGCTGCAGCTCTGCCGTACTGGAGGCGCACTCGGCTCCACCCAAGCAGTGATTGCAGCCCCACGCATCTGGGCTGCCTCCTCTTCTCCCAAGGAGGCTCGCTTCCCTCATGCTGTGCACTAGGCTTCCAAGCGGGGGCGCCCCGCGCCTCCTACAGGTCTTGGCTGAGGAGCTGCTTCCCTGAGCTGGGGCTGTGGACGGGAGCCCAGACACGCAGGGGCAGGCCCCAACCACCTGCACACGTCTCTGCTGGGGAGGAGAGCACTAGGGAAATGACGTCTGTCAGGCATCTTCTGGGCGCTCACCGAGTCAGCCTCCTCGTGTGTGGGGCTGCAGACCACAGCCAGAGGCCCTGTGAGCCTTGTGCTCTCCGTGCTGTGCTGAGTCTGGGCGGTCAAGCAACCGCTGGAGGAGCCCTGCAGTTGCCCTCCCATTGCCTCTAATAGAGCCCTCACTGCTGGAGCGCTTGGCAGTGTGCAACCCACCGGCAACTAAGCCCTTCACAAGAACGCCTGGGGACTAGGTGCAAAGGAAAGGCAGGAGTGGAGCTGAGGCCAGGAAGGCGCCAGTAGCATCTCCCAGTCTCGCGCAGCCCGCTCCTTCCTGGACTGGAAGCCTAGCCGCGAGGCAAGTCTGGGCAAGGCTCGCCCAGGGCAGAGCAGCCTCACGCCAGCGACTCTGCCAGATAGGGCCTCTGAGCAGAGCTGGAACTCTGCCGTACTGGAGGCGCACTCAGCTCCGCCAAAGCAGTGAATGCAGCCGCACACAGCAGGTCTGCCTTCACTTCTCCCGAAGAGGCTCGCTTCCCGCATGCTGTAAACTATGCTTCCAGGAGGGGCCCCCTGCGCCTCCCACAGGTCTTGGCTGAGGAGCTGCTTCCCTGAGCTGGGGCTGTGGACGGGAGCCCAGACACGCAGGGGCAGGCCCCAACCACCTGCACACGTCTCTGCTGGGGAGGAGAGCACTAGGGAAATGACGTCTGTCAGGCACCTTCTGGGCGCTCACCGAGTCAGCCTCCGCGTGTGTGGGGCTGCAGACCCCAGCCAGGGGCCCTGTGAGCCTTGTGCTCTCCGTGCTGTGCTGAGTCTGGGCGGTCAAGCAACCGTAAGAATAGACTTCCAGTTGCCCTCACTTTGCCTCTAATAGAGCCCTCAAGCTGGAGCGCTTGGCAGTGTGCAACCCACCGGCAACTAAGCCCTCCACAAGAACGCCTGGGGACTAGGTGCAAAGGCAAGGCAGGAGTGGAGCTGAGGCCAGGAAGGCGCCAGTAGCATCTCCCAGTCTCGCGCAGCCCGCTCCTTCCTGGACTGGAAGCCTAGCCGCGAGGCAAGTCTGGGCAAGGCTCGCCCAGGGCAGAAAAGCCTCACGCCAGCAACTCTGCCAGATCAGGCCTCTGAGCAGAGCTGGAGCTCTGCCGTACTGGAGGCGCACTCGGCTCCGCCAAAGCAGTGAATGCAGCCGCACACAGCAGGGCTGCCTTCTCTTCTTCCGAGGAGGCTCGCTTCCCACATGCTGTAAACTAGGCTTCCAGGCGGGGCGCCCTGCGCCTCCCACAGGTCTTGGCTGAGGAGCTGCTTCCCTGAGCTGGGGCTGTGGACGGGAGCCCAGACACGCAGGGGCAGGCCCAAACCACCTGCACACGTCTCTGCTGGGGAGGAGAGCACTAGGGAAATGACGTCTGTCAGGCACCTTCTGGGCGCTCACCGAGTCAGCCTCAGCGTGTGTGGGGCTGCAGACCACAGCCAGAGGCCATGTGAGCCTTGTGCTCTCCGTGCTGTGCTGAGTCTGGGCGGTCAAGCAACCGTAAGAATAGACTTTCAGTTGCCCTCACTTTGCCTCTACTAGAGCCCTCAAGCTGGAGCGCTTGGCAGTGTGCAACCCACCGGCAACTAAGCCCTCCACAAGAACGCCTGGGGACTAGGTGCAAAGGCAAGGCAGGAGTGGAGCTGAGGCCAGGAAGGCGCCAGTAGCATCTCCCAGTCTCGCGCAGCCCGCTCCTTTCTGGACTGGAAGCCTAGCCGCGAGGCAAGTTTGGGCAAGGCTCGCCCATGGCAGAGCAGCCTCACGCCAGCAACTCTGCCAGATCGGGCCTCTGAGCAGAGCTGGAGCTCTGCCGTACTGGAGGCGCACTCGGCTCCGCCAAAGCAGTGATTGCAGCCCCACGCATCTGGGCTGCCTCCTCTTCTCCCAAGGAGGCTCGCTTCCCTCATGCTGTGCACTAGGCTTCCAAGCGGGGGCGCCCCGCGCCTCCTACAGGTCTTGGCTGAGGAGCTGCTTCCCTAAGCTGGGGCTGTGGACGGGAGCCCAGACACGCAGGGGCAGGCCCCAACCAGCTGCACACGTCTCTGCTGGGGAGGAGAGCACTAGGGAAATGACGTCTGTCAGGCATCTTCTGGGCGCTCACCGAGTCAGCCTCCTCGTGTGTGGGGCTGCAGACCACAGCCAGAGGCCCTGTGAGCCTTGTGCTCTCCGTGCTGTGCTGAGTCTGGGCGGTCAAGCAACCGCTGGAGGAGCCCTGCAGTTGCCCTCCCATTGCCTCTAATAGAGCCCTCACTGCTGGAGCGCTTGGCAGTGTGCAACCCACCGGCAACTAAGCCCTTCACAAGAACGCCTGGGGACTAGGTGCAAAGGCAAGGCAGGAGTGGAGCTGAGGCCAGGAAGGCGCCAGTAGCATCTCCCAGTCTCGCGCAGCCCGCTCCTTCCTGGACTGGAAGCCTAGCCGCGAGGCAAGTCTGGGCAAGGCTCGCCCAGGGCAGAGCAGCCTCACGCCAGCAACTCTGCCAGATCAGGCCTCTGAGCAGAGCTGGAGCTCTGCCGTACTGGAGGCGCACTCGGCTCCGCCAAATCAGTGAATGCAGCCGCACACAGCAGGGCTGCCTTCTCTTCTTCCGAGGAGGCTCGCTTCCCACATGCTGTAAACTAGGCTTCCAGGCGGGGCGCCCTGCGCCTCCCACAGGTCTTGGCTGAGGAGCTGCTTCCCTGAGCTGGGGCTGTGGACGGGAGCCCAGACACGCAGGGGCAGGCCCAAACCACCTGCACACGTCTCTGCTGGGGAGGAGAGCACTAGGGAAATGACGTCTGTCAGGCACCTTCTGGGCGCTCACCGAGTCAGCCTCAGCGTGTGTGGGGCTGCAGACCACAGCCAGAGGCCATGTGAGCCTTGTGCTCTCCGTGCTGTGCTGAGTCTGGGCGGTCAAGCAACCGTAAGAATAGACTTTCAGTTGCCCTCACTTTGCCTCTACTAGAGCCCTCAAGCTGGAGCGCTTGGCAGTGTGCAACCCACCGGCAACTAAGCCCTCCACAAGAACGCCTGGGTACTAGGTGCAAAGGCAAGGCAGGAGTGGAGCTGAGGCCAGGAAGGCGCCAGTAGCATCTCCCAGTCTCGCGCAGCCCGCTCCTTTCTGGACTGGAAGCCTAGCCGCGAGGCAAGTTTGGGCAAGGCTCGCCCATGGCAGAGCAGCCTCACGCCAGCAACTCTGCCAGATCGGGCCTCTGAGCAGAGCTGGAGCTCTGCCGTACTGGAGGCGCACTCGGCTCCGCCAAAGCAGTGATTGCAGCCCCACGCATCTGGGCTGCCTCCTCTTCTCCCAAGCAGGCTCGCTTCCCTCATGCTGTGCACTAGGCTTCCAGGCGGGGGCGCCCCGCGCCTCCTACAGGTCTTGGCTAAGGAGCTGCTTCCCTGAGCTGGGGCTGTGGACGGGAGCCCAGACACGCAGGGGCAGGCTCAAACCACCTGCACACGTCTCTGCTGGGGAGGAGAGCACTAGGGAATTGACGTCTGTCAGGCACCTTCTGGGCGCTCACCGAGTCAGCATCAGCGTGTGTGGGGCTGCAGACCACAGCCAGAGGCCCTGTGAGCCTTGTGCTCTCCGTGCTGTGCTGAGTCTGGGAGGTAAAGCAACTGCTGGAGGAGCCCTGCAGTTGCCCTCCCATTGCCTCTAATAGAGCCCTCACTGCTGGTGCGCTTGGCAGTGTGCAACCCACCGGCAACTAAGCCCTCCACGAGAATGCCTGAGGACTAGGTGCAAAGGCAAGGCAGGAGTGGAGCTGAGGCCAGGAAGGCGCCAGTAGCATCTCCCAGTCTCGCGCAGCCCGCTCCTTCCTGGACTGGAAGCCTAGCCGCGAGGCAAGTCTGGGCAAGGCTCGCCCATGGCAGAGCAGCCTCACGCCAGCACTCTGCCAGATCGGGCCTCTGAGCAGAGCTGCAGCTCTGCTGTACTGGAGGCGCACTCGGCTCCGCCCAAGCAGTGATTGCAGCCCCACGCATCTGGGCTGCCTCCTCTTCTCCCAAGGAGGCTCGCTTCCCTCATGCTGTGCACTAGGCTTCCAAGCGGGGGCGCCCCGCGCCTCCTACAGGTCTTGGCTGAGGAGCTGCTTCCCTGAGCTGGGGCTGTGGACGGGAGCCCAGACACGCAGGGGCAGGCCCCAACCACCTGCACACGTCTCTGCTGGGGAGGAGAGCACTAGGGAAATGACGTCTGTCAGGCATCTTCTGGGCGCTAACCGAGTCAGCCTCCTCGTGTGTGGGGCTGCAGACCACAGCCAGAGGCCCTGTGAGCCTTGTGCTCTCCGTGCTGTGCTGAGTCTGGGCGGTCAAGCAACCGCTGGAGGAGCCCTGCAGTTGCCCTCCCATTGCCTCTAATAGAGCCCTCACTGCTGGAGCGCTTGGCAGTGTGCAACCCACCGGCAACTAAGCCCTTCACAAGAACGCCTGGGGACTAGGTGCAAAGGCAAGGCAGGAGTGGAGCTGAGGCCAGGAAGGCGCCAGTAGCATCTCCCAGTCTCGCGCAGCCCGCTCCTTCCTGGACTGGAAGCCTAGCCGCGAGGCAAGTCTGGGCAAGGCTCGCCCAGGGCAGAGCAGACTCAAGCCAGCCACTCTGCCAGATAGGGCCTCTGAGCAGAGCTGGAACTCTGCCGTACTGGAGGCGCACTCAGCTCCGCCAAAGCAGTGAATGCAGCCGCACACAGCAGGTCTGCCTTCACTTCTCCCGAAGAGGCTCGCTTCCCGCATGCTGTAAACTATGCTTCCAGGAGGGGCCCCCTGCGCCTCCCACAGGTCTTGGCTCAGGAGCTGCTTCCCTGAGCTGGGGCTGTGGACGGGAGCCCAGACACGCAGGGGCAGGCCCCAACCACCTGCACACGTCTCTGCTGGGGAGGAGAGCACTAGGGAAATGACGTCTGTCAGGCACCTTCTGGGCGCTCACCGAGTCAGCCTCCGCGTGTGTGGGGCTGCAGACCCCAGCCAGGGGCCCTGTGAGCCTTGTGCTCTCCGTGCTGTGCTGAGTCTGGGCGGTCAAGCAACCGTAAGAATAGACTTCCAGTTGCCCTCACTTTGCCTCTAATAGAGCCCTCAAGCTGGAGCGCTTGGCAGTGTGCAACCCACCGGCAACTAAGCCCTCCACAAGAACGCCTGGGGACTAGGTGCAAAGGCAAGGCAGGAGTGGAGCTGAGGCCAGGAAGGCGCCAGTAGCATCTCCCAGTCTCGCGCAGCCCGCTCCTTCCTGGACTGGAAGCCTAGCCGCGAGGCAAGTCTGGGCAAGGCTCGCCCAGGGCAGAGCAGCCTCACGCCAGCAACTCTGCCAGATCAGGCCTCTGAGCAGAGCTGGAGCTCTGCCGTACTGGAGGCGCACTCGGCTCCGCCAAAGCAGTGAATGCAGCCGCACACAGCAGGGCTGCCTTCTCTTCTTCCGAGGAGGCTCGCTTCCCACATGCTGTAAACTAGGCTTCCAGGCGGGGCGCCCTGCGCCTCCCACAGGTCTTGGCTGAGGAGCTGCTTCCCTGAGCTGGGGCTGTGGACGGGAGCCCAGACACGCAGGGGCAGGCCCAAACCACCTGCACACGTCTCTGCTGGGGAGGAGAGCACTAGGGAAATGACGTCTGTCAGGCACCTTCTGGGCGCTCACCGAGTCAGCCTCAGCGTGTGTGGGGCTGCAGACCACAGCCAGAGGCCATGTGAGCCTTGTGCTCTCCGTGCTGTGCTGAGTCTGGGCGGTCAAGCAACCGTAAGAATAGACTTTCAGTTGCCCTCACTTTGCCTCTACTAGAGCCCTCAAGCTGGAGCGCTTGGCAGTGTGCAACCCACCGGCAACTAAGCCCTCCACAAGAACGCCTGGGTACTAGGTGCAAAGGCAAGGCAGGAGTGGAGCTGAGGCCAGGAAGGCGCCAGTAGCATCTCCCAGTCTCGCGCAGCCCGCTCCTTTCTGGACTGGAAGCCTAGCCGCGAGGCAAGTTTGGGCAAGGCTCGCCCATGGCAGAGCAGCCTCACGCCAGCAACTCTGCCAGATCGGGCCTCTGAGCAGAGCTGGAGCTCTGCCGTACTGGAGGCGCACTCGGCTCCGCCAAAGCAGTGATTGCAGCCCCACGCATCTGGGCTGCCTCCTCTTCTCCCAAGCAGGCTCGCTTCCCTCATGCTGTGCACTAGGCTTCCAGGCGGGGGCGCCCCGCGCCTCCTACAGGTCTTGGCTAAGGAGCTGCTTCCCTGAGCTGGGGCTGTGGACGGGAGCCCAGACACGCAGGGGCAGGCTCAAACCACCTGCACACGTCTCTGCTGGGGAGGAGAGCACTAGGGAATTGACGTCTGTCAGGCACCTTCTGGGCGCTCACCGAGTCAGCATCAGCGTGTGTGGGGCTGCAGACCACAGCCAGAGGCCCTGTGAGCCTTGTGCTCTCCGTGCTGTGCTGAGTCTGGGAGGTAAAGCAACTGCTGGAGGAGCCCTGCAGTTGCCCTCCCATTGCCTCTAATAGAGCCCTCACTGCTGGTGCGCTTGGCAGTGTGCAACCCACCGGCAACTAAGCCCTCCACGAGAATGCCTGAGGACTAGGTGCAAAGGCAAGGCAGGAGTGGAGCTGAGGCCAGGAAGGCGCCAGTAGCATCTCCCAGTCTCGCGCAGCCCGCTCCTTCCTGGACTGGAAGCCTAGCCGCGAGGCAAGTCTGGGCAAGGCTCGCCCATGGCAGAGCAGCCTCACGCCAGCACTCTGCCAGATCGGGCCTCTGAGCAGAGCTGCAGCTCTGCTGTACTGGAGGCGCACTCGGCTCCGCCCAAGCAGTGATTGCAGCCCCACGCATCTGGGCTGCCTCCTCTTCTCCCAAGGAGGCTCGCTTCCCTCATGCTGTGCACTAGGCTTCCAAGCGGGGGCGCCCCGCGCCTCCTACAGGTCTTGGCTGAGGAGCTGCTTCCCTGAGCTGGGGCTGTGGACGGGAGCCCAGACACGCAGGGGCAGGCCCCAACCACCTGCACACGTCTCTGCTGGGGAGGAGAGCACTAGGGAAATGACGTCTGTCAGGCATCTTCTGGGCGCTAACCGAGTCAGCCTCCTCGTGTGTGGGGCTGCAGACCACAGCCAGAGGCCCTGTGAGCCTTGTGCTCTCCGTGCTGTGCTGAGTCTGGGCGGTCAAGCAACCGCTGGAGGAGCCCTGCAGTTGCCCTCCCATTGCCTCTAATAGAGCCCTCACTGCTGGAGCGCTTGGCAGTGTGCAACCCACCGGCAACTAAGCCCTTCACAAGAACGCCTGGGGACTAGGTGCAAAGGCAAGGCAGGAGTGGAGCTGAGGCCAGGAAGGCGCCAGTAGCATCTCCCAGTCTCGCGCAGCCCGCTCCTTCCTGGACTGGAAGCCTAGCCGCGAGGCAAGTCTGGGCAAGGCTCGCCCAGGGCAGAGCAGCCTCAAGCCAGCCACTCTGCCAGATAGGGCCTCTGAGCAGAGCTGGAACTCTGCCGTACTGGAGGCGCACTCAGCTCCGCCAAAGCAGTGAATGCAGCCGCACACAGCAGGTCTGCCTTCACTTCTCCCGAAGAGGCTCGCTTCCCGCATGCTGTAAACTATGCTTCCAGGAGGGGCCCCCTGCGCCTCCCACAGGTCTTGGCTCAGGAGCTGCTTCCCTGAGCTGGGGCTGTGGACGGGAGCCCAGACACGCAGGGGCAGGCCCCAACCACCTGCACACGTCTCTGCTGGGGAGGAGAGCACTAGGGAAATGACGTCTGTCAGGCACCTTCTGGGCGCTCACCGAGTCAGCCTCCGCGTGTGTGGGGCTGCAGACCCCAGCCAGGGGCCCTGTGAGCCTTGTGCTCTCCGTGCTGTGCTGAGTCTGGGCGGTCAAGCAACCGTAACAATAGACTTCCAGTTGCCCTCACTTTGCCTCTAATAGAGCCCTCAAGCTGGAGCGCTTGGCAGTGTGCAACCCACCGGCAACTAAGCCCTCCACAAGAACGCCTGGGGACTAGGTGCAAAGGCAAGGCAGGAGTGGAGCTGAGGCCAGGAAGGCGCCAGTAGCATCTCCCAGTCTCGCGCAGCCCGCTCCTTCCTGGACTGGAAGCCTAGCCGCGAGGCAAGTCTGGGCAAGGCTCGCCCATGGCAGAGCAGCCTCACGCCAGCACTCTGCCAGATCGGGCCTCTGAGCAGAGCTGCAGCTCTGCCGTACTGGAGGCGCACTCGGCTCCACCCAAGCAGTGATTGCAGCCCCACGCATCTGGGCTGCCTCCTCTTCTCCCAAGGAGGCTCGCTTCCCTCATGCTGTGCACTAGGCTTCCAAGCGGGGGCGCCCCGCGCCTCCTACAGGTCTTGGCTGAGGAGCTGCTTCCCTGAGCTGGGGCTGTGGACGGGAGCCCAGACACGCAGGGGCAGGCCCCAACCACCTGCACACGTCTCTGCTGGGGAGGAGAGCACTAGGGAAATGACGTCTGTCAGGCATCTTCTGGGCGCTCACCGAGTCAGCCTCCTCGTGTGTGGGGCTGCAGACCACAGCCAGAGGCCCTGTGAGCCTTGTGCTCTCCGTGCTGTGCTGAGTCTGGGCGGTCAAGCAACCGCTGGAGGAGCCCTGCAGTTGCCCTCCCATTGCCTCTAATAGAGCCCTCACTGCTGGAGCGCTTGGCAGTGTGCAACCCACCGGCAACTAAGCCCTTCACAAGAACGCCTGGGGACTAGGTGCAAAGGCAAGGCAGGAGTGGAGCTGAGGCCAGGAAGGCGCCAGTAGCATCTCCCAGTCTCGCGCAGCCCGCTCCTTCCTGGACTGGAAGCCTAGCCGCGAGGCAAGTCTGGGCAAGGCTCGCCCAGGGCAGAGCAGCCTCACGCCAGCGACTCTGCCAGATAGGGCCTCTGAGCAGAGCTGGAACTCTGCCGTACTGGAGGCGCACTCAGCTCCGCCAAAGCAGTGAATGCAGCCGCACACAGCAGGTCTGCCTTCACTTCTCCCGAAGAGGCTCGCTTCCCGCATGCTGTAAACTATGCTTCCAGGAGGGGCCCCCTGCGCCTCCCACAGGTCTTGGCTCAGGAGCTGCTTCCCTGAGCTGGGGCTGTGGACGGGAGCCCAGACACGCAGGGGCAGGCCCCAACCACCTGCACACGTCTCTGCTGGGGAGGAGAGCACTAGGGAAATGACGTCTGTCAGGCACCTTCTGGGCGCTCACCGAGTCAGCCTCCGCGTGTGTGGGGCTGCAGACCCCAGCCAGGGGCCCTGTGAGCCTTGTGCTCTCCGTGCTGTGCTGAGTCTGGGCGGTCAAGCAACCGTAAGAATAGACTTCCAGTTGCCCTCACTTTGCCTCTAATAGAGCCCTCAAGCTGGAGCGCTTGGCAGTGTGCAACCCACCGGCAACTAAGCCCTCCACAAGAACGCCTGGGGACAAGGTGCAAAGGCAAGGCAGGAGTGGAGCTGAGGCCAGGAAGGCGCCAGTAGCATCTCCCAGTCTCGCGCAGCCCGCTCCTTCCTGGACTGGAAGCCTAGCCGCGAGGCAAGTCTGGGCAAGGCTCGCCCATGGCAGAGCAGCCTCACGCCAGCACTCTGCCAGATCGGGCCTCTGAGCAGAGCTGCAGCTCTGCCGTACTGGAGGCGCACTCGGCTCCGCCCAAGCAGTGATTGCAGCCCCACGCATCTGGGCTGCCTCCTCTTCTCCCAAGGAGGCTCGCTTCCCTCATGCTGTGCACTAGGCTTCCAAGCGGGGGCGCCCCTCGACTCCTACAGGTCTTGGCTGAGGAGCTGCTTCCGTGAGCTGGGGCTGTGGACGGGAGCCCAGACACGCAGGGGCAGGCCCCAACCACCTGCACACGTCTCTGCTGGGGAGGAGAGCACTAGGGAAATGACGTCTGTCAGGCACCTTCTGGGCGCTCACCGAGTCAGCCTCAGCGTGTGTGGGGCTGCAGACCACAGCCAGAGGCCATGTGAGCCTTGTGCTCTCCGTGCTGTGCTGAGTCTGGGCGGTCAAGCAACCGTAAGAATAGACTTTCAGTTGCCCTCACTTTGCCTCTACTAGAGCCCTCAAGCTGGAGCGCTTGGCAGTGTGCAACCCACCGGCAACTAAGCCCTCCACAAGAACGCCTGGGTACTAGGTGCAAAGGCAAGGCAGGAGTGGAGCTGAGGCCAGGAAGGCGCCAGTAGCATCTCCCAGTCTCGCGCAGCCCGCTCCTTTCTGGACTGGAAGCCTAGCCGCGAGGCAAGTTTGGGCAAGGCTCGCCCATGGCAGAGCAGCCTCACGCCAGCAACTCTGCCAGATCGGGCCTCTGAGCAGAGCTGGAGCTCTGCCGTACTGGAGGCGCACTCGGCTCCGCCAAAGCAGTGATTGCAGCCCCACGCATCTGGGCTGCCTCCTCTTCTCCCAAGCAGGCTCGCTTCCCTCATGCTGTGCACTAGGCTTCCAGGCGGGGGCGCCCCGCGCCTCCTACAGGTCTTGGCTAAGGAGCTGCTTCCCTGAGCTGGGGCTGTGGACGGGAGCCCAGACACGCAGGGGCAGGCTCAAACCACCTGCACACGTCTCTGCTGGGGAGGAGAGCACTAGGGAATTGACGTCTGTCAGGCACCTTCTGGGCGCTCACCGAGTCAGCATCAGCGTGTGTGGGGCTGCAGACCACAGCCAGAGGCCCTGTGAGCCTTGTGCTCTCCGTGCTGTGCTGAGTCTGGGAGGTAAAGCAACTGCTGGAGGAGCCCTGCAGTTGCCCTCCCATTGCCTCTAATAGAGCCCTCACTGCTGGTGCGCTTGGCAGTGTGCAACCCACCGGCAACTAAGCCCTCCACGAGAATGCCTGAGGACTAGGTGCAAAGGCAAGGCAGGAGTGGAGCTGAGGCCAGGAAGGCGCCAGTAGCATCTCCCAGTCTCGCGCAGCCCGCTCCTTCCTGGACTGGAAGCCTAGCCGCGAGGCAAGTCTGGGCAAGGCTCGCCCATGGCAGAGCAGCCTCACGCCAGCACTCTGCCAGATCGGGCCTCTGAGCAGAGCTGCAGCTCTGCTGTACTGGAGGCGCACTCGGCTCCGCCCAAGCAGTGATTGCAGCCCCACGCATCTGGGCTGCCTCCTCTTCTCCCAAGGAGGCTCGCTTCCCTCATGCTGTGCACTAGGCTTCCAAGCGGGGGCGCCCCGCGCCTCCTACAGGTCTTGGCTGAGGAGCTGCTTCCCTGAGCTGGGGCTGTGGACGGGAGCCCAGACACGCAGGGGCAGGCCCCAACCACCTGCACACGTCTCTGCTGGGGAGGAGAGCACTAGGGAAATGACGTCTGTCAGGCATCTTCTGGGCGCTAACCGAGTCAGCCTCCTCGTGTGTGGGGCTGCAGACCACAGCCAGAGGCCCTGTGAGCCTTGTGCTCTCCGTGCTGTGCTGAGTCTGGGCGGTCAAGCAACCGCTGGAGGAGCCCTGCAGTTGCCCTCCCATTGCCTCTAATAGAGCCCTCACTGCTGGAGCGCTTGGCAGTGTGCAACCCACCGGCAACTAAGCCCTTCACAAGAACGCCTGGGGACTAGGTGCAAAGGCAAGGCAGGAGTGGAGCTGAGGCCAGGAAGGCGCCAGTAGCATCTCCCAGTCTCGCGCAGCCCGCTCCTTCCTGGACTGGAAGCCTAGCCGCGAGGCAAGTCTGGGCAAGGCTCGCCCAGGGCAGAGCAGCCTCAAGCCAGCCACTCTGCCAGATAGGGCCTCTGAGCAGAGCTGGAACTCTGCCGTACTGGAGGCGCACTCAGCTCCGCCAAAGCAGTGAATGCAGCCGCACACAGCAGGTCTGCCTTCACTTCTCCCGAAGAGGCTCGCTTCCCGCATGCTGTAAACTATGCTTCCAGGAGGGGCCCCCTGCGCCTCCCACAGGTCTTGGCTCAGGAGCTGCTTCCCTGAGCTGGGGCTGTGGACGGGAGCCCAGACACGCAGGGGCAGGCCCCAACCACCTGCACACGTCTCTGCTGGGGAGGAGAGCACTAGGGAAATGACGTCTGTCAGGCACCTTCTGGGCGCTCACCGAGTCAGCCTCCGCGTGTGTGGGGCTGCAGACCCCAGCCAGGGGCCCTGTGAGCCTTGTGCTCTCCGTGCTGTGCTGAGTCTGGGCGGTCAAGCAACCGTAACAATAGACTTCCAGTTGCCCTCACTTTGCCTCTAATAGAGCCCTCAAGCTGGAGCGCTTGGCAGTGTGCAACCCACCGGCAACTAAGCCCTCCACAAGAACGCCTGGGGACTAGGTGCAAAGGCAAGGCAGGAGTGGAGCTGAGGCCAGGAAGGCGCCAGTAGCATCTCCCAGTCTCGCGCAGCCCGCTCCTTCCTGGACTGGAAGCCTAGCCGCGAGGCAAGTCTGGGCAAGGCTCGCCCATGGCAGAGCAGCCTCACGCCAGCACTCTGCCAGATCGGGCCTCTGAGCAGAGCTGCAGCTCTGCCGTACTGGAGGCGCACTCGGCTCCACCCAAGCAGTGATTGCAGCCCCACGCATCTGGGCTGCCTCCTCTTCTCCCAAGGAGGCTCGCTTCCCTCATGCTGTGCACTAGGCTTCCAAGCGGGGGCGCCCCGCGCCTCCTACAGGTCTTGGCTGAGGAGCTGCTTCCCTGAGCTGGGGCTGTGGACGGGAGCCCAGACACGCAGGGGCAGGCCCCAACCACCTGCACACGTCTCTGCTGGGGAGGAGAGCACTAGGGAAATGACGTCTGTCAGGCATCTTCTGGGCGCTCACCGAGTCAGCCTCCTCGTGTGTGGGGCTGCAGACCACAGCCAGAGGCCCTGTGAGCCTTGTGCTCTCCGTGCTGTGCTGAGTCTGGGCGGTCAAGCAACCGCTGGAGGAGCCCTGCAGTTGCCCTCCCATTGCCTCTAATAGAGCCCTCACTGCTGGAGCGCTTGGCAGTGTGCAACCCACCGGCAACTAAGCCCTTCACAAGAACGCCTGGGGACTAGGTGCAAAGGCAAGGCAGGAGTGGAGCTGAGGCCAGGAAGGCGCCAGTAGCATCTCCCAGTCTCGCGCAGCCCGCTCCTTCCTGGACTGGAAGCCTAGCCGCGAGGCAAGTCTGGGCAAGGCTCGCCCAGGGCAGAGCAGCCTCACGCCAGCGACTCTGCCAGATAGGGCCTCTGAGCAGAGCTGGAACTCTGCCGTACTGGAGGCGCACTCAGCTCCGCCAAAGCAGTGAATGCAGCCGCACACAGCAGGTCTGCCTTCACTTCTCCCGAAGAGGCTCGCTTCCCGCATGCTGTAAACTATGCTTCCAGGAGGGGCCCCCTGCGCCTCCCACAGGTCTTGGCTCAGGAGCTGCTTCCCTGAGCTGGGGCTGTGGACGGGAGCCCAGACACGCAGGGGCAGGCCCCAACCACCTGCACACGTCTCTGCTGGGGAGGAGAGCACTAGGGAAATGACGTCTGTCAGGCACCTTCTGGGCGCTCACCGAGTCAGCCTCCGCGTGTGTGGGGCTGCAGACCCCAGCCAGGGGCCCTGTGAGCCTTGTGCTCTCCGTGCTGTGCTGAGTCTGGGCGGTCAAGCAACCGTAAGAATAGACTTCCAGTTGCCCTCACTTTGCCTCTAATAGAGCCCTCAAGCTGGAGCGCTTGGCAGTGTGCAACCCACCGGCAACTAAGCCCTCCACAAGAACGCCTGGGGACTAGGTGCAAAGGCAAGGCAGGAGTGGAGCTGAGGCCAGGAAGGCGCCAGTAGCATCTCCCAGTCTCGCGCAGCCCGCTCCTTCCTGGACTGGAAGCCTAGCCGCGAGGCAAGTCTGGGCAAGGCTCGCCCATGGCAGAGCAGCCTCACGCCAGCACTCTGCCAGATCGGGCCTCTGAGCAGAGCTGCAGCTCTGCCGTACTGGAGGCGCACTCGGCTCCGCCCAAGCAGTGATTGCAGCCCCACGCATCTGGGCTGCCTCCTCTTCTCCCAAGGAGGCTCGCTTCCCTCATGCTGTGCACTAGGCTTCCAAGCGGGGGCGCCCCGCGACTCCTACAGGTCTTGGCTGAGGAGCTGCTTCCGTGAGCTGGGGCTGTGGACGGGAGCCCAGACACGCAGGGGCAGGCCCCAACCACCTGCACACGTCTCTGCTGGGGAGGAGAGCACTAGGGAAATGACGTCTGTCAGGCATCTTCTGGGCGCTCACCGAGTCAGCCTCCTCGTGTGTGGGGCTGCAGACCACAGCCAGAGGCCCTGTGAGCCTTGTGCTCTCCGTGCTGTGCTGAGTCTGGGCGGTCAAGCAACCGCTGGAGGAGCCCTGCAGTTGCCCTCCCATTGCCTCTAATAGAGCCCTCACTGCTGGAGCGCTTGGCAGTGTGCAACCCACCGGCAACTAAGCCCTTCACAAGAACGCCTGGGGACTAGGTGCAAAGGCAAGGCAGGAGTGGAGCTGAGGCCAGGAAGGCGCCAGTAGCATCTCCCAGTCTCGCGCAGCCCGCTCCTTCCTGGACTGGAAGCCTAGCCGCGAGGCAAGTCTGGGCAAGGCTCGCCCAGGGCAGAGCAGCCTCACGCCAGCGACTCTGCCAGATAGGGCCTCTGAGCAGAGCTGGAACTCTGCCGTACTGGAGGCGCACTCAGCTCCGCCAAAGCAGTGAATGCAGCCGCACACAGCAGGTCTGCCTTCACTTCTCCCGAAGAGGCTCGCTTCCCGCATGCTGTAAACTATGCTTCCAGGAGGGGCCCCCTGCGCCTCCCACAGGTCTTGGCTGAGGAGCTGCTTCCCTGAGCTGGGGCTGTGGACGGGAGCCCAGACACGCAGGGGCAGGCCCCAACCACCTGCACACGTCTCTGCTGGGGAGGAGAGCACTAGGGAAATGACGTCTGTCAGGCACCTTCTGGGCGCTCACCGAGTCAGCCTCCGCGTGTGTGGGGCTGCAGACCCCAGCCAGGGGCCCTGTGAGCCTTGTGCTCTCCGTGCTGTGCTGAGTCTGGGCGGTCAAGCAACCGTAAGAATAGACTTCCAGTTGCCCTCACTTTGCCTCTAATAGAGCCCTCAAGCTGGAGCGCTTGGCAGTGTGCAACCCACCGGCAACTAAGCCCTCCACAAGAACGCCTGGGGACTAGGTGCAAAGGCAAGGCAGGAGTGGAGCTGAGGCCAGGAAGGCGCCAGTAGCATCTCCCAGTCTCGCGCAGCCCGCTCCTTCCTGGACTGGAAGCCTAGCCGCGAGGCAAGTCTGGGCAAGGCTCGCCCATGGCAGAGCAGCCTCACGCCAGCACTCTGCCAGATCGGGCCTCTGAGCAGAGCTGCAGCTCTGCCGTACTGGAGGCGCACTCGGCTCCGCCCAAGCAGTGATTGCAGCCCCACGCATCTGGGCTGCCTCCTCTTCTCCCAAGGAGGCTCGCTTCCCTCATGCTGTGCACTAGGCTTCCAAGCGGGGGCGCCCCGCGCCTCCTACAGGTCTTGGCTGAGGAGCTGCTTCCCTGAGCTGGGGCTGTGGACGGGAGCCCAGACACGCAGGGGCAGGCCCCAACCACCTGCACACGTCTCTGCTGGGGAGGAGAGCACTAGGGAAATGACGTCTGTCAGGCATCTTCTGGGCGCTCACCGAGTCAGCCTCCTCGTGTGTGGGGCTGCAGACCACAGCCAGAGGCCCTGTGAGCCTTGTGCTCTCCGTGCTATGCTGAGTCTGGGCGGTCAAGCAACCGCTGGAGGAGCCCTGCAGTTGCCCTCCCATTGCCTCTAATAGAGCCCTCACTGCTGGAGCGCTTGGCAGTGTGCAACCCACCGGCAACTAAGCCCTTCACAAGAACGCCTGGGGACTAGGTGCAAAGGCAAGGCAGGAGTGGAGCTGAGGCCAGGAAGGCGCCAGTAGCATCTCCCAGTCTCGCGCAGCCCGCTCCTTCCTGGACTGGAAGCCTAGCCGCGAGGCAAGTCTGGGCAAGGCTCGCCCAGGGCAGAGCAGCCTCACGCCAGCGACTCTGCCAGATAGGGCCTCTGAGCAGAGCTGGAACTCTGCCGTACTGGAGGCGCACTCAGCTCCGCCAAAGCAGTGAATGCAGCCGCACACAGCAGGTCTGCCTTCACTTCTCCCGAAGAGGCTCGCTTCCCGCATGCTGTAAACTAGGCTTCCAGGAGGGGCCCCCTGCGCCTCCCACAGATCTTGGCTCAGGAGCTGCTTCCCTGAGCTGGGGCTGTGGACGGGAGCCCAGACACGCAGGGGCAGGCCCCAACCACCTGCACACGTCTCTGCTGGGGAGGAGAGCACTAGGGAAATGACGTCTGTCAGGCACCTTCTGGGCGCTCACCGAGTCAGCCTCCGCGTGTGTGGGGCTGCAGACCCCAGCCAGGGGCCCTGTGAGCCTTGTGCTCTCCGTGCTGTGCTGAGTCTGGGCGGTCAAGCAACCGTAAGAATAGACTTCCAGTTGCCCTCACTTTGCCTCTAATAGAGCCCTCAAGCTGGAGCGCTTGGCAGTGTGCAACCCACCGGCAACTAAGCCCTCCACAAGAACGCCTGGGGACTAGGTGCAAAGGCAAGGCAGGAGTGGAGCTGAGGCCAGGAAGGCGCCAGTAGCATCTCCCAGTCTCGCGCAGCCCGCTCCTTCATGGACTGGAAGCCTAGCCGCGAGGCAAGTCTGGGCAAGGCTCGCCCATGGCAGAGCAGCCTCACGCCAGCACTCTGCCAGATCGGGCCTCTGAGCAGAGCTGCAGCTCTGCCGTACTGGAGGCGCACTCGGCTCCACCCAAGCAGTGATTGCAGCCCCACGCATCTGGGCTGCCTCCTCTTCTCCCAAGGAGGCTCGCTTCCCTCATGCTGTGCACTAGGCTTCCAAGCGGGGGCGCCCCGCGCCTCCTACAGGTCTTGGCTGAGGAGCTGCTTCCCTGAGCTGGGGCTGTGGACGGGAGCCCAGACACACAGGGGCAGGCCCCAACCACCTGCACACGTCTCTGCTGGGGAGGAGAGCACTAGGGAAATGACGTCTGTCAGGCATCTTCTGGGCGCTCACCGAGTCAGCCTCCTCGTGTGTGGGGCTGCAGACCACAGCCAGAGGCCCTGTGAGCCTTGTGCTCTCCGTGCTGTGCTGAGTCTGGGCGGTCAAGCAACCGCTGGAGGAGCCCTGCAGTTGCCCTCCCATTGCCTCTAATAGAGCCCTCACTGCTGGAGCGCTTGGCAGTGTGCAACCCACCGGCAACTAAGCCCTTCACAAGAACGCCTGGGGACTAGGTGCAAAGGCAAGGCAGGAGTGGAGCTGAGGCCAGGAAGGCGCCAGTAGCATCTCCCAGTCTCGCGCAGCCCGCTCCTTCCTGGACTGGAAGCCTAGCCGCGAGGCAAGTCTGGGCAAGGCTCGCCCAGGGCAGAGCAGCCTCACGCCAGCGACTCTGCCAGATAGGGCCTCTGAGCAGAGCTGGAACTCTGCCGTACTGGAGGCGCACTCAGCTCCGCCAAAGCAGTGAATGCAGCCGCACACAGCAGGTCTGCCTTCACTTCTCCCGAAGAGGCTCGCTTCCCGCATGCTGTAAACTATGCTTCCAGGAGGGGCCCCCTGCGCCTCCCACAGGTCTTGGCTGAGGAGCTGCTTCCCTGAGCTGGGGCTGTGGACGGGAGCCCAGACACGCAGGGGCAGGCCCCAACCACCTGCACACGTCTCTGCTGGGGAGGAGAGCACTAGGGAAATGACGTCTGTCAGGCACCTTCTGGGCGCTCACCGAGTCAGCCTCCACGTGTGTGGGGCTGCAGACCCCAGCCAGGGGCCCTGTGAGCCTTGTGCTCTCCGTGCTGTGCTGAGTCTGGGCGGTCAAGCAACCGTAAGAATAGACTTCCAGTTGCCCTCACTTTGCCTCTAATAGAGCCCTCAAGCTGGAGCGCTTGGCAGTGTGCAACCCACCGGCAACTAAGCCCTCCACAAGAACGCCTGGGGACTAGGTGCAAAGGCAAGGCAGGAGTGGAGCTGAGGCCAGGAAGGCGCCAGTAGCATCTCCCAGTCTCGCGCAGCCCGCTCCTTCATGGACTGGAAGCCTAGCCGCGAGGCAAGTCTGGGCAAGGCTCGCCCATGGCAGAGCAGCCTCACGCCAGCACTCTGCCAGATCGGGCCTCTGAGCAGAGCTGCAGCTCTGCCGTACTGGAGGCGCACTCGGCTCCACCCAAGCAGTGATTGCAGCCCCACGCATCTGGGCTGCCTCCTCTTCTCCCAAGGAGGCTCGCTTCCCTCATGCTGTGCACTAGGCTTCCAAGCGGGGGCGCCCCGCGCCTCCTACAGGTCTTGGCTGAGGAGCTGCTTCCCTGAGCTGGGGCTGTGGACGGGAGCCCAGACACACAGGGGCAGGCCCCAACCACCTGCACACGTCTCTGCTGGGGAGGAGAGCACTAGGGAAATGACGTCTGTCAGGCATCTTCTGGGCGCTCACCGAGTCAGCCTCCTCGTGTGTGGGGCTGCAGACCACAGCCAGAGGCCCTGTGAGCCTTGTGCTCTCCGTGCTGTGCTGAGTCTGGGCGGTCAAGCAACCGCTGGAGGAGCCCTGCAGTTGCCCTCCCATTGCCTCTAATAGAGCCCTCACTGCTGGAGCGCTTGGCAGTGTGCAACCCACCGGCAACTAAGCCCTTCACAAGAACGCCTGGGGACTAGGTGCAAAGGCAAGGCAGGAGTGGAGCTGAGGCCAGGAAGGCGCCAGTAGCATCTCCCAGTCTCGCGCAGCCCGCTCCTTCCTGGACTGGAAGCCTAGCCGCGAGGCAAGTCTGGGCAAGGCTCGCCCAGGGCAGAGCAGCCTCACGCCAGCGACTCTGCCAGATAGGGCCTCTGAGCAGAGCTGGAACTCTGCCGTACTGGAGGCGCACTCAGCTCCGCCAAAGCAGTGAATGCAGCCGCACACAGCAGGTCTGCCTTCACTTCTCCCGAAGAGGCTCGCTTCCCGCATGCTGTAAACTATGCTTCCAGGAGGGGCCCCCTGCGCCTCCCACAGGTCTTGGCTGAGGAGCTGCTTCCCTGAGCTGGGGCTGTGGACGGGAGCCCAGACACGCAGGGGCAGGCCCCAACCACCTGCACACGTCTCTGCTGGGGAGGAGAGCACTAGGGAAATGACGTCTGTCAGGCACCTTCTGGGCGCTCACCGAGTCAGCCTCCGCGTGTGTGGGGCTGCAGACCCCAGCCAGGGGCCCTGTGAGCCTTGTGCTCTCCGTGCTGTGCTGAGTCTGGGCGGTCAAGCAACCGTAAGAATAGACTTCCAGTTGCCCTCACTTTGCCTCTAATAGAGCCCTCAAGCTGGAGCGCTTGGCAGTGTGCAACCCACCGGCAACTAAGCCCTCCACAAGAACGCCTGGGGACTAGGTGCAAAGGCAAGGCAGGAGTGGAGCTGAGGCCAGGAAGGCGCCAGTAGCATCTCCCAGTCTCGCGCAGCCCGCTCCTTCATGGACTGGAAGCCTAGCCGCGAGGCAAGTCTGGGCAAGGCTCGCCCATGGCAGAGCAGCCTCACGCCAGCACTCTGCCAGATCGGGCCTCTGAGCAGAGCTGCAGCTCTGCCGTACTGGAGGCGCACTCGGCTCCACCCAAGCAGTGATTGCAGCCCCACGCATCTGGGCTGCCTCCTCTTCTCCCAAGGAGGCTCGCTTCCCTCATGCTGTGCACTAGGCTTCCAAGCGGGGGCGCCCCGCGCCTCCTACAGGTCTTGGCTGAGGAGCTGCTTCCCTGAGCTGGGGCTGTGGACGGGAGCCCAGACACACAGGGGCAGGCCCCAACCACCTGCACACGTCTCTGCTGGGGAGGAGAGCACTAGGGAAATGACGTCTGTCAGGCATCTTCTGGGCGCTCACCGAGTCAGCCTCCTCGTGTGTGGGGCTGCAGACCACAGCCAGAGGCCCTGTGAGCCTTGTGCTCTCCGTGCTGTGCTGAGTCTGGGCGGTCAAGCAACCGCTGGAGGAGCCCTGCAGTTGCCCTCCCATTGCCTCTAATAGAGCCCTCACTGCTGGAGCGCTTGGCAGTGTGCAACCCACCGGCAACTAAGCCCTTCACAAGAACGCCTGGGGACTAGGTGCAAAGGCAAGGCAGGAGTGGAGCTGAGGCCAGGAAGGCGCCAGTAGCATCTCCCAGTCTCGCGCAGCCCGCTCCTTCCTGGACTGGAAGCCTAGCCGCGAGGCAAGTCTGGGCAAGGCTCGCCCAGGGCAGAGCAGCCTCACGCCAGCGACTCTGCCAGATAGGGCCTCTGAGCAGAGCTGGAACTCTGCCGTACTGGAGGCGCACTCAGCTCCGCCAAAGCAGTGAATGCAGCCGCACACAGCAGGTCTGCCTTCACTTCTCCCGAAGAGGCTCGCTTCCCGCATGCTGTAAACTATGCTTCCAGGAGGGGCCCCCTGCGCCTCCCACAGGTCTTGGCTGAGGAGCTGCTTCCCTGAGCTGGGGCTGTGGACGGGAGCCCAGACACGCAGGGGCAGGCCCCAACCACCTGCACACGTCTCTGCTGGGGAGGAGAGCACTAGGGAAATGACGTCTGTCAGGCACCTTCTGGGCGCTCACCGAGTCAGCCTCCACGTGTGTGGGGCTGCAGACCCCAGCCAGGGGCCCTGTGAGCCTTGTGCTCTCCGTGCTGTGCTGAGTCTGGGCGGTCAAGCAACCGTAAGAATAGACTTCCAGTTGCCCTCACTTTGCCTCTAATAGAGCCCTCAAGCTGGAGCGCTTGGCAGTGTGCAACCCACCGGCAACTAAGCCCTCCACAAGAACGCCTGGGGACTAGGTGCAAAGGCAAGGCAGGAGTGGAGCTGAGGCCAGGAAGGCGCCAGTAGCATCTCCCAGTCTCGCGCAGCCCGCTCCTTCATGGACTGGAAGCCTAGCCGCGAGGCAAGTCTGGGCAAGGCTCGCCCATGGCAGAGCAGCCTCACGCCAGCACTCTGCCAGATCGGGCCTCTGAGCAGAGCTGCAGCTCTGCCGTACTGGAGGCGCACTCGGCTCCACCCAAGCAGTGATTGCAGCCCCACGCATCTGGGCTGCCTCCTCTTCTCCCAAGGAGGCTCGCTTCCCTCATGCTGTGCACTAGGCTTCCAAGCGGGGGCGCCCCGCGCCTCCTACAGGTCTTGGCTGAGGAGCTGCTTCCCTGAGCTGGGGCTGTGGACGGGAGCCCAGACACACAGGGGCAGGCCCCAACCACCTGCACACGTCTCTGCTGGGGAGGAGAGCACTAGGGAAATGACGTCTGTCAGGCATCTTCTGGGCGCTCACCGAGTCAGCCTCCTCGTGTGTGGGGCTGCAGACCACAGCCAGAGGCCCTGTGAGCCTTGTGCTCTCCGTGCTGTGCTGAGTCTGGGCGGTCAAGCAACCGCTGGAGGAGCCCTGCAGTTGCCCTCCCATTGCCTCTAATAGAGCCCTCACTGCTGGAGCGCTTGGCAGTGTGCAACCCACCGGCAACTAAGCCCTTCACAAGAACGCCTGGGGACTAGGTGCAAAGGCAAGGCAGGAGTGGAGCTGAGGCCAGGAAGGCGCCAGTAGCATCTCCCAGTCTCGCGCAGCCCGCTCCTTCCTGGACTGGAAGCCTAGCCGCGAGGCAAGTCTGGGCAAGGCTCGCCCAGGGCAGAGCAGCCTCACGCCAGCGACTCTGCCAGATAGGGCCTCTGAGCAGAGCTGGAACTCTGCCGTACTGGAGGCGCACTCAGCTCCGCCAAAGCAGTGAATGCAGCCGCACACAGCAGGTCTGCCTTCACTTCTCCCGAAGAGGCTCGCTTCCCGCATGCTGTAAACTATGCTTCCAGGAGGGGCCCCCTGCGCCTCCCACAGGTCTTGGCTGAGGAGCTGCTTCCCTGAGCTGGGGCTGTGGACGGGAGCCCAGACACGCAGGGGCAGGCCCCAACCACCTGCACACGTCTCTGCTGGGGAGGAGAGCACTAGGGAAATGACGTCTGTCAGGCACCTTCTGGGCGCTCACCGAGTCAGCCTCCGCGTGTGTGGGGCTGCAGACCCCAGCCAGGGGCCCTGTGAGCCTTGTGCTCTCCGTGCTGTGCTGAGTCTGGGCGGTCAAGCAACCGTAAGAATAGACTTCCAGTTGCCCTCACTTTGCCTCTAATAGAGCCCTCAAGCTGGAGCGCTTGGCAGTGTGCAACCCACCGGCAACTAAGCCCTCCACAAGAACGCCTGGGGACTAGGTGCAAAGGCAAGGCAGGAGTGGAGCTGAGGCCAGGAAGGCGCCAGTAGCATCTCCCAGTCTCGCGCAGCCCGCTCCTTCCTGGACTGGAAGCCTAGCCGCGAGGCAAGTCTGGGCAAGGCTCGCCCAGGGCAGAGCAGCCTCACGCCAGCAACTCTGCCAGATCAGGCCTCTGAGCAGAGCTGGAGCTCTGCCGTACTGGAGGCGCACTCGGCTCCGCCAAAGCAGTGAATGCAGCCGCACACAGCAGGGCTGCCTTCTCTTCTTCCGAGGAGGCTCGCTTCCCACATGCTGTAAACTAGGCTTCCAGGCGGGGCGCCCTGCGCCTCCCACAGGTCTTGGCTGAGGAGCTGCTTCCCTGAGCTGGGGCTGTGGACGGGAGCCCAGACACGCAGGGGCAGGCCCAAACCACCTGCACACGTCTCTGCTGGGGAGGAGAGCACTAGGGAAATGACGTCTGTCAGGCACCTTCTGGGCGCTCACCGAGTCAGCCTCAGCGTGTGTGGGGCTGCAGACCACAGCCAGAGGCCATGTGAGCCTTGTGCTCTCCGTGCTGTGCTGAGTCTGGGCGGTCAAGCAACCGTAAGAATAGACTTTCAGTTGCCCTCACTTTGCCTCTACTAGAGCCCTCAAGCTGGAGCGCTTGGCAGTGTGCAACCCACCGGCAACTAAGCCCTCCACAAGAACGCCTGTGTACTAGGTGCAAAGGCAAGGCAGGAGTGGAGCTGAGGCCAGGAAGGCGCCAGTAGCATCTCCCAGTCTCGCGCAGCCCGCTCCTTTCTGGACTGGAAGCCTAGCCGCGAGGCAAGTTTGGGCAAGGCTCGCCCATGGCAGAGCAGCCTCACGCCAGCAACTCTGCCAGATCGGGCCTCTGAGCAGAGCTGGAGCTCTGCCGTACTGGAGGCGCACTCGGCTCCGCCCAAGCAGTGATTGCAGCCCCACGCTTCTGGGCTGCCTCCTCTTCTCCCAAGCAGGCTCGCTTCCCTCATGCTGTGCACTAGGCTTCCAGGCGGGGGCGCCCCGCGCCTCCTACAGGTCTTGGCTAAGGAGCTGCTTCCCTGAGCTGGGGCTGTGGACGGGAGCCCAGACACGCAGGGGCAGGCCCCAACCACCTGCACACGTCTCTGCTGGGGAGGAGAGCACTAGGGAATTGACGTCTGTCAGGCACCTTCTGGGCGCTCACCGAGTCAGCATCAGCGTGTGTGGGGCTGCAGACCACAGCCAGAGGCCCTGTGAGCCTTGTGCTCTCCGTGCTGTGCTGAGTCTGGGAGGTAAAGCAACTGCTGGAGGAGCCCTGCAGTTGCCCTCCCATTGCCTCTAATAGAGCCCTCACTGCTGGTGCGCTTGGCAGTGTGCAACCCACCGGCAACTAAGCCCTCCACGAGAATGCCTGAGGACTAGGTGCAAAGGCAAGGCAGGAGTGGAGCTGAGGCCAGGAAGGCGCCAGTAGCATCTCCCAGTCTCGCGCAGCCCGCTCCTTCCTGGACTGGAAGCCTAGCCGCGAGGCAAGTCTGGGCAAGGCTCGCCCATGGCAGAGCAGCCTCACGCCAGCACTCTGCCAGATCGGGCCTCTGAGCAGAGCTGCAGCTCTGCTGTACTGGAGGCGCACTCGGCTCCGCCCAAGCAGTGATTGCAGCCCCACGCATCTGGGCTGCCTCCTCTTCTCCCAAGGAGGCTCGCTTCCCTCATGCTGTGCACTAGGCTTCCAAGCGGGGGCGCCCCGCGCCTCCTACAGGTCTTGGCTGAGGAGCTGCTTCCCTGAGCTGGGGCTGTGGACGGGAGCCCAGACACGCAGGGGCAGGCCCCAACCACCTGCACACGTCTCTGCTGGGGAGGAGAGCACTAGGGAAATGACGTCTGTCAGGCATCTTCTGGGCGCTAACCGAGTCAGCCTCCTCGTGTGTGGGGCTGCAGACCACAGCCAGAGGCCCTGTGAGCCTTGTGCTCTCCGTGCTGTGCTGAGTCTGGGCGGTCAAGCAACCGCTGGAGGAGCCCTGCAGTTGCCCTCCCATTGCCTCTAATAGAGCCCTCACTGCTGGAGCGCTTGGCAGTGTGCAACCCACCGGCAACTAAGCCCTTCACAAGAACGCCTGGGGACTAGGTGCAAAGGCAAGGCAGGAGTGGAGCTGAGGCCAGGAAGGCGCCAGTAGCATCTCCCAGTCTCGCGCAGCCCGCTCCTTCCTGGACTGGAAGCCTAGCCGCGAGGCAAGTCTGGGCAAGGCTCGCCCAGGGCAGAGCAGCCTCAAGCCAGCCACTCTGCCAGATAGGGCCTCTGAGCAGAGCTGGAACTCTGCCGTACTGGAGGCGCACTCAGCTCCGCCAAAGCAGTGAATGCAGCCGCACACAGCAGGTCTGCCTTCACTTCTCCCGAAGAGGCTCGCTTCCCGCATGCTGTAAACTATGCTTCCAGGAGGGGCCCCCTGCGCCTCCCACAGGTCTTGGCTCAGGAGCTGCTTCCCTGAGCTGGGGCTGTGGACGGGAGCCCAGACACGCAGGGGCAGGCCCCAACCACCTGCACACGTCTCTGCTGGGGAGGAGAGCACTAGGGAAATGACGTCTGTCAGGCACCTTCTGGGCGCTCACCGAGTCAGCCTCCGCGTGTGTGGGGCTGCAGACCCCAGCCAGGGGCCCTGTGAGCCTTGTGCTCTCCGTGCTGTGCTGAGTCTGGGCGGTCAAGCAACCGTAACAATAGACTTCCAGTTGCCCTCACTTTGCCTCTAATAGAGCCCTCAAGCTGGAGCGCTTGGCAGTGTGCAACCCACCGGCAACTAAGCCCTCCACAAGAACGCCTGGGGACTAGGTGCAAAGGCAAGGCAGGAGTGGAGCTGAGGCCAGGAAGGCGCCAGTAGCATCTCCCAGTCTCGCGCAGCCCGCTCCTTCCTGGACTGGAAGCCTAGCCGCGAGGCAAGTCTGGGCAAGGCTCGCCCATGGCAGAGCAGCCTCACGCCAGCACTCTGCCAGATCGGGCCTCTGAGCAGAGCTGCAGCTCTGCCGTACTGGAGGCGCACTCGGCTCCACCCAAGCAGTGATTGCAGCCCCACGCATCTGGGCTGCCTCCTCTTCTCCCAAGGAGGCTCGCTTCCCTCATGCTGTGCACTAGGCTTCCAAGCGGGGGCGCCCCGCGCCTCCTACAGGTCTTGGCTGAGGAGCTGCTTCCCTGAGCTGGGGCTGTGGACGGGAGCCCAGACACGCAGGGGCAGGCCCCAACCACCTGCACACGTCTCTGCTGGGGAGGAGAGCACTAGGGAAATGACGTCTGTCAGGCATCTTCTGGGCGCTCACCGAGTCAGCCTCCTCGTGTGTGGGGCTGCAGACCACAGCCAGAGGCCCTGTGAGCCTTGTGCTCTCCGTGCTGTGCTGAGTCTGGGCGGTCAAGCAACCGCTGGAGGAGCCCTGCAGTTGCCCTCCCATTGCCTCTAATAGAGCCCTCACTGCTGGAGCGCTTGGCAGTGTGCAACCCACCGGCAACTAAGCCCTTCACAAGAACGCCTGGGGACTAGGTGCAAAGGCAAGGCAGGAGTGGAGCTGAGGCCAGGAAGGCGCCAGTAGCATCTCCCAGTCTCGCGCAGCCCGCTCCTTCCTGGACTGGAAGCCTAGCCGCGAGGCAAGTCTGGGCAAGGCTCGCCCAGGGCAGAGCAGCCTCACGCCAGCGACTCTGCCAGATAGGGCCTCTGAGCAGAGCTGGAACTCTGCCGTACTGGAGGCGCACTCAGCTCCGCCAAAGCAGTGAATGCAGCCGCACACAGCAGGTCTGCCTTCACTTCTCCCGAAGAGGCTCGCTTCCCGCATGCTGTAAACTATGCTTCCAGGAGGGGCCCCCTGCGCCTCCCACAGGTCTTGGCTCAGGAGCTGCTTCCCTGAGCTGGGGCTGTGGACGGGAGCCCAGACACGCAGGGGCAGGCCCCAACCACCTGCACACGTCTATGCTGGGGAGGAGAGCACTAGGGAAATGACGTCTGTCAGGCACCTTCTGGGCGCTCACCGAGTCAGCCTCCGCGTGTGTGGGGCTGCAGACCCCAGCCAGGGGCCCTGTGAGCCTTGTGCTCTCCGTGCTGTGCTGAGTCTGGGCGGTCAAGCAACCGTAAGAATAGACTTCCAGTTGCCCTCACTTTGCCTCTAATAGAGCCCTCAAGCTGGAGCGCTTGGCAGTGTGCAACCCACCGGCAACTAAGCCCTCCACAAGAACGCCTGGGGACTAGGTGCAAAGGCAAGGCAGGAGTGGAGCTGAGGCCAGGAAGGCGCCAGTAGCATCTCCCAGTCTCGCGCAGCCCGCTCCTTCCTGGACTGGAAGCCTAGCCGCGAGGCAAGTCTGGGCAAGGCTCGCCCATGGCAGAGCAGCCTCACGCCAGCACTCTGCCAGATCGGGCCTCTGAGCAGAGCTGCAGCTCTGCCGTACTGGAGGCGCACTCGGCTCCGCCCAAGCAGTGATTGCAGCCCCACGCATCTGGGCTGCCTCCTCTTCTCCCAAGGAGGCTCGCTTCCCTCATGCTGTGCACTAGGCTTCCAAGCGGGGGCGCCCCGCGACTCCTACAGGTCTTGGCTGAGGAGCTGCTTCCGTGAGCTGGGGCTGTGGACGGGAGCCCAGACACGCAGGGGCAGGCCCCAACCACCTGCACACGTCTCTGCTGGGGAGGAGAGCACTAGGGAAATGACGTCTGTCAGGCATCTTCTGGGCGCTCACCGAGTCAGCCTCCTCGTGTGTGGGGCTGCAGACCACAGCCAGAGGCCCTGTGAGCCTTGTGCTCTCCGTGCTGTGCTGAGTCTGGGCGGTCAAGCAACCGCTGGAGGAGCCCTGCAGTTGCCCTCCCATTGCCTCTAATAGAGCCCTCACTGCTGGAGCGCTTGGCAGTGTGCAACCCACCGGCAACTAAGCCCTCCACAAGAACGCCTGAGGACTAGGTGCAAAGGCAAGGCAGGAGTGGAGCTGAGGCCAGGAAGGCGCCAGTAGCATCTCCCAGTCTCGCGCAGCCCGCTCCTTCCTGGACTGGAAGCCTAGCCGCGAGGCAAGTCTGGGCAAGGCTCGCCCAGGGCAGAGCAGCCTCACGCCAGCGACTCTGCCAGATCGGGCCTCTGAGCAGAGCTGGAGCTCTGCCGTACTGGAGGCGCACTCAGCTCCGCCAAAGCAGTGAATGCAGCCGCACACAGCAGGGCTGCCTTCACTTCTCCCGAAGAGGCTCGCTTCCCGCATGCTGTAAACTAGGCTTCCAGGAGGGGCCCCCTGCGCCTCCCACAGGTCTTGGCTCAGGAGCTGCTTCCCTGAGCTGGGGCTGTGGACGGGAGCCCAGACAAGCAGGGGCAGGCCCCAACCACCTGCACACGTCTCTGCTGGGGAGGAGAGCACTAGGGAAATGACGTCTGTCAGGCACCTTCTGGGCGCTCACCGAGTCAGCATCCGCGTGTGTGGGGCTGCAGACCCCAGCCAGGGGCCCTGTGAGCCTTGTGCTCTCCGTGCTGTGCTGAGTCTGGGCGGTCAAGCAACCGTAAGAATAGACTTTCAGTTGCCCTCACTTTGCCTCTACTAGAGCCCTCAAGCTGGAGCGCTTGGCAGTGTGCAACCCACCGGCAACTAAGCCCTCCACAAGAACGCCTGGGGACTAGGTGCAAAGGCAAGGCAGGAGTGGAGCTGAGGCCAGGAAGGCGCCAGTAGCATCTCCCAGTCTCGCGCAGCCCGCTCCTTCCTGGACTGGAAGCCTAGCCGCGAGGCAAGTCTGGGCAAGGCTCGCCCATGGCAGAGCAGCCTCACGCCAGCAACTCTGCCAGATCGGGCCTCTGAGCAGAGCTGGAGCTCTGCCGTACTGGAGGCGCACTCGGCTCCGCCAAAGCAGTGATTGCAGCCCCACGCATCTGGGCTGCCTCCTCTTCTCCCAAGCAGGCTCGCTTCCCTCATGCTGTGCACTAGGCTTCCAGGCGGGGGCGCCCCGCGCCTCCTACAGGTCTTGGCTAAGGAGCTGCTTCCCTGAGCTGGGGCTGTGGACGGGAGCCCAGACACGCAGGGGCAGGCTCAAACCACCTGCACACGTCTCTGCTGGGGAGGAGAGCACTAGGGAATTGACGTCTGTCAGGCACCTTCTGGGCGCTCACCGAGTCAGCATCAGCGTGTGTGGGGCTGCAGACCACAGCCAGAGGCCCTGTGAGCCTTGTGCTCTCCGTGCTGTGCTGAGTCTGGGAGGTAAAGCAACTGCTGGAGGAGCCCTGCAGTTGCCCTCCCATTGCCTCTAATAGAGCCCTCACTGCTGGTGCGCTTGGCAGTGTGCAACCCACCGGCAACTAAGCCCTCCACAAGAACGCCTGGGGACTAGGTGCAAAGGCAAGGCAGGAGTGGAGCTGAGGCCAGGAAGGCGCCAGTAGCATCTCCCAGTCTCGCGCAGCCCGCTCCTTCCTGGACTGGAAGCCTAGCCGCGAGGCAAGTCTGGGCAAGGCTCGCCCAGGGCAGAGCAGCCTCACGCCAGCACTCTGCCAGATCGGGCCTCTGAGCAGAGCTGGAGCTCTGCCGTACTGGAGGCGCACTCGGCTCCGCCCAAGCAGTGATTGCAGCCCCACGCATCTGGGCTGCCTCCTCTTTTCCCAAGGAGGCTCGCTTCCCTCATGCTGTGCACTAGGCTTCCAGGCGGGGGCGCCCCGCGCCTCCTACAGGTCTTGGCTGAGGAGCTGCTTCCCTGAGCTGGGGCTGTGGACGGGAGCCCAGACACGCAGGGGCAGGCCCCAACCACCTGCACACGTCTCTGCTGGGGAGGAGAGCACTAGGGAAATGACGTCTGTCAGGCACATTCTGGGCGCTCACCGAGTCAGCCTCCTCGTGTGTGGGGCTGCAGACCACAGGCAGAGGCCCTGTGAGCCTTGTGCTCTCCGTGCTGTGTTGAGTCTGGGCGGTCAAGCAACCGTAAGAATAGACTTTCAGTTGCCCTCACTTTGCCTCTACTAGAGCCCTCAAGCTGGAGCGCTTGGCAGTGTGCAACCCACCGGCAACTAAGCCCTCCACAAGAACGCCTGGGGACTAGGTGCAAAGGCAAGGCAGGAGTGGAGCTGAGGCCAGGAAGGCGCCAGTAGCATCTCCCAGTCTCGCGCAGCCCGCTCCTTTCTGGACTGGAAGCCTAGCCGCGAGGCAAGTCTGGGCAAGGCTCGCCCAGGGCAGAGCAGCCTCACGCCAGCAACTCTGCCAGATCAGGCCTCTGAGCAGAGCTGGAGCTCTGCCGTACTGGAGGCGCACTCGGCTCCGCCAAAGCAGTGAATGCAGCCGCACACAGCAGGGCTGCCTTCACTTCTCCCGAGGAGGCTCGCTTCCCACATGCTGTAAACTAGGCTTCCAGGCGGGGCCACCTGCGCCTCCCATAGGTCTTGGCTGAGGAGCTGCTTCCCTGAGCTGGGGCTGTGGACGGGAGCTCAGACACGCAGGGGCAGGCCCCAACCACCTGCACACGTCTCTGCTGGGGAGGAGAGCACTAGGGAAATGACGTCTGTCAGGCACCTTCTGGGCGCTCACCGAGTCAGCCTCCGCGTGTGCGGGGCTGCAGACCCCAGCCAGGGGCCCTGTGAGCCTTGTGCTCTCCGTGCTGTGCTGAGTCTGGGCGGTCAAGCAACCGCTGGAGGAGCCCTGCAGTTGCCCTCCCATTGCCTCTAATAGAGCCCTCACTGCTGGAGCGCTTGGCAGTGTGCAACCCACCGGCAACTAAGCCCTTCACAAGAACGCCTGGGGACTAGGTGCAAAGGCAAGGCAGGAGTGGAGCTGAGGCCAGGAAGGCGCCAGTAGCATCTCCCAGTCTCGCGCAGCCCGCTCCTTCCTGGACTGGAAGCCTAGCCGCGAGGCAAGTCTGGGCAAGGCTCGCCCAGGGCAGAGCAGCCTCACGCCAGCGACTCTGCCAGATAGGGCCTCTGAGCAGAGCTGGAACTCTGCCGTACTGGAGGCGCACTCAGCTCCGCCAAAGCAGTGAATGCAGCCGCACACAGCAGGTCTGCCTTCACTTCTCCCGAAGAGGCTCGCTTCCCGCATGCTGTAAACTATGCTTCCAGGAGGGGCCCCCTGCGCCTCCCACAGGTCTTGGCTGAGGAGCTGCTTCCCTGAGCTGGGGCTGTGGACGGGAGCCCAGACACGCAGGGGCAGGCCCCAACCACCTGCACACGTCTCTGCTGGGGAGGAGAGCACTAGGGAAATGACGTCTGTCAGGCACCTTCTGGGCGCTCACCGAGTCAGCCTCCGCGTGTGTGGGGCTGCAGACCCCAGCCAGGGGCCCTGTGAGCCTTGTGCTCTCCGTGCTGTGCTGAGTCTGGGCGGTCAAGCAACCGTAAGAATAGACTTCCAGTTGCCCTCACTTTGCCTCTAATAGAGCCCTCAAGCTGGAGCGCTTGGCAGTGTGCAACCCACCGGCAACTAAGCCCTCCACAAGAACGCCTGGGGACTAGGTGCAAAGGCAAGGCAGGAGTGGAGCTGAGGCCAGGAAGGCGCCAGTAGCATCTCCCAGTCTCGCGCAGCCCGCTCCTTCCTGGACTGGAAGCCTAGCCGCGAGGCAAGTCTGGGCAAGGCTCGCCCATGGCAGAGCAGCCTCACGCCAGCACTCTGCCAGATCGGGCCTCTGAGCAGAGCTGCAGCTCTGCCGTACTGGAGGCGCACTCGGCTCCGCCCAAGCAGTGATTGCAGCCCCACGCATCTGGGCTGCCTCCTCTTCTCCCAAGGAGGCTCGCTTCCCTCATGCTGTGCACTAGGCTTCCAAGCGGGGGCGCCCCGCGCCTCCTACAGGTCTTGGCTGAGGAGCTGCTTCCCTGAGCTGGGGCTGTGGACGGGAGCCCAGACACGCAGGGGCAGGCCCCAACCACCTGCACACGTCTCTGCTGGGGAGGAGAGCACTAGGGAAATGACGTCTGTCAGGCATCTTCTGGGCGCTCACCGAGTCAGCCTCCTCGTGTGTGGGGCTGCAGACCACAGCCAGAGGCCCTGTGAGCCTTGTGCTCTCCGTGCTGTGCTGAGTCTGGGCGGTCAAGCAACCGCTGGAGGAGCCCTGCAGTTGCCCTCCCATTGCCTCTAATAGAGCCCTCACTGCTGGAGCGCTTGGCAGTGTGCAACCCACCGGCAACTAAGCCCTTCACAAGAACGCCTGGGGACTAGGTGCAAAGGCAAGGCAGGAGTGGAGCTGAGGCCAGGAAGGCGCCAGTAGCATCTCCCAGTCTCGCGCAGCCCGCTCCTTCCTGGACTGGAAGCCTAGCCGCGAGGCAAGTCTGGGCAAGGCTCGCCCAGGGCAGAGCAGCCTCACGCCAGCGACTCTGCCAGATAGGGCCTCTGAGCAGAGCTGGAACTCTGCCGTACTGGAGGCGCACTCAGCTCCGCCAAAGCAGTGAATGCAGCCGCACACAGCAGGTCTGCCTTCACTTCTCCCGAAGAGGCTCGCTTCCCGCATGCTGTAAACTATGCTTCCAGGAGGGGCCCCCTGCGCCTCCCACAGGTCTTGGCTGAGGAGCTGCTTCCCTGAGCTGGGGCTGTGGACGGGAGCCCAGACACGCAGGGGCAGGCCCCAACCACCTGCACACGTCTCTGCTGGGGAGGAGAGCACTAGGGAAATGACGTCTGTCAGGCACCTTCTGGGCGCTCACCGAGTCAGCCTCCGCGTGTGTGGGGCTGCAGACCCCAGTCAGGGGCCCTGTGACCCTTGTGCTCTCCGTGCTGTGCTGAGTCTGGGCGGTCAAGCAACCGTAAGAATAGACTTCCAGTTGCCCTCACTTTGCCTCTACTAGAGCCCTCAAGCTGGAGCGCTTGGCAGTGTGCAACCCACCGGCAACTAAGCCCTCCACAAGAAGGCCTGGGGACTAGGTGCAAAGGCAAGGCAGGAGTGGAGCTGAGGCCAGGAAGGCGCCAGTAGCATCTCCCAGTCTCGCGCAGCCCGCTCCTTCCTGGACTGGAAGCCTAGCCGCGAGGCAAGTCTGGGCAAGGCTCGCCCATGGCAGAGCAGCCTCACGCCAGCACTCTGCCAGATCGGGCCTCTGAGCAGAGCTGCAGCTCTGCCGTACTGGAGGCGCACTCGGCTCCGCCCAAGCAGTGATTGCAGCCCCACGCATCTGGGCTGCCTCCTCTTCTCCCAAGGAGGCTCGCTTACCTCATGCTGTGCACTAGGCTTCCAAGCGGGGGCGCCCCGCCCTCCTACAGGTCTTGGCTGAGGAGCTGCTTCCCTGAGCTGGGGCTGTGGACGGGAGCCCAGACACGCAGGGGCAGGCCCCAACCACCTGCACACGTCTCTGCTGGGGAGGAGAGCACTAGGGAAATGACGTCTGTCAGGCATCTTCTGGGCGCTCACCGAGTCAGCCTCCTCGTGTGTGGGGCTGCAGACCACAGCCAGAGGCCCTGTGAGCCTTGTGCTCTCCGTGCTGTGCTGAGTCTGGGCGGTCAAGCAACCGCTGGAGGAGCCCTGCAGTTGCCCTCCCATTGCCTCTAATAGAGCCCTCACTGCTGGAGCGCTTGGCAGTGTGCAACCCACCGGCAACTAAGCCCTCCACAAGAACGCCTGAGGACTAGGTGCAAAGGCAAGGCAGGAGTGGAGCTGAGGCCAGGAAGGCGCCAGTAGCATCTCCCAGTCTCGCGCAGCCCGCTCCTTCCTGGACTGGAAGCCTAGCCGCGAGGCAAGTCTGGGCAAGGCTCGCCCAGGGCAGAGCAGCCTCACGCCAGCGACTCTGCCAGATCGGGCCTCTGAGCAGAGCTGGAGCTCTGCCGTACTGGAGGCGCACTCGGCTCCGCCAAAGCAGTGAATGCAGCCGCACACAGCAGGGCTGCCTTCACTTCTCCCGAAGAGGCTCGCTTCCCGCATGCTGTAAACTAGGCTTCCAGGAGGGGCCCCCTGCGCCTCCCACAGGTCTTGGCTCAGGAGCTGCTTCCCTGAGCTGGGGCTGTGGACGGGAGCCCAGACACGCAGGGGCAGGCCCCAACCACCTGCACACGTCTCTGCTGGGGAGGAGAGCACTAGGGAAATGACGTCTGTCAGGCACCTTCTGGGCGCTCACCGAGTCAGCATCAGCGTGTGTGGGGCTGCAGACCCCAGCCAGGGGCCCTGTGAGCCTTGTGCTCTCCGTGCTGTGCTGAGTCTGGGCGGTCAAGCAACCGTAAGAATAGACTTCCACTTGCCCTCACTTTGCCTCTACTAGAGCCCTCAAGCTGGAGCGCTTGGCAGTGTGCAACCCACCGGCAACTAAGCCCTCCACAAGAACGCCTGGGGACTAGGTGCAAAGGCAAGGCAGGAGTGGAGCTGAGGCCAGGAAGGCGCCAGTAGCATCTCCCAGTCTCGCGCAGCCCGCTCCTTCCTGGACTGGAAGCCTAGCCGCGAGGCAAGTCTGGGCAAGGCTCGCCCAGGGCAGAGCAGCCTCACGCCAGCACTCTGCCAGATCGGGCCTCTGAGCAGAGCTGGAGCTCTGCCGTACTGGAGGCGCACTCGGCTCCGCCCAAGCAGTGATTGCAGCCCCACGCATCTGGGCTGCCTCCTCTTTTCCCAAGGAGGCTCGCTTCCCTCATGCTGTGCACTAGGCTTCCAGGCGGGGGCGCCCCGCGCCTCCTACAGGTCTTGGCTGAGGAGCTGCTTCCCTGAGCTGGGGTTGTGGACGGGAGCCCAGACACGCAGGGGCAGGCTCAAACCACCTGCACACGTCTCTGCTTGGGAGGAGAGCACTAGGGAATTGACGTCTGTCAGGCACCTTCTGGGCGCTCACCGAGTCAGCATCAGCGTGTGTGGGGCTGCAGACCACAGCCAGAGGCCCTGTGAGCCTTGTGCTCTCCGTGCTGTGCTGAGTCTGGGAGGTAAAGCAACTGCTGGAGGAGCCCTGCAGTTGCCCTCCCATTGCCTCTAATAGAGCCCTCACTGCTGGTGCGCTTGGCAGTGTGCAACCCACCGGCAACTAAGCCCTCCACGAGAATGCCTGAGGACTAGGTGCAAAGGCAAGGCAGGAGTGGAGCTGAGGCCAGGAAGGCGCCAGTAGCATCTCCCAGTCTCGCGCAGCCCGCTCCTTCCTGGACTGGAAGCCTAGCCGCGAGGCAAGTCTGGGCAAGGCTCGCCCAGGGCAGAGCAGCCTCACGCCAGCACTCTGCCAGATCGGGCCTCTGAGCAGAGCTGGAGCTCTGCCGTACTGGAGGCGCACTCGGCTCCGCCAAAGCAGTGATTGCAGCCCCACGCATCTGGGCTGCCTCCTCTTTTCCCAAGGAGGCTCGCTTCCCTCATGCTGTGCACTAGGCTTCCCGGCGGGGGCGCCCCGCGCCTCCTACAGGTCTTGGCTGAGGAGCTGCTTCCCTGAGCTGGGGCTGTGGACGGGAGCCCAGACACGCAGGGGCAGGCCCCAACCACCTGCACACGTCTCTGCTGGGGAGGAGAGCACTAGGGAAATGACGTCTGTCAGGCACCTTCTGGGCGCTCACCGAGTCAGCCTCCTCGTGTGTGGGGCTGCAGACCACAGGCAGAGGCCCTGTGAGTCTTGTGCTCTCCGTGCTGTGTTGAGTCTGGGCGGTCAAGCAACCGTAAGAATAGACTTTCAGTTGCCCTCACTTTGCCTCTACTAGAGCCCTCAAGCTGGAGCGCTTGGCAGTGTGCAACCCACCGGCAACTAAGCCCTCCACAAGAACGCCTGGGGACTAGGTGCAAAGGCAAGGCAGGAGTGGAGCTGAGGCCAGGAAGGCGCCAGTAGCATCTCCCAGTCTCGCGCAGCCCGCTCCTTTCTGGACTGGAAGCCTAGCCGCGAGGCAAGTCTGGGCAAGGCTCGCCCAGGGCAGAGCAGCCTCACGCCAGCAACTCTGCCAGATCAGGCCTCTGAGCAGAGCTGGAGCTCTGCCGTACTGGAGGCCCACTCGGCTCCGCCAAAGCAGTGAATGCAGCCGCACACAGCAGGGCTGCCTTCACTTCTCCCGAGGAGGCTCGCTTCCCACATGCTGTAAACTAGGCTTCCAGGCGGGGCCACCTGCGCCTCCCACAGGTCTTGGCTGAGGAGCTGCTTCCCTGAGCTGGGGCTGTGGACGGGAGCTCAGACACGCAGGGGCAGGCCCCAACCACCTGCACACGTCTCTGCTGGGGAGGAGAGCACTAGGGAAATGACGTCTGTCAGGCACCTTCTGGGCGCTCACCGAGTCAGCCTCCGCGTGTGCGGGGCTGCAGACCCCAGCCAGGGGCCCTGTGAGCCTTGTGCTCTCCGTGCTGTGCTGAGTCTGGGCGGTCAAGCAACCGTAAGAATAGACTTCCAGTTGCCCTCACTTTGCCTCTAATAGAGACATCAAGCTGGAGCGCTTGGCAGTGTGCAACCCACCGGCAACTAACCCTCCACAAGAACGCCTGGGGACTAGGTGCAAAGGCAAGGCAGGAGTGGAGCTGAGGCCAGGAAGGCGCCAGTAGCATCTCCCAGTCTCGCGCAGCCCGCTCCTTCCTGGACTGGAAGCCTAGCCGCGAGGCAAGTTTGGGCAAGGCTCGCCCAGGGCAGAGCAGCCTCACGCCAGCAACTCTGCCAGATCGGGCCTCTGAGCAGAGCTGGAGCTCTGCCGTACTGGAGGCGCACTCGGCTCCGCCAAAGCAGTGAATGCAGCCGCACACAGCAGGGCTGCCTTCACTTCTCCCGAGGAGGCTCGCTTCCCACATGCTGTAAACTAGGCTTCCAGGCGGGGCCACCTGTGCCTCCCACAGGTTTTGGCTGAAGAGCTGCTTCCCTGAGCTGGGGCTGTGGACGGGAGCCCAGACACGTAGGGGCAGGCCCCAACCACCTGCACACGTCTCTGCTGGGGAGGAGAGCACTAGGGAAATGACGTCTGTCAGGCACCTTCTGGGCGCTCACCGAGGCAGTCTCCGCGTGTGTGGGGCTGCAGACCACAGGCAGAGGCCCTGTGAGCCTTGTGCTCTCCGTGCTGTGTTGAGTCTGGGCGGTCAAGCAACCGTAAGAATAGACTTTCAGTTGCCCTCACTTTGCCTCTACTAGAGCCCTCAAGCTGGAGCGCTTGGCAGTGTGCAACCCACCGGCAACTAAGCCCTCCACAAGAACGCCTGGGGACTAGGTGCAAAGGCAAGGCAGGAGTGGAGCTGAGGCCAGGAAGGCGCCAGTAGCATCTCCCAGTCTCGCGCAGCCCGCTCCTTTCTGGACTGGAAGCCTAGCCGCGAGGCAAGTCTGGGCAAGGCTCGCCCAGGGCGGAGCAGCCTCACGCCAGCAACTCTGCCAGATCAGGCCTCTGAGCAGAGCTGGAGCTCTGCCGTACTGGAGGCGCACTCGGCTCCGCCAAAGCAGTGAATGCAGCCGCACACAGCACGGCTGCCTTCTCTTCTTCCGAGGAGGCTCGCTTCCCACATGCTGTAAACTAGGCTTCCAGGCGGGGCGCCCTGCGCCTCCCACAGGTCTTGGCTCAGGAGCTGCTTCCCTGAGCTGGGGCTGTGGACGGGAGCCCAGACACGCAGGGGCAGGCCCAAACCACCTGCACACGTCTCTGCTGGGGAGGAGAGCACTAGGGAAATGACGTCTGTCAGGCACCTTCTGGGCGCTCACCGAGTCAGCCTCAGCGTGTGTGGGGCTGCAGACCACAGCCAGAGGCCCTGTGAGCCTTGTGCTCTCCGTGCTGTGCTGAGTCTGGGCGGTCAAGCAACCGTAAGAATAGACTTTCAGTTGCCCTCACTTTGCCTCTACTAGAGCCCTCAAGCTGGAGCGCTTGGCAGTGTGCAACCCACCGGCAACTAAGCCCTCCACAAGAACGCCTGGAGACTAGGTGCAAAGGCAAGGCAGGAATGGAGCTGAGGCCAGGAAGGCGCCAGTAGCATCTCCCAGTCTCGCGCAGCCCGCTCCTTTCTGGACTGGAAGCCTAGCCGCGAGGCAAGTTTGGGCAAGGCTCGCCCATGGCAGAGCAGCCTCACGCCAGCAACTCTGCCAGATCGGGCCTCTGAGCAGAGCTGGAGCTCTGCCGTACTGGAGGCGCACTCGGCTCCGCCAAAGCAGTGATTGCAGCCCCACGCATCTGGGCTGCCTCCTCTTCTCCCAAGCAGGCTCGCTTCCCTCATGCTGTGCACTAGGCTTCCAGGCGGGGGCGCCCCGCGCCTCCTACAGGTCTTGGCTAAGGAGCTGCTTCCCTGAGCTGGGGCTGTGGACGGGAGCCCAGACACGCAGGGGCAGGCTCAAACCACCTGCACACGTCTCTGCTGGGGAGGAGAGCACTAGGGAATTGACGTCTGTCAGGCACCTTCTGGGCGCTCACCGAGTCAGCATCAGCGTGTGTGGGGCTGCAGACCACAGCCAGAGGCCCTGTGAGCCTTGTGCTCTCCGTGCTGTGCTGAGTCTGGGAGGTAAAGCAACTGCTGGAGGAGCCCTGCAGTTGCCCTCCCATTGCCTCTAATAGAGCCCTCACTGCTGGAGCGCTTGGCAGTGTGCAACCCACCGGCAACTAAGCCCTCCACAAGAACGCCTGAGGACTAGGTGCAAAGGCAAGGCAGGAGTGGAGCTGAGGCCAGGAAGGCGCCAGTAGCATCTCCCAGTCTCGCGCAGCCCGCTCCTTCCTGGACTGGAAGCCTAGCCGCGAGGCAAGTCTGGGCAAGGCTCGCCCAGGGCAGAGCAGCCTCACGCCAGCGACTCTGCCAGATCGGGCCTCTGAGCAGAGCTGGAGCTCTGCCGTACTGGAGGCGCACTCGGCTCCGCCAAAGCAGTGAATGCAGCCGCACACAGCAGGGCTGCCTTCACTTCTCCCGAAGAGGCTCGCTTCCCGCATGCTGTAAACTAGGCTTCCAGGAGGGGCCCCCTGCGCCTCCCACAGGTCTTGGCTCAGGAGCTGCTTCCCTGAGCTGGGGCTGTGGACGGGAGCCCAGACACGCAGGGGCAGGCCCCAACCACCTGCACACGTCTCTGCTGGGGAGGAGAGCACTAGGGAAATGACGTCTGTCAGGCACCTTCTGGGCGCTCACCGAGTCAGCATCAGCGTGTGTGGGGCTGCAGACCCCAGCCAGGGGCCCTGTGAGCCTTGTGCTCTCCGTGCTGTGCTGAGTCTGGGCGGTCAAGCAACCGTAAGAATAGACTTCCACTTGCCCTCACTTTGCCTCTACTAGAGCCCTCAAGCTGGAGCGCTTGGCAGTGTGCAACCCACCGGCAACTAAGCCCTCCACAAGAACGCCTGGGGACTAGGTGCAAAGGCAAGGCAGGAGTGGAGCTGAGGCCAGGAAGGCGCCAGTAGCATCTCCCAGTCTCGCGCAGCCCGCTCCTTCCTGGACTGGAAGCCTAGCCGCGAGGCAAGTCTGGGCAAGGCTCGCCCAGGGCAGAGCAGCCTCACGCCAGCACTCTGCCAGATCGGGCCTCTGAGCAGAGCTGGAGCTCTGCCGTACTGGAGGCGCACTCGGCTCCGCCCAAGCAGTGATTGCAGCCCCACGCATCTGGGCTGCCTCCTCTTTTCCCAAGGAGGCTCGCTTCCCACATGCTGTGCACTAGGCTTCCAGGCGGGGGCGCCCCGCGCCTCCTACAGGTCTTGGCTGAGGAGCTGCTTCCCTGAGCTGGGGTTGTGGACGGGAGCCCAGACACGCAGGGGCAGGCTCAAACCACCTGCACACGTCTCTGCTTGGGAGGAGAGCACTAGGGAATTGACGTCTGTCAGGCACCTTCTGGGCGCTCACCGAGTCAGCATCAGCGTGTGTGGGGCTGCAGACCACAGCCAGAGGCCCTGTGAGCCTTGTGCTCTCCGTGCTGTGCTGAGTCTGGGAGGTAAAGCAACTGCTGGAGGAGCCCTGCAGTTGCCTTCCCATTGCCTCTAATAGAGCCCTCACTGCTGGTGCGCTTGGCAGTGTGCAACCCACCGGCAACTAAGCCCTCCACGAGAATGCCTGAGGACTAGGTGCAAAGGCAAGGCAGGAGTGGAGCTGAGGCCAGGAAGGCGCCAGTAGCATCTCCCAGTCTCGCGCAGCCCGCTCCTTCCTGGACTGGAAGCCTAGCCGCGAGGCAAGTCTGGGCAAGGCTCGCCCAGGGCAGAGCAGCCTCACGCCAGCACTCTGCCAGATCGGGCCTCTGAGCAGAGCTGGAGCTCTGCCGTACTGGAGGCGCACTCGGCTCCGCCAAAGCAGTGATTGCAGCCCCACGCATCTGGGCTGCCTCCTCTTTTCCCAAGGAGGCTCGCTTCCCTCATGCTGTGCACTAGGCTTCCCGGCGGGGGCGCCCCGCGCCTCCTACAGGTCTTGGCTGAGGAGCTGCTTCCCTGAGCTGGGGCTGTGGACGGGAGCCAAGACACGCAGGGGCAGGCCCCAACCACCTGCACACGTCTCTGCTGGGGAGGAGAGCACTAGGGAAATGACGTCTGTCAGGCACCTTCTGGGCGCTCACCGAGTCAGCCTCCTCGTGTGTGGGGCTGCAGACCACAGGCAGAGGCCCTGTGAGTCTTGTGCTCTCCGTGCTGTGTTGAGTCTGGGCGGTCAAGCAACCGTAAGAATAGACTTTCAGTTGCCCTCACTTTGCCTCTACTAGAGCCCTCAAGCTGGAGCGCTTGGCAGTGTGCAACCCACCGGCAACTAAGCCCTCCACAAGAACGCCTGGGGACTAGGTGCAAAGGCAAGGCAGGAGTGGAGCTGAGGCCAGGAAGGCGCCAGTAGCATCTCCCAGTCTCGCGCAGCCCGCTCCTTTCTGGACTGGAAGCCTAGCCGCGAGGCAAGTCTGGGCAAGGCTCGCCCAGGGCAGAGCAGCCTCACGCCAGCAACTCTGCCAGATCAGGCCTCTGAGCAGAGCTGGAGCTCTGCCGTACTGGAGGCCCACTCGGCTCCGCCAAAGCAGTGAATGCAGCCGCACACAGCAGGGCTGCCTTCACTTCTGCCGAGGAGGCTCGCTTCCCACATGCTGTAAACTAGGCTTCCAGGCGGGGCCACCTGCGCCTCCCACAGGTCTTGGCTGAGGAGCTGCTTCCCTGAGCTGGGGCTGTGGACGGGAGCTCAGACACGCAGGGGCAGGCCCCAACCACCTGCACACGTCTCTGCTGGGGAGGAGAGCACTAGGGAAATGACGTCTGTCAGGCACCTTCTGGGCGCTCACCGAGTCAGCCTCCGCGTGTGCGGGGCTGCAGACCCCAGCCAGGGGCCCTGTGAGCCTTGTGCTCTCCGTGCTGTGCTGAGTCTGGGCGGTCAAGCAACCGCTGGAGGAGCCCTGCAGTTGCCCTCCCATTGCCTCTAATAGAGCCCTCACTGCTGGAGCGCTTGGCAGTGTGCAACCCACCGGCAACTAAGCCCTTCACAAGAACGCCTGGGGACTAGGTGCAAAGGCAAGGCAGGAGTGGAGCTGAGGCCAGGAAGGCGCCAGTAGCATCTCCCAGTCTCGCGCAGCCCGCTCCTTCCTGGACTGGAAGCCTAGCCGCGAGGCAAGTCTGGGCAAGGCTCGCCCAGGGCAGAGCAGCCTCACGCCAGCGACTCTGCCAGATAGGGCCTCTGAGCAGAGCTGGAACTCTGCCGTACTGGAGGCGCACTCAGCTCCGCCAAAGCAGTGAATGCAGCCGCACACAGCAGGTCTGCCTTCACTTCTCCCGAAGAGGCTCGCTTCCCGCATGCTGTAAACTATGCTTCCAGGAGGGGCCCCCTGCGCCTCCCACAGGTCTTGGCTGAGGAGCTGCTTTCCTGAGCTTGGGCTGTGGACGGGAGCCCAGACACGCAGGGGCAGGCCCCAACCACCTGCACACGTCTCTGCTGGGGAGGAGAGCACTAGGGAAATGACGTCTGTCAGGCACCTTCTGGGCGCTCACCGAGTCAGCCTCCGCGTGTGTGGGGCTGCAGACCCCAGCCAGGGGCCCTGTGAGCCTTGTGCTCTCCGTGCTGTGCTGAGTCTGGGCGGTCAAGCAACCGTAAGAATAGACTTCCAGTTGCCCTCACTTTGCCTCTAATAGAGCCCTCAAGCTGGAGCGCTTGGCAGTGTGCAACCCACCGGCAACTAAGCCCTCCACAAGAACGCCTGGGGACTAGGTGCAAAGGCAAGGCAGGAGTGGAGCTGAGGCCAGGAAGGCGCCAGTAGCATCTCCCAGTCTCGCGCAGCCCGCTCCTTCCTGGACTGGAAGCCTAGCCGCGAGGCAAGTCTGGGCAAGGCTCGTCCATGGCAGAGCAGCCTCACGCCAGCACTCTGCCAGATCGGGCCTCTGAGCAGAGCTGCAGCTCTGCCGTACTGGAGGCGCACTCGGCTCCGCCCAAGCAGTGATTGCAGCCCCACGCATCTGGGCTGCCTCCTCTTCTCCCAAGGAGGCTCGCTTCCCTCATGCTGTGCACTAGGCTTCCAAGCGGGGGCGCCCCGCGCCTCCTACAGGTCTTGGCTGAGGAGCTGCTTCCCTGAGCTGGGGCTGTGGACGGGAGCCCAGACACGCAGGGGCAGGCCCCAACCACCTGCACACGTCTCTGCTGGGGAGGAGAGCACTAGGGAAATGACGTCTGTCAGGCATCTTCTGGGCGCTCACCGAGTCAGCCTCCTCGTGTGTGGGGCTGCAGACCACAGCCAGAGGCCCTGTGAGCCTTGTGCTCTCCGTGCTGTGCTGAGTCTGGGCGGTCAAGCAACCGCTGGAGGAGCCCTGCAGTTGCCCTCCCATTGCCTCTAATAGAGCCCTCACTGCTGGAGCGCTTGGCAGTGTGCAACCCACCGGCAACTAAGCCCTTCACAAGAACGCCTGGGGACTAGGTGCAAAGGCAAGGCAGGAGTGGAGCTGAGGCCAGGAAGGCGCCAGTAGCATCTCCCAGTCTCGCGCAGCCCGCTCCTTCCTGGACTGGAAGCCTAGCCGCGAGGCAAGTCTGGGCAAGGCTCGCCCAGGGCAGAGCAGCCTCACGCCAGCGACTCTGCCAGATAGGGCCTCTGAGCAGAGCTGGAACTCTGCCGTACTGGAGGCGCACTCAGCTCCGCCAAAGCAGTGAATGCAGCCGCACACAGCAGGTCTGCCTTCACTTCTCCCGAAGAGGCTCGCTTCCCGCATGCTGTAAACTATGCTTCCAGGAGGGGCCCCCTGCGCCTCCCACAGGTCTTGGCTCAGGAGCTGCTTCCCTGAGCTGGGGCTGTGGACGGGAGCCCAGACACGCAGGGGCAGGCCCCAACCACCTGCACACGTCTCTGCTGGGGAGGAGAGCACTAGGGAAATGACGTCTGTCAGGCACCTTCTGGGCGCTCACCGAGTCAGCCTCCGCGTGTGTGGGGCTGCAGACCCCAGTCAGGGGTCTTGTGACCCTTGTGTTCTCCGTGCTGTGCTGAGTCTGGGCGGTCAAGCAACCGTAAGAATAGACTTCCAGTTGCCCTCACTTTGCCTCTAATAGAGACATCAAGCTGGAGCGCTTGGCAGTGTGCAACCCACCGGCAACTAACCCTCCACAAGAACACCTGGGGACTAGGTGCAAAGGCAAGGCAGGAGTGGAGCTGAGGCCAGGAAGGCGCCAGTAGCATCTCCCAGTCTCGCGCAGCCCGCTCCTTCCTGGACTGGAAGCCTAGCCGCGAGGCAAGTTTGGGCAAGGCTCGCCCAGGGCAGAGCAGCCTCACGCCAGCAACTCTGCCAGATCGGGCCTCTGAGCAGAGCTGGAGCTCTGCCGTACTGGAGGCGCACTCGGCTCCGCGAAAGCAGTGAATGCAGCCGCACACAGCAGGGCTGCCTTCACTTCTCCCGAGGAGGCTCGCTTCCCACATGCTGTAAACTAGGCTTCAAGGCGGGGCCACCTGCGCCTCCCACAGGTTTTGGCTGAAGAGCTGCTTCCCTGAGCTGGGGCTGTGGACGGGAGCCCAGACACGTAGGGGCAGGCCCCAACCACCTGCACACGTCTCTGCTGGGGAGGAGAGCACTAGGGAAATGACGTCTGTCAGGCACCTTCTGGGCGCTCACCGAGGCAGTCTCCGCGTGTGTGGGGCTGCAGACCACAGGCAGAGGCCCTGTGAGCCTTGTGCTCTCCGTGCTGTGTTGAGTCTGGGCGGTCAAGCAACCGTAAGAATAGACTTTCAGTTGCCCTCACTTTGCCTCTACTAGAGCCCTCAAGCTGGAGCGCTTGGCAGTGTGCAACCCACCGGCAACTAAGCCCTCCACAAGAACGCCTGGGGACTAGGTGCAAAGGCAAGGCAGGAGTGGAGCTGAGGCCAGGAAGGCGCCAGTAGCATCTCCCAGTCTCGCGCAGCCCGCTCCTTTCTGGACTGGAAGCCTAGCCGCGAGGCAAGTCTGGGCAAGGCTCGCCCAGGGCGGAGCAGCCTCACGCCAGCAACTCTGCCAGATCGGGCCTCTGAGCAGAGCTGGAGCTCTGCCGTACTGGAGGCGCACTCGGCTCCGCCAAAGCAGTGATTGCAGCCCCACGCATCTGGGCTGCCTCCTCTTCTCCCAAGCAGGCTCGCTTCCCTCATGCTGTGCACTAGGCTTCCAGGCGGGGGCGCCCCGCGCCTCCTACAGGTCTTGGCTAAGGAGCTGCTTCCCTGAGCTGGGGCTGTGGACGGGAGCCCAGACACGCAGGGGCAGGCTCAAACCACCTGCACACGTCTCTGCTGGGGAGGAGAGCACTAGGGAATTGACGTCTGTCAGGCACCTTCTGGGCGCTCACCGAGTCAGCATCAGCGTGTGTGGGGCTGCAGACCACAGCCAGAGGCCCTGTGAGCCTTGTGCTCTCCGTGCTGTGCTGAGTCTGGGAGGTAAAGCAACTGCTGGAGGAGCCCTGCAGTTGCCCTCCCATTGCCTCTAATAGAGCCCTCACTGCTGGTGCGCTTGGCAGTGTGCAACCAACCGGCAACTAAGCCCTCCACGAGAATGCCTGAGGACTAGGTGCAAAGGCAAGGCAGGAGTGGAGCTGAGGCCAGGAAGGCGCCAGTAGCATCTCCCAGTCTCGCGCAGCCCGCTCCTTCCTGGACTGGAAGCCTAGCCGCGAGGCAAGTCTGGGCAAGGCTCGCCCAGGGCAGAGCAGCCTCACGCCAGCACTCTGCCAGATCGGGCCTCTGAGCAGAGCTGGAGCTCTGCCGTACTGGAGGCGCACTCGGCTCCGCCCAAGCAGTGATTGCAGCCCCACGCATCTGGGCTGCCTCCTCTTTTCCCAAGGAGGCTCGCTTCCCTCATGCTGTGCACTAGGCTTCCAGGCGGGGGCGCCCCGCGCCTCCTACAGGTCTTGGCTGAGGAGCTGCTTCCCTGAGCTGGGGCTGTGGACGGGAGCCCAGACACGCAGGGGCAGGCCCCAACCACCTGCACACGTCTCTGCTGGGGAGGAGAGCACTAGGGAAATGACGTCTGTCAGGCACCTTCTGGGCGCTCACCGAGTCAGCCTCCTCGTGTGTGGGGCTGCAGACCACAGGCAGAGGCCCTGTGAGCCTTGTGCTCTCCGTGCTGTGTTGAGTCTGGGCGGTCAAGCAACCGTAAGAATAGACTTTCAGTTGCCCTCACTTTGCCTCTACTAGAGCCCTCAAGCTGGAGCGCTTGGCAGTGTGCAACCCACCGGCAACTAAGCCCTCCACAAGAACGCCTGGGGACTAGGTGCAAAGGCAAGGCAGGAGTGGAGCTGAGGCCAGGAAGGCGCCAGTAGCATCTCCCAGTCTCGCGCAGCCCGCTCCTTTCTGGACTGGAAGCCTAGCCGCGAGGCAAGTCTGGGCAAGGCTCGCCCAGGGCAGATTAGCCTCACTCCAGCAACTCTGCCAGATCGGGCCTCTGAGCAGAGCTGGAGCTCTGCCGTACTGGAGGCGCACTCGGCTCCGCCAAAGCAGTGAATGCAGCCGCACACAGCAGGGCTGCCTTCTCTTCTTCCGAGGAGGCTCGCTTCCCACATGCTGTAAACTAGGCTTCCAGGCGGGGCGCCCTGCGCCTCCCACAGGTCTTGGCTCAGGAGCTGCTTCCCTGAGCTGGGGCTGTGGACGGGAGCCCAGACACGCAGGGGCAGGCCCAAACCACCTGCACACGTCTCTGCTGGGGAGGAGAGCACTAGGGAAATGACGTCTGTCAGGCACATTCTGGGCGCTCACCGAGTCAGCCTCAGCGTGTGTGGGGCTGCAGACCACAGCCAGAGGCCCTGTGAGCATTGTGCTCTCCGTGATGTGCTGAGTCTGGGCGGCCAAGCAACCGTAAGAATAGACTTTCAGTTGCCCTCACTTTGCCTCTACTAGAGCCCTCAAGCTGGAGCGCTTGGCAGTGTGCAACCCACCGGCAACTAAGCCCTCCACAAGAACGCCTGGGGACTAGGTGCAAAGGCAAGGCAGGAGTGGAGCTGAGGCCAGGAAGGCGCCAGTAGCATCTCCCAGTCTCGCGCAGCCCGCTCCTTTCTGAACTGGAAGCCTAGCTGCGAGGCAAGTTTGGGCAAGGCTCGCCCATGGCAGAGCAGCCTCACGCCAGCAACTCTGCCAGATCGGGCCTCTGAGCAGAGCTGGAGCTCTGCCGTACTGGAGGCGCACTCGGCTCCGCCAAAGCAGTGATTGCAGCCCCACGCATCTGGGCTGCCTCCTCTTCTCCCAAGCAGGCTCGCTTCCCGCATGCTGTGCACTAGGCTTCCAGGCGGGGGCGCCCCGCGCCTCCTACAGGTCTTGGCTGAGGAGCTGCTTCCCTGAGCTGGGGCTGTGGACGGGAGCCCAGACACGCAGGGGCAGGCTCAAACCACCTGCACACGTCTCTGCTGGGGAGGAGAGCACTAGGGAATTGACGTCTGTCAGGCACCTTCTGGGCGCTCACCGAGTCAGCATCAGCGTGTGTGGGGCTGCAGACCACAGCCAGAGGCCCTGTGAGCCTTGTGCTCTCCGTGCTGTGCTGAGTCTGGGAGGTAAAGCAACTGCTGGAGGAGCCCTGCAGTTGCCCTCCCATTGCCTCTAATAGAGCCCTCACTGCTGGACCGCTTGGCAGTGTGCAACCCACCGGCAACTAAGCCCTCCACGAGAATGCCTGAGGACTAGGTGCAAAGGCAAGGCAGGAGTGGAGCTGAGGCCAGGAAGGCGCCAGTAGCATCTCCCAGTCTCGCGCAGCCCGCTCCTTCCTGGACTGGAAGCCTAGCCGCGAGGCAAGTCTGGGCAAGGCTCGCCCAGGGCAGAGCAGCCTCACGCCAGCACTCTGCCAGATCGGGCCTCTGAGCAGAGCTGGAGCTCTGCCGTACTGGAGGCGCACTCGGCTCCGCCCAAGCAGTGATTGCAGCCCCACGCATCTGGGCTGCCTCCTCTTTTCCCAAGGAGGCTCGCTTCCCTCATGCTGTGCACTAGGCTTCCAGGCGGGGTCGCCCCGCGCCTCCTACAGGTCTTGGCTGAGGAGCTGCTTCCCTGAGCTGGGGCTGTGGACGGGAGCCCAGACACGCAGGGGCAGGCCCCAACCACCTGCACACGTCTCTGCTGGGGAGGAGAGCACTAGGGAAATGACGTCTGTCAGGCACCTTCTGGGCGCTCACCGAGTCAGCCTCCTCGTGTGTGGGGCTGTAGACCACAGGCAGAGGCCCTGTGAGCCTTGTGCTCTCCGTGCTGTGTTGAGTCTGGGCGGTCAAGCAACCGTAAGAATAGACTTTCAGGTGCCCTCACTTTGCCTCTACTAGAGCCCTCAAGCTGGAGCGCTTGGCAGTGTGCAACCCACCGGCAACTAAGCCCTCCACAAGAACGCCTGGGGACTAGGTGCAAAGGCAAGGCAGGAGTGGAGCTGAGGCCAGGAAGGCGCCAGTAGCATCTCCCAGTCTCGCGCAGCCCGCTCCTTTCTGGACTGGAAGCCTAGCCGCGAGGCAAGTCTGGGCAAGGCTCGCCCAGGGCAGAGCAGCCTCACGCCAGCAACTCTGCCAGATCAGGCCTCTGAGCAGAGCTGGAGCTCTGCCGTACTGGAGGCGCACTCGGCTCCGCCAAAGCAGTGAATGCAGCCGCACACAGCAGGGCTGCCTTCACTTCTCCCGAGGAGGCTCGCTTCCCACATGCTGTAAACTAGGCTTCCAGGCGGGGCCACCTGCGCCTCCCACAGGTCTTGGCTGAGGAGCTGCTTCCCTGAGCTGGGGCTGTGGACGGGAGCTCAGACACGCAGGGGCAGGCCCCAACCACCTGCACACGTCTCTGCTGGGGAGGAGAGCACTAGGTAAATGACGTCTGTCAGGCACCTTCTGGGCGCTCACCGAGTCAGCCTCCGTGTGTGCGGGGCTGCAGACCCCAGCCAGGGGCCCTGTGAGCCTTGTGCTCTCCGTGCTGTGCTGAGTCTGGGCGGTCAAGCAACCGTAAGAATAGACTTCCAGTTGCCCTCACTTTGCCTCTAATAGAGCCATCAAGCTGGAGCGCTTGGCAGTGTGCAACCCACCGGCAACTAACCCTCCACAAGAACGCCTGGGGACTAGGTGCAAAGGAAAGGCAGGAGTGGAGCTGAGGCCAGGAAGGCGCCAGTAGCATCTCCCAGTCTCGCGCAGCCCGCTCCTTCCTGGACTGGAAGCCTAGCCGCGAGGCAAGTTTGGGCAAGGCTCGCCCAGGGCAGAGCAGCCTCACGCCAGCAACTCTGCCAGATCGGGCCTCTGAGCAGAGCTGGAGCTCTGCCGTACTGGAGGCGCACTCGGCTCCGCCAAAGCAGTGAATGCAGCCGCACACAGCAGGGCTGCCTTCTCTTCTCCCGAGGAGGCTCGCTTCGAACATGCTGTAAACTAGGCTTCCAGGCGGGGCCACCTGCGCCTCCCACAGGTTTTGGCTGAAGAGCTGCTTCCCTGAGCTGGGGCTGTGGACGGTAGCCCAGACACGCAGGGGCAGGCCCCAACCACCTGCACACGTCTCTGCTGGGGAGGAGAGCACTAGGGAAATGACGTCTGTCAGGCACCTTCTGGGCGCTAACCGAGGCAGTCTCCGCGTGTGTGGGGCTGCAGACCACAGGCAGAGGCCCTGTGAGCCTTGTGCTCTCCGTGCTGTGTTGAGTCTGGGCGGTCAAGCAACCGTAAGAATAGACTTTCAGTTGCCCTCACTTTGCCTCTACTAGAGCCCTCAAGCTGGAGCGCTTGGCAGTGTGCAACCCACCGGCAACTAAGCCCTCCACAAGAACGCCTGGGGACTAGGTGCAAAGGCAAGGCAGGAGTGGAGCTGAGGCCAG